>NW_013952497.1:1180801-1185965 GCF_001266775.1 Austrofundulus limnaeus
GTCATTAGCACCTCTAGTAATATATTTACTGAAAAATATGGTGATGTGTTCAATACTTATTTTAACCGCTGTATGCAGGGATGGGTATGTTTAGTATATAGGTATACCTTTCAGCAAGGTTATATTCATTAATTTTATATTTTAGTTGCTGTGTTTTTGTTTTCTCTGTTTCTGTAGGTGTGCAGCTGAGATGTCAGGTTTGTTGTCTTGTGTTTTCTCGATATACAGTATATATATTTCACATATCTTCTAATCTCTCTGTCATTATTTCCCATTACATTTCACTTTTATTCTTTTTCTTTTTCTTCTTAAAAAAGTCACTGATGATGAAGAAACTAATATTCAGTTCTGCTTTCTACTGAAGTGGCTTAAAAATCAATCAATAATAAAAAAAAGTTTCCGCACCACTATAGATATGTAAACTCCTCCATTAAAGTACAAAAACCACTCTGGAAGCTTGAGGGTGGTGGGTTGTGAAGCGTCTCATTTAGTTTTTTTTTTTTTCTTTTTTAAGAAACAGAATCAAGATTTGAGACACACCTCAGAAAAGGGGCGAAGGAGAGACTTGTGGAGTTACAGTAATAATAATATTAATAATAATGATGATGATAATAATGATGATGATAATAATAATACATTTTATTTGAAGGCGCCTCTCATGGCACTCAAGGACACTGTACAATGTACAGTAAATACAATGGAATAAAACAAAATAATAAAGCAGAGCATAAAATTAAAACATCATGGCTTACATAACAAGAAATAAAAAAAAACATTGTATAAAACAAAACATCCTACAAAAGTAGGGTTAATGGGAAATGGTAATTCAACTGATTAAGTCTGTTTAAAGAGAAGAGTTTTAATCTGTGATTTAAAAATGGAGATGGTAGGAGGGTTTTTGATGTCCGGTGGGAGAGAGTTCCAGAGGTGGGGTGCTGAGTTAGTAAAAGCTCGTGAGCCCGTAGTGGTCGGATGAGCTGGCGGTTGAGTGAGTTGGATGGAGGAGGAGGACCTGAGAGTGTAGGAAGGTGTGTTAATGTGGAGAAGTTCTGTGAAATACTGAGGGGGAAGATTATTGAGGACTTTGAAGGTGAGGAGCAAGATTTTATAGAAAATATGAAATTTGAAAGGGAGCCAGTGAAGATGTTTCAGGACATGTGTTATATGACTGGTGGAAGGGGTTCTGTGGATGATACGAGCAGCTTAGTTTTGGACCAGTTGTAGTTTATGGATGGATTTTGCTGGTGAACCAAAAAGTAGGGAGTTGCAATAATCTAGCCGTGATGTGACCAAAGTGTGAACTAGAATAGCAGTACTGCTGGGTGAAAGGGATGGAGAGAGACGAGCAATGTTATGGAGGTGAAATTAGGCAGAACGAGTGATGTTACTGAGATGTGATTTAAATGATAATGTGTTGTCTAGGATGAGGTTGGAATTCAGACCAAAGCATTGCAGTTCCACTTTATATAGACCCCAATTGAATGATTGGATTGTGAAAAAGAAGGATTTAAAAGCACAATAGATAGGGGTACAGATGTGCCTATGTTCATTTGTTTAGCAAAATTATGTGAAGTGAACATTTTTATTTGAAAATGAATTCATTTTGGAACTCAGATCTTTGGAGAACATCATGTTTCACATATAATTTAAACCAATTAGGACATTTAATTGTCTTTAAATTGTAGCAAGACATGAAACTAAACAGGAGAGGTCAATCCTGTTAAGTGTCTAAAATTAAAACATTCAAAACTAACCCATATATTATTTCACAACCATACCATTTGATGTAAACAGAAGAGTTAATTAATTTGAACGCTGATTCTTTTTCCCCATCCACATCTGAAAGGCCTCATTTACGGAAGGTTTCGATCTATAATTATCCTCACACACTGTTTCTAAATAAACAAACAAAAACTGTTTAGCTCTGGTAAGAATATGTTTTGTTATGCGACTGTGTTATTAAAATTATGAAGCCATTATTTGAGCTACTGCATGCCAGCTATGTTTTAGTCAGTGAATCTCAGAGAGGTGATTGTTGAGTTTATCACAATAATTAAACACTTTTTTTAATATTAGAAAACAATGTCAGCAACATAATTTAGTTTTTTTTTAAACAAATTAAATGTTTTTAAGATTCTGTTTTCACACTCTGGAAATAATGCATTTCTTTTTCCCAGGTGAGTTGAAAGAACCTGTGCATACAACACAGATTTTTTGCAGTCAGTATCAGATTGTTCGCTGGGATTTTCCCAGATTTTGCTTTATTCTTTTTATTCACTGTCTTTACAAGCCTCTCAGGGCCAGCTGTTGAGAAGCACTTGACTATGGATTGTCCACGTGGTTTGGCAAACTCTTTTTGGAATTGAATGTTTTTTTTTTTTTCATCAGTGGCTTTCTCTTTACAACTCTAATGCAATCCTTTACTTTGCATTATTTACATGTATTTATTTTACATAGCTTACTATCGAGAAATTTGATTTCACTCCGTCATTGAAAAGGGTGCTTTGACATGTTGGATTTATGACAATAACAGGATAAAACACCGAAAGTGGTGAGTATGTTTTATTTTTTTTAATTGGCACTGTATCATGCAAATAATGTACATACACTTTTTGCTCCACAGAAAACGGAATACAGATTTCTGAAAATAAACAAATAAATAAATAAATAAATAAATAAATCCAAGTTTCTTTCCCAAATTTCTTGAGTACTAAAGATAAACAGTTTTGTGTACCATCAGTGGTACTTGTACCACAGTTAGAGAAACATGAATTTACTAAGTATCTACAGTAAGTGAGTGAACTTTCTGTGTTTACCTTGGGAATTGTGTCCTCTGTTCTTCCTGCATGTGGAGTCCCACAGCAACATATTCTCACTCCCAACTCGTCAATATATTGATGCTTGGTCAGGTACCGTCTGCACCCAGTTTTAACGTGTTGGGTACCCCCCTCACATCAGTCATTGCTGCCGACTGTATAATGTGAAGAACTGAAATTAGTCTGACTARTATGCCAGCACATGCTCTTGTGCCACTGCACATCAAAAAACAGGAGTGTTAAAATTTCAGTGTTAAACTTTTGGGTGTTTATTTAACACCACCCAATGCTATTTTAACACTTTCTGAGTACTCTCACACCCAGTGTTGGTGTTAATTCACAGTGTTGATTTCCTCAGTGTTGTCTCAACACTGGACAGTGTTAAATAAGCTCCGCCCACAGTCAAGTCTGATGTAACATTTAACAGTGTTGTTATATAACACCATGCAGTGTTGAAAGAAGTTTTCTGAAAAGTCCTGCCCTCTTCCACCTCATGTCACACAGACCAGCATTTACCCAGCATTTCTTGCTGAGAAATTTTGCAGAAATTATGTTTTTGCATGTTTATGACTATTAAAGAAGTTCATGACAGTAATAATTAGTTTTTTCTGGTTAGTTTTCTTTTTCAGTTTGATCAGGTTGTTCAACTTTAAGTTTATGTTATTGGCCAAGAATCGACACCATGAGTGAGAGGAATGTCCTGGTGTGTGAAGAGTGAATTCATTATAAGTTTCTACTAACTACTGAGAGTTTGATATTAACTCTGAGTGCTAAATTTACACTCTCAATTTCATGGTGTGTTGACACCTTGTGGTGTCTGTAAACCTATATAACACCACAATTTCCTTTGTTAATAATAATAATACACTGGTGATACTTTTAACACTTTATTTTAACACTGCTGAGATGTTAATATGACACCCAGTATTGTTGAATATTTAACACTGGATGGTGTTACTGTTAACACTATATTTTAACACTAACACTATMTTTATGTTAATGTGACACCAAGAATTGTTGAACATTAAACACTTTGTTGGTGTTAAAATTAACACTGGCATTTTTGRTGTGTGTACAGTGTAGCTATAAGACGCCAAGCATAACTGAAGACATACCAGACAATAATGACCTTCGGTGTATGTATAAGGTATTTTAAACAAGGACAAATGGTTTGCCATCGTATATATCTTAGCCTTCTCTGCAATAGATTAATATCATGTATAAAAATAAGGAATGTTCAGTATTCTGTAAACTAAATAGATGTTTTCAACAATATAAAAGTGAAGTAAGAATAATGAAAACATCTGTCTCCCAGTGACCAAGACCCTATGATCTCAGCCAACCACAATACGTCTGCAGAAAACAATAATAATTAGCAGTAAGCAAGAGATTAATACCACATCTCTATCTGTTTGAGTTGTTTTTGTTTAGTTTTTTTTTTTATGCTGTGCTTTGGTGTTTTATTGTCTTTTGTTGTGCTGGTAGAGTTCACCACTGGGGATATAAATCAATGTGTCACGTAARTGCTTGAGTGACCTTTGCTGATAAGAAACGGTAGCCTTTTGAAATCTCTATCTGTCTCTGTCACTTTGACCATCTCACCCCTCAACCATTGCTTTCTCTCTGTCACATTCTCCCTCATTGTTATACTCACACACACATGCATACAAACTCTTTAGGAATGTCTCAGTTTCAAAAGGTTTTGCATTAATTTGCTTATTGATAACCCATACACAACTTAGCTCTAATGCTGACTACTAATCTGATATTCTATTTAAACTGATGTTGCCTTAATAAATGCTAAAAAACTCTAAGTGAATACATCACTGTACTTATTCAAAAGCATGCAAAATATAAAATAACCAAGTGTAGCTTTAAAGAGATCTTTTTTTAGAGCAGAACAGTTGTAGGAAATCGACCACCTTTACTGATCCGTGTGATTGCAATATATTCATATGAAATGCATTCTATCCTAAAATTCAGCTTTATGGAAAGGGAAGGGTACTGTATTTTCTCTGAGACCAATAATTTCTTTTGATGAGAGTCCCTGAGGAAATAATGCACTCTATACTGCCAACCCCCCAGCGTGGAGTATGTAATAAATTGTACACAAACATATCTAATCAGACCACATTATGTACTTCTTTCCCTTTTTCATACGCATTTTGCCCATTTTCTGTGACTTTAAGTTTATTTCATGTTGGCTTTCATCTTTTTTTCTGCTATTGTTGTATCATGCAAGTTTTTTTTTTCCTTTCTGTGCAAATTTAGGACTATTCTTACACCATTAATAGATATCTTCGGAATATGATCATTCTCTTTAATCACCCCCCTACTATATATATATA
>NW_013952497.1:1186050-1191468 GCF_001266775.1 Austrofundulus limnaeus
GTGTGTGTGTGTGTGTGTGTGTGTGTGTGTGTGTGTGTGTGTGTGTGTGTGTGTTCTTTCCTCCATCTATTTATCCTTTATTCCTAATTTTTCTGTCACATGTATTTAATGTTTTTGTCACTTACAGTAGTGCAGTAGTGTGTCATGTTGAATCTCTCCCCTGCTGTGCCAGGAGCCCGTAGAGAGTGAGGGGAAATAGGAGGGAGGGGGAGAAATGAGCGTGGGAGTGATTTGTCATTTCAGGTAAGCCTGTTGCTCCTTTGGGAAGCGTAATGGCCGACGGCTCTTCAGAGTGTCTCCCATCTGTCGTAAATGTTCACCGCAGATGGACATGTACAACAGCTCGTTGCCTGGCTGGGGTGCAGCTGTGTGTCAAAAACATTTTTCACATGACACTTTAACGCTTAATGTGTCTTTGTTGCGCAATGGGAGGTCAAAGTTGATGTCCCACAGATATGCCTTTGAGCCTGTTAAACAAAGTGGCCACATTTTCGAAGTGGCATGAATGTGTGAAGTAGCAACTGACACATGCAGCATTCTGCTTATCCCAAGCAGTCTGTTCTGTAGTTATTTATTTACAGGATATGAGTTTATTATGGGGCCATTGTTTCACCAAAAATGACGAATTAAAAAAAAATGTCTGAATCAATAGCTAACTATGAAAAAACAAGGTTTTTAGTCTTTGAATATATAAAATGCYTCACCATCATATGAAGTTGTACAACACAAGTTTATAGAATGTCCTCGCTTCCCTTGGAAATTATTAGAATTGGTAGTTTAGAGCAGTAGTTATCAAAGTTGTGGTAGGGACCCTTCTGTCATGATACATTCAGTGAGGGTCCCCAGATGATTACCAGACATCTATTTAAATGCAAATAATGTTTTAATAGAGTATTTTTACTTTAATTATTACAACAAAACATTACAATAATATTTGAACAAAAGTAGTATCAAACTTTTTTAAGTTTGCTTATATTGTTAATATGTCCATGTTTAACAGTGTTCTTAGGAAAGTTTGCATTTGATATCCAGTAATATCTGTGGTCACAAGTTTCTGCAACTGTTATTTTGTAGGCCAGAAGATAAAAGGTTTYAAAACCACTGGTTTCGAAGGATCATGATATAGTCGTAAAAAAGGTCAATTTTACTTGTTGTAGAAAGCCTTTTGAATCCTCTCAGTTTGGACAATACAGTTTTATTCTGATTTAGTTTATTAGCTAATGAGCAAGACCAAAGATGATTCATGCCACCATTAAAAAATGTCAATCTCAAAATAAATAAATAAATAAATAAATAAATAAATGAAAACAAAAAAAAAAAAATCACTGCAAAAATGTCTGTCAATTCCTGCCTGAAAAAAAGATGGAAGAAAGAAAGGACATTTTTGTTTTATTATTGAGTGGGAACTAGCTGAAATAACTCTGTGTTGATGTCTATACCTTACAAATGGGGAGGCACAAGTAAATAACTTGTCAACGTTTGTGTCTTAAAGTTTATACTTAGCTGCCTGCTTTAGAATTTATTTACTTCTGTTTGTCTTCAAACAGACATTTTGAAGTTTCATCTGTGTCTGTCTTAGTTGCCCTGTTGTGAACTGCATGTGTTGAACTGCTGCCACTGTCTGCTCTTTTTTGTCAGTCACCAAATTCCTTTGGAGAGGAGTTTCGTCATTCCGGTCAGCACTGACTCCAAACAACATTTGTGGGCAGAAACGAAGAAACAGAATGACAGTCCTGAGAGTCAATGATGTTTTTTGAGCTGACACTTGAAATACACATCCATTGTGGATYTCTTAGAGCAACAATACTGGACCTTTAATTTAAACTGATTAGTTATATAAAACGTTTTGTTGTGTTGTGCAAATTTTAGAAAGGGATACATCAGTTTTAAAACACAAACCACAGCCTTCACTATTTCTACTTACTTTAAAATTAAAAGTTCCTACATTAAAATAAAAGTCCAGAGGGTGTTTTGGAACTACGGTCCAGAACTAAAAAAAAAAAAAAAAGGAAAAAAGAAAAAGGAAAAAAAAGTTCAGAAACACACCAGGAACTGTCAGAGCATCATCAAATTTCATTTCCACCATGAAATGGTGAAAAGAAAAGTCTTGGCTATGTACTTCCATCCTTGTTACAGTGTACTAGCTGTAAAGGAAAATTATTTATTGATTAATGTCAGAGTCCAGTACAGTAGGTAGCAACAACCTCCTGTCAGAATGCCAGTATTGGGCTTTATTTTATTAAATTTTCTCCAYATGTTCTGTTACATCACAGTTCAAAACATAATATTTTTACAAACTAGTACTGTTCTGTTAGTTCAGAATGTCTTTGTTTAAAAAATGTTGAAAAATAAATAGATTATGTGGAATTAGGGGTACTTGGACCTTAACTGCCAATAATTTTGCCAATAACTTTGCTATAAACCAACCACATTTAAAAACAAGGTATCAGCAGATTCATATTGATTAGCTCTTCACTTTAAATGACTTTTCATTAAAATATTTGTTTGATGATGTCATTGGGGGGTCAAAATGTCACTACTCCAACACAATTTGAAAATGTTCATCCTTTTTAATCTGTAGATTAGGGTGGGTCACCATGCACACCCCACTACTGAACTTCTCTGGTATTTTCATGCACCCTAGGGTCCACTCCTTCTTCCTAAGGTGCAAAAAAAAGCTAAATAAGTTAAATGTTTAGGATATGTGTGGTAAACTCAGATAAAAGATGAAAATGTTCATCTTCTGTTGGGGTTGTGACATTTTGACCCTCTGGTGACATATTTGTATATTTGTTTAACGGAATGTAATTTAAATCAAAGAGCCAATCGATATGAATCTGCTGATATATTGTTTGTAAAATTTGGTTGGTTTATAGCAAAGTTATTAGCAGTTAAGTTCCCTGTATACGCCTAACTTTGATGGTCAAAAGGAAAAAGGAGTGTGGCCAAAGCTGTCCCTGTGGTTGCAGTGAGAGCCAACTTTTTTTCTGTTTCTGTTTCTGTTCAGGTGATGTTGGATACTTTGGCATGTGTGTCTAAAACAGATGTGAACTGTATTAATTGTATTTAACCAAATCAAATGTTTATTGGTGTGAGACTGTTATCTCCTGATCAAGGCCACCAATCAGTGCTGCTTTTCACTATAATTCTGACAGACAGAAAGGAGCAAGTGAGGTGACCTTGTTATTGAGCCACAACAGTTCTGCTTAGAGGTAGATGGATTCAGTAGTTAAAACAATGGACTCAAATCAGGCGACTGGCAGTTACTTTCTATTTCAAACAGAAAGGTAGCTGCCATTGAACAAGTTCCAACTTAGACAAATTGCCAGTTCATTACTGGGCTGACACAGACAAAAATGCATACAGACTCACACTCATACCCAAGGCCATATCAGAGTCCCTGACCAGATTAGAATGCATGTCCTTGGACTGTGTAAGGYAGGCTAATGGAGAACCCTCCAGCTCCACACTGAGAGGCGAAAACTAGCCAAGAGGTTTCAACTCAGAATGTCGTGTAARGACATGAGCTGTGATGAATAATTTTCTTTAGTATTATTCTTCTCATCATTATTATTAATATTATGCATTTAAAAATGTATATCTTTAACTAGAGCTTTGGATTTCCCTGAACATGCACATCACTTTCAACACAGTTAATTATATTAACATAATAGAAGAAAAAAATCTTGATCTGTCTTGATCCCGAAAAGGATAGCTTGACTTTTATTTTCTTTACTAGGGTTAAGTCTCCAGTGGTGTTTTCCCAGTCAACCATATTGATCCACTGTTAAACACAGTTTTCTCCTTCATTACACATTCTGCAGTCTTTTTTCTTTCTCCCAACAGTTCTATTGACTTTTGGTTTTCCAAGTTAACTTTGATTTCCAAAAGCACATCACTTGTAATAAAAAAGTGGCCATGCACATTTATAGTTTCTTCTCAAAACAGTTATCCTCTTACTTTTGTTACTTAATTGTAAATTTGAGTGATTGAGATAATGTTCTTTTATTTCCTCATCAGACTACAAATGGGCGGTAGAACCTTAAGTACAATTAAAAGTGGTGCCCCATTTGTTCAACACCAGAGTTTGGTAAATGAACTGGGGGTGGGGGTTCAGTCACTCTCAATAAAGTGATGTTTGGTATTATTTTTATTGCATTGTATATATTAAATTAGATCAAGTACTATATTGTTTTACTAATTTTATTAGGTGTTTTTAAACAAACAGAAGTTAATTATGGAGTTTTTGAACTTGGGTTTTAGGCTAATTACTGTATAAGTAAACAGCAAATCCATGCAACACTGTGTCAAGCAAGTTTTGTTTTGGCTAGTTTTTTTTTAAGTTCTTACTAAATAAGAATGAAAAATGTTTATGTTGCAAAGAAATGGTATAGGTGTTCTTTAAACATACATCCAGTTGTTTGATCAGATTTGATGTCTAAATTTTATAAACTGTGAGTTGTCTCCAGGCAAATGCAGCTTTGTGTAATGAAGCTATTGCCTGTCTTTGACATATAGTCAAACATTATTTTATACATGGCCAATAACTCTGAGTTCCCTTCATTTTTTTTTTTATTCCAGCTGAGACAACAGTTTGGGTAGGAGGTCCTTGCTGTCAACTTGTCCAGCCTATACATTTTTACATTTGGATTTCAGTGCAGTTTGTTCTGCCAACCAGTGGCACCGTGTCATTTACACATCAGTGGATAAAGCAGCACACTAAGTAGGTGAAGTTTTCACACTATTTCTTTGTCGATCATTCCTTCTAGCTGACTAACTGGGAGGCATATTTTCTCCTTGGCTTACATAGCATTAAAACTTCCCTGCAGGGTGTTGGTCCACATGGAGGAGATTTCCTGTACCTTTTGGGGGGCTTGGTATGGCTGAGTGAGCAGCCACTCATTATGCTCACAGGCTTCCCCAGTAAGCCGAGCTTTTTTTATGTTCGGCTCCTAGAGGGTGTCCCTATATTGTAAAATCAAGCAAGGTAACCTGTTTTCTGTGGTCTCTCTTTTTCAGGGTCTTTGAAACACTCTTAATCTGACCCTCTCCTGAGGCCAATTTGCTATAGTAGACCCTATCAGGGGCCGGTGCCCCAGGCAACACAGTCCCTGAGAACAAGAAAGTACTCAAACCTCTGTGTCACGTTATGTTCGCAAATCTGCAGTGGGAAATACATATCTTCTCTGGTCAAGGAATGTCTTGAGATTCCCTCAGGAGAAGCTAAAAGGTTTTGCTGTGCAGAGAGATGTCTGGATTTCTTTCTTGGACTTGTTACCTCTGTAGGTTAAATTGTAAAAATAAATAAATAAATAAATAAACACACACACACACTTTCTAAAGCAAGTTAAAAAAGGACAACTAGAAGTGTATATAATTTGACTGAACTGCTGAACTGAAGTCATGTAGATTTACATT
>NW_013952497.1:1193658-1196480 GCF_001266775.1 Austrofundulus limnaeus
CACACACACACACACACACACACACACACACACACACACACACACACACACACACACACAAATCAATTGTTTGCATTCATCCCAAAAGTGCAATCCATATATTGGCTTTTCCCAACATCTTTTTATCTTCTTTTTCAAAACTTTCTCAACCTTCTCAAGCTTACAAAAACTGACAAACACATGATCATGCACACCTGTTTGAAATCTCTGTGGTAAATATACAGGAGTCCATGAAGCCAAACTGCAGTCAAGTGTTTACAGGCAATATGGTGGAGTATTCCTCAAAAATAAAAAATAAAAAAATAATTAAAAAAAATTAAAAAGAGGAGGAAAAAGGGAATACTGACTATTAGATGGATGTTTTGTTATATGTTTGTCACTGATAAAATCTGAGTTGTTTAATTAAAGTGTTATCTGTCTAAGGCAAAATTTGCACAAAAATGAAACTAATTGAAACTTGATGAAGGGACAACAATTGTCAACTAAATTTCCCTCTGGCTGAAATGCAATATCAATTTCATAACTTAAATCTTGATTTCAGTTGACCTTTACTGTTATTGAGTGAAAGTTTGATAGATATTTTTAATCATCTTTTTCTCAAACCTACACAATACGGATCACAATTTATTGCACACAGAATCATGTACAATGAACAGGCACTTATTAGATGAAACTATAAGCTCCAAGGCAATTAGAAACCAAAATGAAGGTTATAAATACGAATGAAGATGAWTAAGGAAGAAAAATGAGTGCACTTGCAGGAATATTTTCTTTATACTGATCAGCGTAGCTTCGTGTGGTCAAAGAGATGGCAAATACTTTGAATCATTTTGACAGAAGTTCATTTTCACCTGACCGTTTGCTAAAATTATTTTCTTTTATTTAATTTCTAGTGTCATTGTTTTGTACCATGACCACATATCCATCTGTAAACCATAGAAATCCCACCTATTCCATCAAAGTTGGCATGAAATAAACATAAATAGTTCAAGGGGAACACAGTGAAATACAGATGTTTAAAGGGAGAAAAGAATGAGCGAGTGCTGTAGCAAAGTCTTGGAAATTTTTATGTTCAAAGGAAAATTTGGATGAGATTATTTGGCATCCAGAACACAACAGTCTAAAATATGTATATATAAGCCAACTGGACTTCCTTTCTTGTTTTTTTTTTATTTTTTTTATCTTTTTCATCTTATCTGAAAGGCTTCGTCAGTTTCCACAAGTACAGAAGAGCAGGGTAAGGAACAAAAACCCATCAAAGAAGCCCTTCAAACCCTGTGGATACTCTAACTGGGAGTTTGTCAAGTCAGCCAGGAAATCTGGAAAACACTTCCTAGAACCAAACAGAGAGTAAAAAAAGAACAAACATAAACATATTGTTTTCCCATACATTGCAGGAAGAGCTGAGAAACTCAAAAGGATTCTCTACAGAATCAATGTTGCTGTGTATTTTTTTTTACAATAAATAAATAAATAAATAAAAAGCCCTCAGTCAGATATTGGTTCACTCGAGGGATAAAACACCCAAACACAAATAGATAAGCATGGTGTCTTCAGTCCAGAGAAGTGGGGAGGTTTAGACCTATGTACAAGGGAAACTAAACACTGTA
Source organism: Austrofundulus limnaeus (assembly GCF_001266775.1). Classification (NCBI taxonomy): domain Eukaryota; kingdom Metazoa; phylum Chordata; class Actinopteri; order Cyprinodontiformes; family Rivulidae; genus Austrofundulus; species Austrofundulus limnaeus. The sequence continues at coordinate 1,195,269 of NW_013952497.1, forward strand.
TTATCATATTCATGGCACAACTAAAATATAAAGCCAAGACTCAAATTTTGACCTATATCTTAACAATAAGAGACACCAATTTGGGGAAAATATTGTGTACAATTTTGATGGTTTGAGAGAGAAAGTCATCTAACCTAGGACATGGCAAGAAACTTTCTCGACTGAGGTTTCTGTATATTACTTCAGGGTGTTCCCAGTTTTACTCCACTGGAAAAACAAGCCAGCCACCAGGCATTCACCAATCAGCATCTTCCCTAGCACTGAGCTCCAGGGTGAGGCCTTAGAATCCTTGATCCGGGCAAGGTGACCAGTTGTCTAGTTGCATCCATCACAGAAGTGTGTTTTATCATGTTTTGGCTGACCTCACACCCAGAATCAAATTGCCAGAGGAGACCCTGCCAAAAAAAAAAAAAAAAAAAAAACTTTTTGAAACCTTGTGGAATTCAGAGCCCACCGCTACAAAATAGGTGACAATTTAGAAAGAACCACAAAAATCTGATAGATTTTCTCAATCATTACTAATGCATGGGTTTTTGACCCTCAAAGCTACAAGGAAAGTAATCAAGAGCTAAGACACACCCAGTGGCAAAAAGTGCACAGTCCTGTAAATAACTGTTGACCAAAGAGTTGTTTGTCTTCAACTTGCAAATAAAATTACAACTTTTCTAACTACCCCCCCCACACACACACACACACATTATTGTTAAAACCATTTTTTTCTGTTGTTTTAAGTCATTATTCAAAATTCAACCAATCACTATACTTTAAATATAGCCAGTCTTCAAAATATGGTCACCAAAGTCTGTCTAGTGTTCTTCTCTTTCCCACATACAGCAACAGCACATTTTGCTTTCCCAAGTTTTACTACAAAATTTCAGTTTGATCTGTGTTTTTTTTCCATGAGTTAATTTGCCAAAACTAGGCAAACTAAGATATCKTCTCACACTTCGTGACTAATGACTAAAATACGTGTTTCTTTTGCACACAAATTAGATTTTTTAATTTAGTTTTTTTAACAAGCCAGACAACAGTGTTCTTTCCATCACCTTCCTTCTAGAAGATGCAAGTAACAAGGTGACAGATTCCAAGTTAACAAGGAAGTGTTGTTTGCCTTTAGCCCTGCCAAATCAACCCTTCTATGATCCATGCTCTGACACACACACACACACACACACACACACACACACACACACACACACACACACACACACA
>NW_013952497.1:1197642-1201673 GCF_001266775.1 Austrofundulus limnaeus
GTGTAGGTCAGACTCATCTGCAGTCCTGCCAAATTTCATGTTGATCGGTGCAGCTGTTTCTGTGCTACGGTTGACCAAAAATCACAGAGAAAACAATGATAAACCATACGAAAACAATATGACTCCGGCTTACGCTTTGCGTGCGGGGGTCATAATTAAATCTAATTAAAACACCAGCCCCAGCGAAAGGGACAAAACCAACAAGGTCTACTTTGTTCTGAGTGACCTCTTTAATCTTCAATGCATTTTGGCTGCTGGTGGAAACTGATGTTTAGGTTTTTGGAATACCTCAAACTCAACTGWTGTCACAATACAAAGGTCAGTTCAYTAACTTACCTCCCCTGGGCTGAAATACACCAAGTACATCATACCAGTTAAAAAACACAAACACARTAGCATGGACTCACAAATGGACACGAAAAGCAATGCCCACAAACTTGGATGGCAAAGCTCTCACCCAGAAATGACCCCTRCTCCACGTAATGCAATACACACAAACACATGCAGTTAATCTGCCTTTAGCGGAGTGGCCCTAATGCATTCTCTTTTCAGTTCACATCAATTAGCAATGCTTGTGCAAGTGCTTGCCCTAACCTTCATAGCAAATTTGAAAAATTTAAAATAAGTTAAAAAAGCTTCCTGTTGTTAGCTATGTTTACATGCACAAAATCTTTTGATCGGATTGAAGTGTATTCAGATTAAATAATCCGAATGTACAGTRTACATGGACACAATACAATCATGACGACTGTTTACATGCACAGACTTTTATTCAGAATAAAAGTCCGGACATGCGCAGTGTTGTAAACTTTCAGCTCTACTTCCGTGTTACAAATGTAAACAAAGCTCTTCTGTGCGCTCAGGACGGAACCATGTCAGATTTTAATAATGGTAGAGACYTCGTCACTCCTCGGTTGAGCTGCAGATGAAGCAATATGTGCTTTTTTCTTCTTTTTTTTGTGAAGCAACATCTGCTGTTTGTCTCCTTTTTTATCTGTTAAGAGAGCGAGGAGGAAAAGTTCTGCGTGGCGCAGCACAGCTGGAAACCAGTGCTGCTGCCCCGCCTCTAAAGAGCAGAACCTGGTGGATAAAGTCAGAAGACCTGCGCACTCAGGTCAGTTTTCTACAATCAGAATAAGATGATCTGATTAAGTGTTTACATGCACGTCATTCCGATTATCAATCAGCATAACCCACCCCTCTCTTTCGGAGTAAAATTTCATTCGGATCGAGCTCAGTTGGATCAGAATAATCCGAARGGGCTGTTTACATGATGCATTTTTATTCCGAACAGCCATTTCATCTGATTACTTATGTTTGTGTAAATGTAGCTAATGTGATTTGGCATCTAAACTCAGCAAAGAAGTATTGCATRTCTATAAAACTTTGAATTTTCAATGCAGCTGATTTGATGTCAAAAAATAAGGACTTAGTGGTAATTTCCATTCTTCATGTTTTCATCCACATCAACCACTGTGCCACAACATGATATGACCACCACTGTGCTTGACAGTTAGTACAGTGTTCTTCAATGAGCCAAGGTTTACAAAGTACTTGAAAAAATATTTTTTTCTGCAATGGTACTTGGTAAGCACTGTCTCAGAAATTGCACTGCAAAACTCACTCTGCTGCTCTATTTTTATATTTCTAGATAACGCTCCCCAAATGAATAAGCAATGCTTATTGTTATACCATCTTTACAAAAACAAGATTTTTGGAAAACTCGTTTTTAAAAGTAATCAACTTAGCTGAAAACAGAGAAAAAYAAGTTAAATGAAAAATGTTTTATCATCTGTTTTAATTTAGGTGTGACACAACGTCCACAATAAATACATTGCTTTGAAAGTTTCTTCATGCCTGTCCACTGTACAAACAAAAAAATAAATAATAAAAAAAAAAAACTTGAAAGAGTTAAGTGGCTTTCCATCAGGTTTGCCAGAACTGCAATTACTTATGTCTATGGCAAATTTCATTTATCAACAGCCAGATATTTCAAAAGTGCACCTTGTCAAACATCACACTTTCCTCCTACCTCCACTTTGCATTCAAAAGTCTAAACATTTGTGTGRGTGTGCGTGCGTGTGTGCGTGCATGCATGTTTAGAACACTTAGCAAGGTGGGATTTCCTAACTATCAAAGTGTCTAATCTAAAACATTTTGAAACAAAACCATTGTGGACATTGAGCTTGTTTGCATCAAATAATGTGATTGTTATTTCCACACAAAKATTGTAGAAGTAATGAACTTCTTAACAAATACCATAACAGGAAATATATTACAACAAACTAATTAGAGAAGAAAATGTCAAACAACAAGAATACATCAATTAATCAGTCATCTGTGACTAAAATTGTGAAACAAAAGCAAACAATAACTTGTTTGCTGTTAATAAAGCCATAACTTCAATGATATGTTTAAATAAACATAAGAATCTTCTGAAAATTATTTGCGTAACTGAGAATTTATGCATGATTGCAAGACAGTTTTTTTCCCTTTTTAAAGCTTTTAATTTGGTGACTTTATTCAGTAAAATTACATTATTTTTAAATATGTTTATTGCTCAGGAATGTGGTTGTCTATCATTTCTCTTTTCTGCAATAATTAAGAACTGGACTTTTAGTAACATGTTTGGTTTTGTTGCAGCATCATCAGCAGAGGTTTGTGTTTAAATGAATCAATCAATCAATACATTTATATAAAAAAACTGGATGCATAATTTAAACGTAAAATTTGACACAAACTCTAGAGTCAATGGGCCTCATGCAAGAACATGTTCGTATTCTTATCCTAAATTTCTCTTYCTTTTGTTCATTCAAAGGGTTCGTACGAACATGTCACATCAGATTCAACAAACTCTTCTATCTTCAGGAAAAGGGTGTACATGAGCTGCATAAATTCCACCTGTTCGTATCCAGCTGCTCGTGCACGCGAGAGAAGATTAGCTTAATTTCCACCCCAAAAACACCATATAAGGCTATGTTTCCTCAGATTTCAGGAAGTGTCCATTCATGAAAATGACAGAGAAAATTAAGAAGAAGAACTTAACGAGTTCAGAGATTGAAGTCCGTCTGTCAGAGATCCAGAAAAGAAAATCTGTCATTTTAGCAGGTCAGCTGTGCAATAAAAAGAGCTGCTAATAGTGTAAACTACTGTGTTAAACCGTATTTTTGTTCGTATCTGAAAAAAATCTTAGAATACGAAAACATTGGTGAATGCCACAAATTATCCTAAATCACTTGTATGCACAACTTAAGAATGAATCTGAGCGTACGAACGGTTCATGCATGAGGCCCAGTGTTTAAATTTGGTGTCAGACATGTTGCCTTCATTTTGCAAAGTAGTCCTAAAATGGTCTTTGAACAATATTGACTATGAGCAAAATTTTACAAAGAAGTCACTCAGTCTACAAATATGAAACACTGTATGTTACTTACTTGCTTGATGTGAAAGAACAGAGCAAACACTTACTAAATACGCACCTTTGCTGASAATGTGATAATTATTTTAGGCTGAGTATATCATGATATAAACCTATTTGGTAAATATAGAACCACAACATTMTATCCATCAGCTTGATGGTCTTCACACTTACAAAGCTTTTTTTCCCCTTTTTTTTTACCAAATGTGACTGAATCCAGCCACATTCTAAAAGGTCATTGAAATGTAATGAGGTTGTCATCCAGTATATGTATAAAAGTATAAAACAACAACTCAGTATAAAACAACATTATGATATGATACTGACTACTCACGACCACTTCACAGAGCTGTACTTGAAAATATCTAAACTTTTGATTAAAGGTTGACTGGATTGTTTCGAACATTTATCAACTATACTATTCATTTTATTTCATCAACATTTGTATTAGAACTTCAACATTTGTGCATGTTAAAATTATTTGATTTCTGGAAAAAATTAAAAAAGTTTCAGTATGTTATTAGAGTGAAATGGAAAAAAATAGCTCTATCTATCTATCTATCTATCTATCTATCTATCTATCTATCTATCTATCTATCTATCTATCTATCTA
>NW_013952497.1:1202988-1204513 GCF_001266775.1 Austrofundulus limnaeus
ACTAAATACAGTTTAATAATTAGATTATGTCCTATTTTAAGACCAATGTTTACACTGATTAGATGTAATTAGGTCTAATTTAAGACCACCTGACATTTCAGAATGTCTAAGAGTTTAAATACAGTTTTTTATTATATACTCATCTTCTGAGATTCTAAACAGTCTGTTGGGTTACAAACTCTTTAGCACGTGGGCATTTTTATCCCCAAAAAATGTCAAGGAGACACTTGAAAAAATAAGTTCCAGTAGAAGAAATGCACTGCTMAAGCTGCTGCCCCTGAGACCTGACACAACACAAGCAGTACATAATGGATGGATTACAGTAGATGATAATGCACTTTCAACATATACCATTTTTTGTGATTTTTATTTATTTATTTGTTTTTTGTTTATTCATCCAAGTGAAATTATTCAATATGTATGAGGGGTTAGTATTATTTATCTGTTTCTTTCAAGACTTTGTACATATTTCTTTTTTTATGTATGAAATCCCCTTAAACAAGGAATTTCCATGTGTTTGATGTTTGTGCATTTCCCTGTCTGCCTCCTACTTCTCGCATCTCCTTTCCATTTTAACAGTACAGCCATCTATGAAGCGAGGTTTTCRCGAGGGAAAACGTGGCTCTTTAACAACTTGCACTTTCAAAGTTAAAAATAGTTCTTTTCAGCAAACGAAAAGGTTATCCAATTAAAAGTAATTGCCTGCAAAGAGAAATGAAGGCACTGCTCTTTCAGGAAAACAAATATATAACTAATACCAACAAGGAGCTCAAAGGTGTGTGTTGTTGCATTAGTCAAAGGGATGCCCTAGCTTTCTCTTTACACTTACCTGATTTTTTTTTATTTTTTTCTAATATTTCTTGTTTGCATTTTATGATAAAAAGAAGAAAACATTTTTACTAAGAAATTTAGAGACTGATTGTGTGAAACTGGACATTAAAGATCTATCAAACCTTGAATATATGCATAATTCTCATCATATTTTATATTATTTTTTTTATCAAGTCTTGGACGTATTATGTGCAATAGCCTACTTTATTGCAAGGTTGCTAGCACTATGTTGATACTTAAAATGTGTGTTTCAAAATTTCAGCTAGTCAATTTTAGCTCAATAATCAAACAAGTTGACTGAATTATAGTAATGTTTCTGTTTTCAAGGGAAATTTATCTGTGGAGATTTTGGGTTGTGTTGACTTAAAAGTTTTTTTAGCTGTAAGTCCAAATAATACTTTAGAATGTTTTTTTTCTTTCACAGACTTTAACAAACAGACAATMTTTCCTTTAACTGTCAATTCCAAAGTTTCTAATTATCTTTGTCAGCTCACTGCATTACTAATTCTCAGCACACAAACTCACTGCACTGCGAATCATTTCAGCTAAACATGTTTATAAAGGTGTGTATACAATGTATATACCTCAATTTATTATTATAATGGAACTGAAACAATTAATGATATACTATGATGAGAATATTATCATATTCAAATTATTGAATACTAATGAACATACTTGATCAGTGTAGCAA
>NW_013952497.1:1205427-1207846 GCF_001266775.1 Austrofundulus limnaeus
GCTTGGAGCAGTGTAGGTCAGACTCAACTATAGTCCTGCCAAATTTCATGTTGATTGGTGCAGCCGTTTTTTTGTGCTATGGTTGACCAAAAATCACAGAGAAAAAAAAAAAAACAGTACGAAAACGATATGATATGAAACACTTGTGCTTCGCGTGCGGGGGTCATAATAAATAATTAAAACAAACTGTTAAGCAAATGAGCAATAATAATAAAAAAATCTTAATTGACTGACATGTTGTGCAGGGAATTGATCTGCTCCCATTTTGACAAAAGTATTGTGTAGTGCTTATGCTGCGTTCACACCGAACGCAACTACAGGTACTCTATCCATCAGGCCCACCAATCAGTGCCCCCCCCACCCCTGGACCCCCAATTTATCTGAAAAAGAGGTAACTGTACATACAAATATGGTTATTGCTCCAAGACTATTAAACATTGGAGCTTCAGATTTTCTTTGGTTGTTTAGCTCTGATGAGGGGCAATCCATCAGGTCAYCCAATGCCCCCCACCCAAGAAAAAAAAAGACCCCCACCCAAGCCACTACAATTTTGGGATGCACCTAGTAGCATGACATTTATTAGGAATAAAGACTTCTGAGTTCTGGTGCATTTCTGCGTGCGTGGGTCATATGTCACCACTATGCAGTATCTAGCTTCAGTTTTAGTTTAATATTTTCCACTGTTTTACAATATAGTGTGGGGTACAAAAGTTTGAGCAGCCTTAATAATTTTCCTGATTTACCTTTATAAATCATTGATTGTTTGGATAAAAAAATCTGTAAAATAGATCATATAGGGGACAAACAGTGATATTTGAGAAGTGAAATGAAGTTTAAATGATTGGTTAAACAAAATTAGGCAGGTGCATAAATTTGGGCATTGTTGTCATTTTATTTATTTCAAAAAATTTAGAACTAATTATCGGAACTTAAATTTAGTTTGGTAAGTTTAGTAACCCTTGGCCTCCTTACACAGGTGACTCCAATTATGAGAAAGGATATTTAAGGGAGGCAATTATAAGTTTTTCTCCTCTTCATGAACTAGAGATGTTTTATAAAGAAGAATGGTCTAAAATGCCTTCAGCCACAAAAGGKGGATCTACTAAATATTGAGTTAAGGATTTTTTATTTTTTGTGGTGCCCAAATTTATGCARCTGCCTAATTTTGTTTAACTAATTATTGCACACTTTCTGTAAATCATATCAACTTCATTTCACTTCTCAATTATCACTGTCCCCTTGGTACATGAAATAGATTTATTTTTGTCCAAAGAATCAATGATATATAAAGGCAAATCAGGAAGATGAACAAGGGTGCCTAAACTTTCTCACCCCACTGTATTTCCATAATATAACAAAGTCACACACACATAAGTAAATAAATTGTTATTTGCCTTTCAGCAGTGCAACATGTTACATGYCCTGGTCCAAAACTCTAATTCTTACAGCAGAAAAGAAACTATAACTCATGTCAGAAAWATTTTGCATTAAAATCCCCTTATTTTTATTGGCATTTACACTTGTATATTGATGAGTCTCTGTGCCCTTCAGTTTTCTGACAGGATGCATGCCTCATTAGCACAATAACTGCTTTATTCAGGTGGCTAAGATGCCAGCTGTTACCTGTTTAGTTTTACTTATTGGGTYATGTGATATATAAGCTTAAAAGCCTACTTGAATAATTTTACACCAGGTGGAAGTTTTCTGGTAAGTTGATTGATTTTACACATTTTAAACATGCAAATAAAATATTGTTAAACCATGAGAAACTCAAAACAGCTCAAAGTGGTCTGTTCGGTGTGTGTTAGTCAGACTTTATTGATGAGATGTTGCCTTAAAGCGATCCATGATTAGTTGCAACATTGGACTTTATTTGATAAACATATTTTAACTGTAAAATAAAGACTGTTAAATACTGTAGGCTGTTTAGTTTTTACAATTTTTAAACTAAACGTTTAAAAATATATTACATGGATGGCACCATTTTATTTACATGCAAAACATTCTGGGTAAATGATTACGTGGATAGTTCCTCGGTGTGAGCGAGCTATATCCACCCTGAAGGTTAATCTTGGACAATATCTGTTGATCGACTCTTTTAAATGAAACCAGAGAGCGTTGACAGAGAGGAGAAGGTAGAAATGACTCAGCCTTTAACTGAAAATATTGATGGAGGACCTCCGTTTAGCTTGTTAGCTTGTCGCGCCAGCGCTGATCTAATACATATAAGGCAATATAGCGTTGATGCTAGCGTGAAGGCTAACAGGCTAAGCTGAGGTGCTGCTTCTCCATATTTTCAGTTCCAGGCTGAGTCATTTCTACCTTCTCCTCTCTGTCAACGCTCTCTGGTTTCATTTAAAAGAGTCGATCAACAGATATTGTCCAAGATTAACCTTCAGGGTGGATATAGCTCGCTAGC
>NW_013952497.1:1208237-1209683 GCF_001266775.1 Austrofundulus limnaeus
AATTTGCAAAACTTAACAGCCTACAGTATTTTTACAGTCTTTCTTTTACAGTTGAAATAAATGTTTACCAAATAAAGCCTAATGTCACATCTAATTGTGGATCAATTTAAGCAGAGATGCTTAAGAAAAAAAATGGGTGCAGGGGTGGACTGTGGAGAAAAAGTGGCCCAGGAGTTTCTGACAGACTGGTAAAGTAAAGTAAAGTAAAGTAAAGTAAAGTAAAGTAAAGTTTTATTTATATAGCACATTTCACAGAAATAAATTCACAAGGTGCTGTACATTCAGGGAAGTGGGGGGCAGTTAAGACACACCCATTCAAGAAGACATACAAGGCAAATATGGGGGAACAGGTGAAACCGGTCATGCAGCAAACATAGTTGTGCTACCTTTAACAACAGAAAAACTAAAAACCACACAAGGGAAGATGAGGGAAAAAAACAACAACAACAACATATCATATTATATCAACAATGTGACACACTGGTGTTTATAAAAATAAAAAAAAACTCTGCATAGAGCACGTGTTTTAGCCAGAGGAGGTGAGTTTAGGAAGGTGTGTATCTGAAGCCATGAGTGTTGAATGCACTTGTTTGAATATCTGAGGAATGAGCCCAAGGAATCCAGTCCCCAAAACCAGCACAGCCATAGTCCAGAATATGGATGTTAACTGTTCATTCTGTGCGGCCTTCAGCCTGCTCCAGAAACCAGATCACAGACYGGTGTGAGAGGGTGGGGAGGTGTGTGGCAGACCCTTAATTGACGTCATCATCCAGGAAGAATTTAGTCCAATAGCTCTTCAAGCCCATTGTAGGAGAGAGACGAATCTGTAATCAGTTGTTTTGGAAACAGAAGAGTCAGGCAGACGATAACAATTTTATATCTACTTTAATATTATGCTGGTGCATCTCAAGGTGGCAAATTCAATCAGACAAATAGTGTGGACAATTCTGTRGAGCCGATCTATCAGCTTTCTCCAAGATCAATTCCATCTGGCCAGCAAGTCCAGGGACCACAGCCGGCCCGCGACCCTCAGCAGAACCACTTGCAGACTGAGTCCAGCTTGCTCAAGGCAAATGTCCGAGTGCTGATATTACAGCCATCCTTTCATATTGGTCAGGCAGCCAGGAAATGAAAAGCCACCAACGTTGTTTGGTAAAACACCAGGAGACCACCAAGCCAATCTGTAGAATCCAGTGATCAGAATCTATTTATATATCCAGAACAGAGAAGAACAGAGATCCCACCTTTGACATGTCCTCCCATGGAAGAAGAAAAAACTTTGTTCCAAAAAAAAATATTAAGAGACCAGCTATCCAAATCCATAAAAATAAAAATAAAAAAAAATATCCAAAATTTCTGGTTTCGGATGAAAACATAGAAAAGGCTCCAAGCAGCAAAACAGGAGATATAAGGAAGGGCAGGAGAGAAGGAAAATGTATCTTACTC
>NW_013952497.1:1211212-1212236 GCF_001266775.1 Austrofundulus limnaeus
AGAAAGAAAGAAAGAAAGAAAGAAAGAAAGAAAGAAAGAAAGAAAGAAAGAAAGAAAGAAAGAAAGAAAGAAAGAAAGAAAGAAAGAAAGAAACTGAAAAGAAGCAACAAAAAAATCTTAACTTTAGTTGCTAAAACTGGATGTGATTTGTTTCACTCTAAACCTACCCCCTACCCCTTTTATTTTCTTCTTTCAGCTATTTTTATTCCTTTGTCTTCTATTTTTTTTTACTTTTTTGCACACTTTTCTCTGTTTGTGTTCTGTTTATTCCACCCTTCCTCTCTTCTTTATGCTCATACAGTATGGTTTCCCCTCTGTAGGCCAGTTTTTCAACTKATTTATTTTTCTTTAGTTTTCACCTTTCTCTTCACTCTGTCTGTCATCTTTATATCTGCCTTTTTTCTTGCCTTATTGCTGTTTCGTCCCTCACTCCCACTTGCCTGTTGCATTATTCAGATYTCTATCTTTTATGTCTAATGTTCCCTCCACCAGCTTGAGCTTTCCATAGGAAAGTGAGCAGACACACTAAGTCTGCCATTCATCTTGATCTTGCTGTCAAGTATTCGAGTGACGCCTATTCAGGCTGATGGAGTGGAATTGACGTGATTGGTGAGGGCACATGAACGGCACAATATGTGTAGGGTCATGAAGTCAGAGAACATCTTGTTTTTTATCTCTTAGCCCCATGACACTTAGATTTAGTTTGCATGTTTGTTTTTATTCAGAAATTGCTGTTAACTTTAAGAAAAAGCAATGTTGTGTGTGGGTGAGTGCAAAAGAAAATTAACACAGTTTTCTTTCATATATATTTTATCCCTGCCATTTAATGCTTTTGTGAAAATGTTGGAAAAGTCTTTTTTTCAGTAAGATTACCTTCATTCTTGTCTGAGCGCCTCTGATGGAGAAACTGGGTTAAAAGTGCTAAATTCAGGTGGAGCTAAAACCTGAAATCACCCTCCTCACCAAAATGGCACATACCTGGTACAAATGGTCAGATATACACACTGCACACACACACACACAC
>NW_013952497.1:1213399-1214500 GCF_001266775.1 Austrofundulus limnaeus
CATTTTAGATGAAAGCTTTTTTTAATAAATTGTGCACCTGTAAAAGCCATCACAATTAACAATTTTTTTCAATATAAGAACAACAATGAATATACTTATGGAATAACATTTTTAACAGTAAATGCATCCAAAATGTTTTACAAAACAGCATGATTGAATGTGAATGTACTGCTCCATACTTCCCAGATTAAAAAAATAAAAATAAATTAAAAATCAACAAGTAAACAGGCTTTTTTGCAAAATAATGACATACATTTATCTATTACAATTCTCTAAGACCCTTTTTTTGTTAAAGTAATCAAGTAAGAAGCTGGATGAGCCACAGTGAGCTGCTGAAGAGCAGCAGGAAAAAGCTTGAATCTCACCAAATTTGTGGCAAGGTAATCATCTTTACTTTCCCCTGCTGTTGTGAGCAATGCCTGCGCAGCATGCAATCAGATGATGGCTCCCAATTATTTTTGAGTAAATTTTTRATTAACAATGGCAGCTTGTTTGATTGCGGTGTAAAGAGACATGRTTGTAACTTCACTGTTCTAATATTCGTGCTGTTGTGACAGTTCTGACAGGTATTGTCAATTAAATCCAGCCATGAAATAATAACAAATGTATCGAGCTTTGATGATGTCTTTATCAAGACCCTCTTCCTACATCCAAAACGTGTGCAGAAARAAAGCAAGCAGGGAAATTCCACTTTGGACCACCAACACTACACACAGCCTCTCCTACTGATTTATGAAGTGCTCTTTTATTTGCTGTAGCACTTTGGAACACATGCATATTAACTTCAACCAATGTTTGAATTGATTTCAGTATAAATGTTGATACCATGTATTGTCACATTTACAAATACAAATATGGCATTCAGTAAGGGAATGCGTATTGCCCACCACCTTTGATCTTAGATTTTAAAATAAGACCATCTTATATTAAGAAATGACACAATTGTAGCCACTTTGATTAAACCTTGATAACACCATTATTAAGCAAACTTATGGGGTATTGTGAGCTAAATGCTTAAACTATGAGTTGGGATTGTTTCTCATAAATAACCACAGCAAATTTTATTGCAACATCTGTAAAACTGATCAAATATATATATAT
>NW_013952497.1:1214745-1215954 GCF_001266775.1 Austrofundulus limnaeus
TGGACAGAGAGGAGAAGGTAGAAATGACTCAGCGTTTAACTGAAAATATGGATGGAGGACAACAGAGTTGCTTCATGGAAGAAGAACCTCAGCTTAGCCTGTTAGCTTTATTATTAATCCCAACGCTATCACCATATACTGTAAATGTATTAGCTCAGCGCTACACATTRTCCTCTTGTCACTGTCCTCAATCTACATGACAGAGAGGGGACCTGTCACATTTCCTCCCTGTCATGCCTGTTTGCCTTTCCTCAGTCTCTGCTCAATGCCACTCTGCCACACCCACCTGCTTGCAGCTGCAATCAGACTCATTTAATTCACCTGTATCCTGCCCCATAGAAGCTCCCTCTTCACACTAGATCTCTGCCAGATTATCGAACGCTCCTAGTCAGTAGATGTCCAGCATTGTATCAAAGTTCCTGCCTGATTTCATGGTCTCGACCCCACGCCTGTTTCTTGGTTCTCCCGATCTGCCAGCCCCTTGCCATGTCCCGTTTACCTCTCTGACCTCTGGATCTCGACCTTGTTTCTGCTCACTGGACCTTGGACTCTGGATCTCTCTCTCTCTCTGGTTTTGTTTTTGGCTCTCTGCTTACCTGTGCATGACCCCTGTTTTACCCCAGGAACCACGAGTTAAGCCTGTCTCTATTTTGGACCTCTGCTCAGGATTAAAGGCCTCCCTCTCCTACAATCTGCCCACCACTCACCAAGGCTAAACTGTCAGCACCCAGGGTGCTCAAGTCCACACCAACAGGACTCTCAGCTCTGGGCTCAGTTCTCCTCCTCCTGAGAAGGTTAGTGGCAAATTATTTTTATTTCAACCATCTCTCATAGCCTGCCACAGCCACTTACCTGTCCTCTATTTTCCAGAGTGTTCCTGCCAAGAAGTCCGATCCTCTGCAGTTTTATTATAATGAATTTTGTTAAACCTTCTTCTTGTTTGGCTGAAATACTGAATCCAAACCCCCAACCTTGTCAGGAATGCAAAAAATGYCTCAGCCTGCAATTGAAAATAAGGATGGAGGACCTCATTTTAGCTTGTTTGTTGCGCTAGCACTAAGCTAATACATATAAGGTAATATAGCATCGGCACTAACACTAAAACTAACAGGCTAAGCTGAGGTTCTTCTTCCATGAAGCAGCTCTGTTGTCCTCAATTCATATGTTCAGTTACAGGCTGAGTCATTTCTACCTTCTCCTCTCTGTCAA
>NW_013952497.1:1216593-1219721 GCF_001266775.1 Austrofundulus limnaeus
TGTTCCAAACTGTCTCAAAATTACAGACTTCAGGCTATACATCAAATTTTAAAATGTGTTGATAAATAAATTACAGAATTTTTTTTTTAATGTTCGTCATATTTGAAGCAGAGATGAGTGCACTCTGCCTGGTGGCATTAATCATATTAATTGTCTAGTGCCAAAAAATAATCGATTGTTTTTCTGATGATTATTTGCACACYATARGATCATGCCCAACCCTAATATGTAACAGTCACTGTTATTTCTTATATTTAATGCACAGAATCAGCTGCTGGTGAAGATCCCCTACCAGTAAACCATTTGATCTAGTCTAGTTAAAATGTACAGATAAACCTGAAATGCCTCCGCATTTAGAGTGTAAGTGCAGAAACATATGCTAAGTGTAAGTAAATCAACACCTATACATAAGGCTGTCGTAACACTACAAGAAAATCGGGCCGTTTTTTTGCACTTCGGACAATCCTAAGGATGTCCAGATMATCGTGATGGCTCTAAAGATAATCATAGCAGATATTCCCACCATGGGTGGTGAGCTAAGAGTGATCTAGTCGGCTCGGAAGGACGTCYGGACCGCTCCGACCTCAAATCGGGGATGTTCGACATGTTTGATTTTTTGGCCCGATGTCACAGTGTGTGTAGTGTTCACCCGAGCTCTCAGCCTGTGAATGAGACCTGTAGCCAATCAGAAAGCGTGGTGACGTAAACATGGAGGGGATTCCAAAATACAGGAGACAAAAAAACTGTCATAACTCACCAGAAAGTCTGCTGGATGTTAAAAGTCCTAAGGAATTGTTTTTCCTCTGGTAAAAATAGTCCACAAATGGTCAACATTGTTTCTTCCTCGCCACAAATGTTTATTTACTCTGATCTCACGTCTCTCTGGAGGTCACATGAGATTTTTCCTCGGACATCAGAATTATCGTGAGATTTCAGGAGGTCTCACACGATTTAATATCTGACATCTGAATGTTCATGAATGGAGGATATTTTCATGTATGGTGTGTTGTCTCTTGRCGTGTGGCTGTACACCACACACTGTAGGATGAAACCTGGTATGTCCAAGATTTTTTATCCTCACGTGTGTGCTCTCTCAGTCTTTGAAAATTGGCCGACTGTTTTAAAAATAGTGTGACTCAGCCTTTACCAGCTTCTACCAGCAATCTGTGGTAAACAAACTATGACATTTTGTTTATATTGCATTGACAATGAAGCAGTAGCTCAGGACTGTTGTAGCAGGGCAATACAGAAAGGTTAAGAATAATCATTTAATAACTTATGATTCTGTAGTCAGTACTATATCTAACTTTAGAAAGAAATTAGGAGTAAAATGATGTTACATCTGATCACATATTTCTTGCTCAACTTGTTCATGATACAAAATTCTTTTCAACTTTCATCTATGGTAATGTTGAGGCACATGTAAATTGTCACAAAACATTAATTTATTTTATTTTCCCTGCAGCGTGAGGCATAATCTTTCTCCTGTATTGATAAGTTTGCATCTAAAAATGATGCATCCTATGGGCTTTTTTATGCCAATTTTGATTTCGTTAGAATCAATAGGTTTCTTCTAATTTCCCATTTCTTCTCCATGAAACCATCACTTGTTCCATTTGTCTTCTTTCTCTGGCTCCTTTCTCTATCCCCAGCTGTCTCCAGCATTATGCTAATGCATTTGAAGGCAGGCTCCTGGTGTGCTAAGTAATCCTTCAGTGAAGCTGCTCTCCCTTTATGTGTTGGCTCCTAAGATTTCTCCAAAAGCAATATATAAATGTGGTGTTGTGATGACAGCAGCACCCAACATTAAAAGACGGTCACACACGAGAGACACACAAATGTAGGGGCGACTAGATGCAAGAGGACACTCACGTAACACACTTTTTAAGTGWTTTTATGACCAATGTTGGCAAATGACAAGAATCTCTTGAAGATTACTTATTTACAGAAAAAAGCAAAGATCATTTAGGTTCTGAGATTAGTTTTTCAAATAAGAAATGTCAGATGTATGGTAGAAAAAAGACAACAATAAACACTGCCTATTTTCTATGAATTTAATTTGTTTCTTGAAAAGCAACAGAAACAACAACAAAATGTATAAACGTATTTCAGAGAAACTATGAATAAATATACATAAAATGAAAAAAAGATAAATAAAACGTTTTAATTTTCAAAAGTCACATATAGATTCCTGCAGGAATTTATGAATTCAAATACATGATTTAAAGGGGTGCATYTATTTTCCAGGCACACAGATTTTCTAATTCAATATGTTACCTTCAGTTTTTATGTAAATACTGCATACCGTATATTAAACTTAAATTTGACTTTGCATCATGGTATATGTAAATGCCTTGAAATTGGCCTTTGTCTCTTTAAGAACCTCCTATCATTGCCGATACTCCCACTTCAGCACATTTTCAAACAATGCTTTGGGGGAGGGGTGCTCTGTGAGGCAGGAGCTTGGCTTTAGACTGAGCTTCAGAGAGGAGCTTTGTACAAATATGCGGTGCTTTTTACCAGCAAGAGTTTAGGCAGTTTCATACGGCTAATAGAGGAGATTCAAGGATTTTTCAAACATGCATGCATGAGTCAAAGCAATACTCTGGGTATGACACAAAGCTAAAAAAAAGTTAATTTTGCCCCTGATATAGTATTATAATGAAGAAAAAAAAGCATCGCAGATTCAATTTAAACGCTCCAGGTTTGGAGCAATCCAATACAAATATTTTATTAATTTCAATACCTGTTCATTGCAGGGAGATATAGTGAAGTTAGTGTTTGACATCCAAGTCAAACATACAGTATAAACAATGCTTTTGTTAATTTTTCTATTTTTGAAAAAAAAAAAAAAAAACAGCAGAGAATGTTCAGAGGTTCAGCAAAACAAATCTAAGGATGCCTAATGAAAAAAAAGTACCAATCATAGATGGCCAATACTGGTGAACTTTAAAGCAAAGTTTATATATGGCTGGCATTTAATTGATGTTCATTCATTTCATCCTATTTTTATTGGATCAGTAAAAAACCTAAACCAGGTTAAATGCAGCCTCTATTTTTGTCTGTACACCTACACACTAGTTTTCTTCTTTCAGTTTTCAGCTTGTCTATGCAGGAATATATATATA
>NW_013952497.1:1222326-1231331 GCF_001266775.1 Austrofundulus limnaeus
TGTTTAAGCTGTTTCAAATGCATGATCTATTTAATCAGTTTATTAAAGTTGTTAAATAATTTATACAGTCCAATGGCAATTTAAACACAGTTGGTATTTACTATTTATCTGTGCATACATATGCTGTTGTTGTTAATTAAAAGGTAAGAAGAGCAATCCCTGCACACACTTTATAAATGTCATTCAGGCGATGCATGTTGTCATGGCAACATTCACCCACAAACTAAATAAAACACTTTCCCGTTTTAGCTTTTCTAATTCCACCATGCTTCATGACTGTCAGCATTTGCCTTGTTTTTCCACTTGAACCACAAAACATAACGCGTCTCCACCGCTAACATTCATTAGCCCACAGGAGTGTGTGAAGTGTGTGTCAGTGAATCATGTATGTGTCATTTACCAGGGATGATTGTAATCTACAGTGAAGCAAAAGGTAGCTACTTCAGTCCCATGTTTCTAATGAGGTGCTGTAGCTAAAGATGAAAAAAAGGTAGAGGCAAACTCAAAATAAACAGCATAAACAAAGATTTCACCGCCCTCGGTGAATGTAATGAGCAGAGATTATTCATTTGTTTATTGGTGCTTTTTTACTTGTCCTTGATTTTTTTCTTCCTTTTTTCAGCTGGTGGCTACAGGGAGCAGCTGTCAAACGTGTTTTCTAATTTTCAGAGAAGGCAAGCCAAGAAACAAAAACATAATTCAGGAGTTAATAACAATATGTCTGACCTTTTATATATTTAATTTGCAAATGACCCTGATGCAACCCAAACACTCAAAGGCAGGAAGTATGTAGTGGAACTGCATATATCCTTGAAAACACTACAGACTGGATTTAATTTAAGTATGCAAGGTGATCATGCATGCAGGGTTATTTGTGACATTATGCATACTGTCTAGAGTATTGAATTACTTAGCCACCAGAGGCATTTGAGTAGCTCTGCTGAATCGGAAGTGATGCAATCAGTGTGGCCCCATTTTCAGTGATATTTAAATCCTTTTCTGCATGGATGGTCTGGCCAATTGGCAAATCTTTGTTCTGTGCATGCCCTGTTTCTGATTTAATGTGCAAGTGATGTTTGTGTGTAAGTGTGTGGGTGTGCCGCTGTGCCCTTTGATGAGATTTGTGAATTTGTGCGTGTGTGGCCATCCTTTGGTGCCTAATCCACAATCTGTTGAAAGAAATGCATTTTCCCAACAGTGCTCTATCCAGCAAAGAAAATTTTCTCAATTGCWCTGACTCATAAGTAACCTTGCAGCCTCACTTCACTTTAGCTCCCGGTAAACACTGACATCGCTTAGTTTGATACTATGAATATTAGGCAAACACAAGGCCTTTTTTGATTACTTTAAAGTTACTTGAACCCCCTTAACACTGGATAATGATTAAGCTAGAGTGTAAAAAAATCACTAGAATGTGCATTGATTTTTTTGCAGGATCTTACTGTTTTCTTCAGGTGTATAGTAGAATACAGTGATCTTTGTATTGCACGGGATAGGTTGTAGACCTTTTAGGACACAATGATCAATTTTTTTTGTTGGAAATTATTGAGATTCTAGGTGTAGTACAAGGGAGTATGTTTGGGGCATGTCTTGCTTTCATAATTTGTACACATACTTCAAACATTAGTCTACTCAAAACATTGGTTTTATTTGGGCATTTTAATTTCCTTCTAACAGCAATATTATCATGATTTGTAAAAAATGTGATATACTTACTGTTGCAAGTTTGTGCGGCTGGCATGAACAGATTTTTATAATAAAATTTTATACCACTGTTATGGAGCCTGATGTTTACTATGACATTGTCTCAGCCAAAACCAGATGAGAAAGATTTAATACAAGCTTTTTTTTTCATCATGTGCACTGAGGTTTCATGCTGACGTTTACTTATGCAACTCATAACTGTGAATGGTTTCTGCATAATTATGAATCACTAGTTTATTTGAGTGGTTTACTCTAATGAAAATTCAAAGGGCTTTGAATATTTCTCCATTTAGAGTGCATCATTTTTTTCACTCAATTTACAAAACTGGAGTATATTCAGACTGTAAAGTGCAAGGACACATGCCTAAGTTACCCTACTTTTTGAAATTATTTCAATGCAGTGCAAAACATTAAACAGCTTAGTAAGCTCTCTGCAGGTACTTAAACTTTCCCCTCAGTAATTTGCAGCACAATGACTTTGTAGTTAGCAGTGGTGGGCACCAGCCTGCTAAAGCACAAATCCACTAATTGCGGACCTAAATATTTAGTTTGCGCTTTAACGGTCTTACTAATTTTTATAATTCATAATCAGATTTGCACTTTCTAAAATTAAAATGCAGTACTGCTAATAACTAATTATCTACCAGTCATCATTATCTTGAAAAGCGGAGGGTATGGCTGTCAGTGAATCACAAGACACGTGATCTGTCCAACAGCACCTCTCACAGATAAACACACTTATTGAGAAGGTATACATCCTTGCTGACTGTTGCATTTGGTCACGGTTCTGATTACCCACAATGCTTTGTATCTGCTTACGTAGCAGGAAGGCAATAGCGAAAACAGTTAATGTTTGTAATCCATACTAAAATTTTAGATGTATGGACTTATTTTACTTTACAATTGGAGCTCCATTAAAAAAAAAAAAAAGTTTAAACACTGGAGCTCAATACTTAACGTAACTGGTCAAAGCAATCGGCCGACGTTGAAAGACTCAGAAATGATTTAAAGATGTTATGCTGATGAAGACAGACATCTAGTCGTCAACTGGAGCAACTACATGGAAAACTTTGAAATCTAAGCTCTTATTTTGAAGGGGAGACAGTTTCCTGTACTCCATGCTTTCGTTTCCCATCACAAATCAAATCTGTCATGTACCCAGAATGCATCGCTTCAATTTTCCAATAAACAGTTTTAAAATTACTTTATTGATGCGTCTTTAATGAAAAATCTACAATAAACAAAAGAAAAAGACAAAGAAGCAGCTGAACTAGCAGTCCTCAACAGCTTTTTAAAGATTCAGCCGAACTAGCAATCCTCAACAACTTTTTTTGTTTTTTACACCAGGAGCTAAAGGTCTGTTTCAGGAAATCACATCCCCAGCAATCAGCAGTTGAAGAATTAAGTTGTAAAAGAGTTCATACACTTTTAGTTGGCAGTGTTGTACATATTTTGTACATGAAATGTTGCCAGCTATTAAGTGTCAAAATGAACTTGCACTTTAAAATTAGCTTTTCTATGGCATAAGCGCTTTTGAAGTTGTGGAACTAAATAATTTCATAAGCGCTTTAGAAATTGTGGAGCTAAATTGTGGATTAGCGCTGCCCACCACTGGCAGTTAGCACTGTTGCATGGGTTCAATCTCCAGTTTGGACTTCATGTTTTTCCAAGTGGAGTTAATGTTCTTGTGTATGTGTGGGTTCTCCATGTACTRCAGTTGCCTTTACAGTCTAAAAACACATGTATGTTAGGATGCCTTCAGGTCAAGCCTCCCTTCAGAAAAAAAAAGTATTTTGATCTCAGTAGAAGTTACTAGACTAAATAAATGTTAATAATTAATAATACATGTAGCTGTAGAGCCTATTGACCAAACAAAAATCAAAGAATGATTGAGTTTTCAAAAACACTAACTGATTGAGGGTTGCTCAATGGTCCAGTTGGTAAGCACTTTTGTCTTGTAGCAAGAAAGTCACAGGTCCAAAAGTTGTCTGGCCCCTTTCTGAGTGAAGTTTCTGTAAATTATATTTGTCATATGTGGGTTTTCGCTGGACATTTAAGTTTCCTTCATTGACCAAAAATGTGCATGTTAGGTTTACTGGCAACTCTAAATTGTCCCTAGGTGGCTCCATGTGGCCCAGTGATGGATTGGTGACATTTCCAGGTTGTTCCCTGCCTTCTGCTCAGTGACCGCTGGTGATAGACACCAACTTGCCACATCCCTGCATAGAGTCAGACTGCTATGAAAGATGTATGAATGACTGTGCTTCACTGTAAAACTAATAGGCATTTTACTATGAACTAATTTTGCAATTGCAGATTTTGACATGGAAGTGGGTTGCAGTGGACTGTGTACCCACTGTTGGACATGACTGACTGAGCGACATATTAGGAAAAGTTAAAAAGCAAAGGCAAAGCTGCAGCTGGGTAGTAAAAAATACCAAATGGCTCATGACAAAAAGTAAGATTTTAACAGTGTGTTTTTGGACATGTGTTGGCAGAAATGTGGGTGTCTGTAAAAATGGTAAAATGAACTGTAGGGACCAGTTCAGGTATGGTGCTTATTAACTGTCACAACAGTGTCTCATTTTATGACTTGAAAGATGACAGAAAATGACAAAACGATCCTAACAGGAATGCATGATTGAAGAGACTTTTCTAAATTACAGTTCTTTTCTTTAATGAATAAGATTACAAAAAAATATAACCTTTCATGGTAAGAGAAATATATGGATTATACAATAAGAAGTTATAAGTGGTATCTTAGACAAGGGGGTGTTTTTTTTTTCTTTTTTATGCTTTCTTTTTTTTAAGGCTGTTAAATAAACCCACACACAAAAGCACATATTGTGCTTTTATTCTTTCACAGTATTTGTAACCACTTGAAGGTGACTTTAATTTTGCAAAGCTCCCCCAAGTTCTAATTAAGAACGCAGATACAAAGACTTGAGAGAACTCATTCACCACAACTTCGCAAACATACAAAAGCATGTCAAAAACACATTAATAACACGTGTCTCTGCCCACACACCTGTCACGTTCGACAAACTTTGATGTTGTCAGTCTTTCAGGATCTCTTTCATGTTGTTTTATGTTTTTGTCTCCTTCTTCCTCTGTGAGATGCTTGTATCTGCCTGTCACCTTGGTGACAACAATGCTTTGTCACTATAACTCATTTAAAAGAATGTTTTCCAGTGAAGAAAATTCATAGAAAAATATACTTTTTTCAAAGATAATGAGACCTAAGATAGCCAACTGATAAAAGTGTCCACCCACATCTTTTGCAGAGAAATTTGAGCTTGATATTAAAGAATTCTGAAAGTCAGCATACAAAAATGCATTGGATCTGAAAATGAAACAGGTGTTTTATTTATGTTGTTTTTTTACATAAAAAAACTTAAATCTTAAAAGTAAAGTTTTTTATTTTTTATTTTTTTAGTTTAAAGTGAGGTTTTGTGAATTGGTTATAAACACATACAGTATATCCATCCTTCCAATTTGATTATCTGCTGTTTCTTTTTTGAGTTGAGGGGAGCTGATGCCCTGACCTTAACCCTAACCCCAGATTTACACTACATGCATCTCCGCTCCGCTGCGCTGRGGTGTACAGATCACAGCTGTTCATTTGGGTCTCAATTCATAAAGCTCCGCTCCTGTCCGACAGAGAGTGTGGAGGAAGGGGATTGCGCAATAAATTCAGTGATAAGTGTGGAAGTCACAGGAAAAAAATCATTAAATCTGTGAAAGATGAACTCCAAACACAGCTGAAAACATTGATATAAAGGCATTTGGTATCTATGTTGAAGTTGTCTCGCTGTCGTCTTTCTGAAACTTCTGATTTCAAAATAAAATCCTRGTGTATCGTGTGTGTACACATAGCTTCATGCTACATGTTTCCATCTGCTTCCCAAACTGAACGATACATTCTGATAGCATTTATGTAGAAATATATCCATATATTTATTAATATAGCTGGTATTTCGACATTATTCCGACAAATTATTCCACCCGTGTCTTATTTTGGAAATATGGATGTTTTACTCATTCCTCTTCCTGTTGMTGTGARGTAATCTTTAAAAAATGACTCTGGCGCAGCTCTGGCATCTGGCAGAAATAGGATCGGATCTAATTTTGCCGGATCGCCATCCGCTCACCGCTGCTCACTGCCYCTCACTGCCACCATGCGCAGCCAGTGTAAACACTCTCATTGATCAGAATGGGTGCATAGTTGCTACGGAGGTCGGACCGGAGCGGAGCGGAGCCGTAACGCATGTAATGTAAATTAGGGGTAACTCTCCAGAAGTTGAAGTGCGAGACGCAAGGCACASCCTGGACAGGCTGTTATTCCATCACAGGGTCACAAAGAGACAAGCAAGACAGACGACCATTCACACTTTCACTCACACCTTCAGACAATTTAGAGTTACAGATGAACCTAAAAGGCATATTTTGGGTCAGTGGAAGGAAACTATTGTGCACAGAGAAAACCCACGTGTGTGCAGGAAAAAAAAAAAAAAACAAGGAAAAAAGGGAGGGAGACAAACCTGAAGTAACAACCACTGCTCTTCCACGCCACACTTGAACACATATGATCTTGATTTTATAAGCTTTCACATGGACATAAATTTTATATTGCACAATTACTTGCATGTAGAATAAGGCAATACTCTCATCTATGGAGCTCTAGGTGCCACCAGAAGTGATACAGCTATCTTCTCTGTTGTTATTTCCAATTCCYCGTTACCACAAAATTATAACCATGTGGGAGAAAAATAAATAAACAGAATTGTAATTTTGAGGGTGTCATAAAAATAGCATTCACATGAACTGAATTATTTTAAGACCAAACACATTTTAAGACCTCCAGTTTGATCTCAGCTCTGCTCAACTTAGGTGTTAAGTTCATCAATCCAGTCAGTACTAAAACTCCATCGTCCAGATTCATGTACAGTTCATCCGTCTGTTGTGGAAGCAATTTTGGATTTTGCACCTCCTTCCATTTCACAAAGCCTCTGCAAATTGAGCTTTCCGTCTTGGCACAGCATCTCTCTGTGCTGGAGCAGTTTGCCCACATTTAAATGAAAAATTATGCATGCATTTCAAGGAAAACCCTACCATATTTATGCAAATAACTGCCAGGGCAAAAAAGTGCCTGATTCTGATAGCTCGGCACAGTTTACAGCATGCAGCACAAGGCATGCATTTAGTGTTAAATATTTGCCACCTTCTCAGAGCTTCCGTTACTTACTTCTCTGAAGAAAAGAAGTGATAGGTTCAGGTATCTGTTGTAATCCTGTTTTCTAAAAAAAAGTGATGTCAGGAAAGTTTTTAAGCCCTCTATTTCAATGAAGAGTGTCAAATGTTGTTGACGCTACTAATAAATTGTCAAAAATGTGAGTAACATCTTGTTGCACCCCATCTTACACACACGGACAGAATGTAGCTCCCAATTTCTGCAGGAGCTCTGACATTTGGGGGAGAACTCCAAGTGTGTTCTCCCTCCAATGAGGCAACTACATTTGGCCCCCATGATGAGGGAGTAATATTAGAAGAATCATCAATGAAGCCTAAACTGTCCCTTATGTATTCAGAAACACTGTCCTGAAAGGGATTCCTCACTTTTTCATATTCACTGTTAGATTTATCTTTCACCAAGATCTTACACTGATAATGAAACAATTGAGCCATGTCATAAAGCTGTCTTCAGCACATCCATACAATTCTAAGTGGGGTTATGATTTCAAGATTTTAAMTGTTAAGAATCATCCTGTTAAGACAGGGGGGTTCTGCAGATGAGACAAGGCTGAGCAGCATGTAGGAGAAAAAAAAAAAGACCAACAGCTTTTTCTTATTTGTTTAACATTTTTTATGGCTTTAATGCACTGAACTATTTTTTTTTTACCTGAAAAGAGTTCTTTCTGAAAAAAAGACACAATGTCAAAAGAAAAATACAGTAAATAAAAAAAATATGGACAGTGTGTCACACATGGAATGTAACAATGTAAACATGCTATGTATGGCAGGCCATTTTATCATTAAATCAGCTTCACCACATTTACTTTCCAGATATCTGAAAATGGTTTATGACTCAGGCTATTAGTTAATTAAAATATCTGCAAGTATATTTTGACAAGGCAAAGTAACTTTTTGAGATGTCTTTAATTACATTCTGACTAGTATAAATTACATCATAATTATAATTTAGTGGAATGGAGGCTCCAGTTCAAGACATCTTAAAATTAATTTTGACTAATCAAAAATGAAGTTCTAGATACCTCTAAGTTAGTTTTGACCAGTCATTTTCTGCTTTCAAGATATCTATTTTTTATCTGACTAGTCATAAATCTAAAACTAGTTTAAAACATCATTAAACAAGATATTGTAAATGTAATTTTAGATTATAAATACAATTTTATATATACTGTATATCCAATTTTATTTCAAATTTTGAGCATTTTTTTTAAAATTTGCAAAAAGGAAAAAAAAACGAAGAAATGTGAATCAAACGTGTTTCCATCAACTGGCTTGAAGCGAATCAGTTATGTCAGACGCATGCATGTAGTAAACAGGAAGTAAAAGTCGCATATCAGGACCATGGAGAGAAGTTATCAGGAATGTGTTGCTACTGTCTGGAAAGTTGTAAATATTCCCACATATCAACTAGTTTTGGTGATGTTACATGCTGTCTGGAGACATAGAGAAAGAAATGCAATTATTTTCACGTTACAGGAATAACTGAGAAGACGCTGACAGCGGGAGTAGAGTCGAGCTGCAGTCGCGGGTGCAGTCGCTCTGATACCGGTACTGGTTTTGGACAGACATCGAGAACAGCTGATCAACCATGTGAGGTAAATGTCCATTCTGTCACAACTTATTCGACAAATGTGTTTCCATCTCTCCTTTTGCGCATTAAGTCTTTTTTGAAAAAAAAACCACCTCAAGCGAGCGCATCAACCTTTATGCCAATTAGAGGAAGTTTTTTTTTTTTTTTTTTTTTTTCGAATCATGCCGTTTCCATTCACCTTTTCTGATGCAATACTTCAAAAATGTGCATTAAAAAAACTATGGAAACACGGCTATTGGCTCAAGCCCAGGGCCCTGCATCCCCCTATATTCAGTATAAACTACTAGGCTGACTGAAGGAAGTCCTGCCTTTTCATGTAAAGAACATTGTCCCCCTAAAAAAATATAATTCCCATTTGTTTTTTTCCAGGTTCCAAATTAAGCTTTTTTAAAAATAGATTTATTTTCATACTTTAGGCATTGAGGACATCCACAACTTGATGTTCTAAAGAGTTTTATTT
>NW_013952497.1:1233482-1238754 GCF_001266775.1 Austrofundulus limnaeus
TGCCTTTACATTTTGAAAATCTGAAATTCAGATGGACAGGCAGGCAGTAGGCCAAATGGTTTGAGGATAACTTATATAATAAACTGCACCAAAGTAAATAGTGTAGTAAAAAGTCAAAACTTGAAGTTTTTACATGTTCAGCATCTCCCCCAAGAGATGCAAATTGCTGGATGCAAATTGCTGTCATGACCTATGAGTCACCGGCACCAGAGTGTGCAAACATGTAATCCTTAATCTCCCCTAAGAGATGCAAATTACTGTCATTTGACAAGGTCCTGGTAAATGAAGGAGTTTCTGGAAAATGCTGGGAGTCCTAGTGTTAGTGGACACAATGACACACAACATAACTCACATTTTATACCAGTAGCTCACAGATGCTCTAACTTTTGTGAGTTTTTCACAGACTAGTTCTAGAAGCTTATGCTAATAACATAGGCAGTAAGCAGGAAGTGGAAGGGACGTGCGTGGCAAGAATTTTACCGGAAATACGTCATTAACGGCCATGGCATATAGGCTATTTCTGAGTGATGGACAATCCTTGTTGTCATGTATTTCACTATATTTAATAAACTGGTTTGTTTGTTTTCTATGAAGGTGGGAGTGGTGTGTAGTCTGCAATTCTAAAGTTCTAGTGCATATTCAATTCAATTCAAAAATACTTTATTGATCCCAGATGGAAATTAGATGTTGTTGTAACTCATTTAACTAAAGACATGTCCAATAAAACTGAGCAGAAGCTAAATCTAAAGTGCAAATTTGCATCAGCGTTCACCAGATTAAATTCTAGTTTTAATTTTAATCATTGCACAATACTGCCAACTAGAGGCACAGCAGTTTATTTTCTGTCCCCTGCCGAGTACTGTCTCAATTGGAAGGCTCCTCCTCATACGGCAGAGGAATGCGGCCCACAAAATCTCAGAAATCAAGGAGGCATCAAAGTATCCTTCCCAGCTCAGGATATCCCAGGAATCAATGCACCAACAGCAAAATAAACAGAGAAACAAAGACGGTGGCATTTTTATTTGTTTACCAAGTCAGCATAGTTTGGAAATCCATCACAGACTGAATGATTTGTTTTTAAATTTAAGTTTAGTCACTTATCTGATGAAATTTACGCTGCAAGGATATGATAAACAAAATGCAGCTACAAGCAAAACCCAAAGTTTTGTTTTATTTATTTACATGTAAGTTATTCTAGTGAAAAGATGGTGAATACATGTCCCAATGCATTTTAAGTCTGACATGAAACCAATCACTGTATTAACAGGGTAGTGCTTGGTCACGCAAACATACGCCAAGCTGAAGTCAAGCAAAGG
The DNA here is from genome assembly GCF_001266775.1 of Austrofundulus limnaeus. Classification (NCBI taxonomy): domain Eukaryota; kingdom Metazoa; phylum Chordata; class Actinopteri; order Cyprinodontiformes; family Rivulidae; genus Austrofundulus; species Austrofundulus limnaeus. The sequence goes on from NW_013952497.1 coordinate 1,234,799, forward strand.
CTAGACCATCTCATTTCACAGCAGTTTCATGTATGTCTACTCAGACTACGAATGGTGTGACCCAAGTGGTCCAGGAGGACTACGTACTTATGAGGATGCAGTCCATGAACTAAGACACAGTGCAATATGACGTGAGACAGCGGGTTGATACCTGAAGATGCAGTGGGCCATAAATTGTCATAATTACTCCCTCTACCCTCCCAAAGTTCATAAGTATGTGAACAACAATAATGATGACAGGATATTGTGTTGTTGAGTGAAGAGTCCACAAAGGAAATAACTTTTTTTTCTGTTAATGGTAGCGATGGAAATAAAAGACGTCATGTGAATATCAGCTAATGTTCCATGAGATCAAACCAGCTGCAGCTACCGTAGGAACACTATGAAAGAAAATTTTAGTGGTTTTGTAACAAGGACTTTTTCATATCACGGTATACTATGAAACCGGTATCCGGCCCATGCCTACTTGGAAACCACACTGATATACACAAATGCAAAAGCTCTAAGTTGATTCATGATTTTCTTTGTCTTTTTTTTTTATTTTAAAGCAACTTTATTCAACTTATTCCTTGAATATCATCATGCATAGAAGGTTGAAGGAAAAGGGCAGATGTTTTTTCTTTTGTTTGTTTTGTTTTCACTCTGAGAGTTTAGGAGCACATTTAATTTTGCTTTTATAAAATAAAACATCACTATGTTTGAACAGTATCAGATATTTTATTGATTTTTGTGTTTCAGTATCTTTTTGTTGTTGAAGATGAATTTTAAGGCACAGCAATCTCGGGATGAATACTGATGCTACTCATTAAAGTTTGACAGGAGACCATTATGCCCATAGACATAAATTACTTAGGAGCAAAACAAGAGTACATCCTTCAGATGCTGGTCTTCCAAGTTACGGTAAAATCAAGATGCAGAGGAATGGATTTGTCCGTGGCATCTATAATCAGCTCCTATGTAGAGAAAAAAAAGACGAAAGTTAAGAAGAAAAATTCCATAAAATACAGTGTTATATGTGTAAACAATTGTTTTATACATATCTATGACTGACTACAAACATGCACACCAAAATTAAAGTTAACATATGTCCAAACAGGTGTCATTGAGGCATCAATAGACATTTAGAGGTTTATTTAATTAAAAATGACATGACACTGAAGCTGTTTCTGCTCTTTTTTTTCTGTGAATCTAATTATATTGTGCAATAAACTTGTGTGACTGTGATTTTTCATCTTGTTCAAACAGAAGGAGCTCTCCAACCTAACTGTATTTATATGACAGACCAGCTGCCAATGGTTTTTCTTACAGGATGTCAAAATGTAACCTTTAGGTTAAAAGCAAAAGTGGATTATCTCACAGTAAAAAGTCACTTGTTTTATATTCTCTCTTTCACATCCCTTTCTCTTATTCCTCTGCCCTTTCCTCGTCTTAATCCCTTTTGTTCATTCTTCCTGTTTATCTTTTTATATCATGTTTTCTTTCTCCATCTTTTCTCTGTGACATCCTCCCCACCAACACTGTAGTGCCTCCTCTGTCCTGATGAAAGAATGCACCTTTTTTTGTCTTTTCATTATTCTCAACCCATTCTTGCATCCTCGAAACACTCTCTCTCTCCCACACTTAAAATTCCTCTCATCTTGCCTCGATCCATCTTCTCAAACATCAAATCGAAAGCTTCGGGGCCTTTTTCACCTCTGATTATTTATGGAGTTGCAGTAGTTATCATTTTCCTGCTCCTGAGATGTGTGCTGAGTACAGCATACAACCTTGGCAGAAATATTTTCTTGTTTGTTTTTTTAAGAGGCCATGTGCAGAAAGAGCTAAAGCTGGACAATGCACTCATTCTTATTTTTTTCTTAAGAAGTTGTTAAATGTAATCTTCACACTCTAATTCCACTGTATAGTAGCTTTTATTCATCTTTGTATAGTAATATTTTCTACTCTTTTAAACTCTTATTTGTTAATGAACACTTTGGATTTTAGTTTACTAGCATATCCTCAAGCCCCTTATTTTAAAGGGCTACTCTGGTCAATTCTATATATAATATAGGTCCAACTACTTTCAATATTTTTCAAATAATTTAAGATTTTCATGTTTTTTTTTCAACTGCCCTTCTTTAGCTAATTTCAGTCATTTTCTGTGTTTTTAGCTAATTTTAGCTATTATTTTATTTTTGCTTTTGTTTTGCTTGTTTTTCGAATCTTTCAACATTAAGCATTCACATTGCATTTTTACAAGAAATGCAAATTCTAGTTTGAGTTGTTTTCTCAACTGAACAACATCCATATTACTATATGTGTGCACGTCTGCTAAATGTCTCTGTCTGCTGAGAGTTAACTATGGAACTCGGATGAAAAAAACAGTGACAAACCACATCTTTTGACTCTTTCTCCATACTGTTCTACTACTTTATGACTGATGCCACAGTTTATAAGGACATAACTATTTATACTGACAAAACATCTCTTCAGAAATGAATAGACTGTCTTTTTAATGCAAGATATGTTAAACATGAGCTTGGTTTAACATAAAACTGCTTAAGATTTATTATTATGTTTTATTGTATATAAACCATTGAAAAAAATTACACAAGCAGCATTTCAGATCTCCATCCTGAGTCAAGTGCTCCTTTCTGTGTTTATTACAAAATGAAGACAAAACAACAGTGTCACAGGAAAGACAGCATTGATTACAGCTATTAGACGACAAAGTGCAGCCCAGCAGGGGGTGGGGCTCTGAACCCGAGATTTTTTGCTTTAGTGAGTATTTTCTGCTGGCTGGAGAATGCTCAGTCAACTCCAAAGATAGTGCTTGTTCATAAAATGTGTCAGAGTGCACATGAAAACATAAAACAAAATAAAAAAACAGCTTTCACTGGGCTACAAGGGTGATGCTCGAAAAGATTACACACGTCAGACAGTGAAGAATATGTTTATGTTGAGGTTATTAGAGCAGAAATACAGCCAAGTTCACATGGAAGAGGGACAGGAAATTGTAGTCCAGTGTTTATCAATAAATGCTAGGATTTTTTTATAGAACACATCAGTGTTCTATAAAATCAGGAATCAACATCATCTTTTTATATAAGCTGTAGTATTTTGCAGTTAAATAATAAATAAATTCATACGTCCCATTAGCTTTAATTTTTAAAGCAATATTTCAAATATTTCAAAGTGCTGTTCCATGCAAAGGATGTGAACATGTGAAAATGTAAATGTTACAGATAACTGTTTCAGTATTCCATAAATCAATTTTGATCAAATAAACGAACAATTCATACAATAAGAGCAAAAGCCAACTTTGTATTGTCGTAGAAAACCATTTCAGTCTCATAAAGCTGAACACTTTCAGTATTTTTTAACTTTAACATATTTGGATGAAATTTATTTTATGAGAATAAAGAATGAAATAGATGAATAAATGAATATTTTTTTTAACTTTATTTACAAAACAGTACCAAGACTGGATGTATTTGACTGTTCAAAAAGATGGTTCTCTGAAATCTGATTGAGAATACTTTGCTTTTTTCTTTTTATGTTCCTTTTAGTCTTTGCCTCATTGATTTTAGCTTTTACCTACTATTTTGTTACCTTTTGCTTTTAGCTGCTGTTGTGCTAAATTTAACTTTTACCTTTCTTTCTAGCTAAAGTTATGCTAATTATAGCTTCCAGCTCTACTGTTTAGCTTATACGTATAACACTTGTGGTGATTTTTTTTTCTACGATTTTGTTAAAATGACCTTTCAGCTGTGTTTTTTGCTGATTGTAGCTTATATTTATACTTTTAACAATTCCTATAAATTATTATTATTCAGACTTTCAGTGGTCATTTCACTTTATGAAATTAATTGTAATTCATGTATTCAAATACATGCATTTTATTCATTTCTGATGACTAAATAAGCAATCACTTTAAATATACCTTTGGTGACACAACAATTTGATCAATTATATAT
>NW_013952497.1:1239969-1241233 GCF_001266775.1 Austrofundulus limnaeus
CCCCCACACACACACACACACACAGACTTTCCTTTTCTCCAGCTTCCTTTGGCTGTCAGATAGTGTGTTTGTTTTATCGCTGTGTGAAATTGCTTTGGACTGAGCCCGATAGCAGGCAGAGGACAGCCACAGATGTTTGGCCGTGTTAACTGTATGTGTACTGTATACAATGTGTGCACGCATGTATGTGTGTGAGTGTTTATTCGTGATTACGCGTGCACTCTGGCGTGCCTGTGGTTTCTGGTAAAATAAATAAATAAAAACAAATGGAACCGCATTAGTCCTATTAGTCCCAGTGATTAGGGCGTTTCTGGCACGTCTGACTCAAACTGTGGCTAAACACTTTCTAAACTCAGCTATGAGACTTACTGTGCATATATTAGAAGTCTAGAAGAATTCCAATAATTTTAAAGAACAAGTGAAACATAGATTATTGATTTTTTGCACAAAGATTATTAATTTCAAATCTCAGATTCAAGTTTAATGGAATAGCTCCAGGCAATTTGGTGCTTATTGTGGTATTACAGGGTGCACTCTCTGCTGTGCAAATCATTGCAGGGCAAGCACCCACAGAATGTAACTTCTGTAATTATAAGGCTTCCTCTGGTGAGCTAGTTAAGTACTTTGGAGTTACCTAATGTGAAAGCAAAAGAAAAAAAAAGCATACCCTAATTTCATGTTTTCATTCAGTTTATAGTCTTTTTCAATCTGTTTAGATCTTCTGTATAGACTGCACATTTATCAATCAATTAATGGTGTAAACTTTTTTAATAGGAGATTATGTGAACATGTTATGACCAATTAATATCTTACTAGTTGTGGATAACTTTAAACTTTTGCTTGAAAAAAATGTCTTGAATTTCGCTTGTTAGAAATCGACCAAGGCCAGTGTGGCTTGCTGGCATCCTAAAAAAAAAAAAAATCTCCACTTCACATTATTGCCTAAAACTGACATGCATGAACTACTTTAAAATTGACTCTGGTGTTGTTTTAGAAAAGCACTTTTAAAAAGGCAACAATCAACTTTGAGCCTTTGGCTCTGCTTTGACTTTTACAATTGTTCAGTCAGAACTGATATATTTATCCAAACTGAGCATGATAAGAGAGGCATCAGCAGCAGGTAAGATACTGACACTTCATAACTTTTCCACAGAACCCCAGTTAAGAAAGCAACAATCAACTTTGAGCCTTTGGCTCTGCTTTGACTTTTACAATTGTTCAGTCAGAACTGATATATTTATCCAAACTGAGCATGATAAGAGAG
>NW_013952497.1:1241243-1243143 GCF_001266775.1 Austrofundulus limnaeus
TTTGGCTCTGCTTTGACTTTTACAATTGTTCAGTCAGAACTGATATATTTATCCAAACTGAGCATGATAAGAGAGGCATCAGCAGCAGGTAAGATACTGACACTTCATAACTTTTCCACAGAACCCAGTTAAGAAAAAAATACATAAATAAATAAAAAGAACTCAGAGATTCCCTTATAATAAAACTATTTCTAAACAATGTTTAAAACAGCATTTGCCAACTTTACATAGTTGTGTTTAGTTGTTTTGTTAAGCAAATAATCACCATCTCATTGGAACGATGCATTATCTTTGAGAACTTTAAAGTGAACAATTAAATACAACTTATCTACACTTCTTTTCACTTCATGTTCACTGGTTATTGTTGCATGTTGAAGCCATACCTCAAGGTTGTATTTTTGTGAATGTTGCTTTGTGTGATGCTGCTCTGTCCCCACTTTATTTCAGAATACAACTTAGCTACTAACCCCTAGACTTTGTTATATAATATTATTATTTGCAATCAGGGATGTTAGTGCAGTTTTGCACTAAAACAACTGGCAGAATCACACTGCATTCTATATTAACTCAACCACAGCTGCTCTACTCCAGTTATTTGAGTGTGAGCATCTCAGTTTTGAGCTATATAGATTGTAAACAGCTGTGTGTCCAATAAAAGACACACATCCTAATTAGATTGTGACTTTATCAGGGAAGCTAGCGATTGAAAAAAATAAATAAAGGCAATTTTACTAATGAATGCTTGTAGTAGCAGCACTCAATTGAACAAACTGGTTTAGTGATGCTCTGCTGCAACTAAATGTTGCTACTGTCTTTATCATATTTATATAAAAATGTGCTTATTATAAAAACATGCATCAAAAGCAACAAGGCGAGGAAGACAATAAAATTAGAGCATGCTTACACAAATATTTGATATTGCTCATTTTTAATATTTACATCATTTTAAATCTTAGGTTTCATTGTTAATATGTACGGTGTCACAAACAACAGTAGTGACAAAAAGAAAATATTTAAATGACCTTTGACCTTACCGATTTTACTGCAAATTTGGTCAGAAGATACTGTTTCTTTGCCACCGTGTCTGATGGGAGAAAATAAGAGTCAATTACATTCAGAACAAAAGCAATTAAAATAAAATGACTAATATGTAATGTCTCATATGAATAACATTGTGAAAGTGATTCAAAAACAAGTTTTTATCTGTGTGAACTGGCTCAGTGATAGACCCAAGCTGACTTGTGGCTCACATCTAAGTCTTTGAATTAGAGCAATTAGGTTAATGCAGGAGTTGGTAAACGAACAGCTGATCGAAAAAGGAAGTAACGCAGAGTTCAGACAACGTGACTGACAGCTGAGTGAACAGCTAGCCCTGTGAACGGAAACTAAACATTCAGGATTCAGGGAAAAAAAAGAAAAAGAAAAGCAGAGTAGCAGGTAAGCAGGTGCTAAAGCGRGAGGCAAAGCAAACAAAAAAAAAAAGACATAGGCAGGCTACATGGCAGATAGACGCCTGAGAGAGGAGCAAGGGACAAGATAAAAGAGGAGTGATGGAGAGCATATCTCCAGGCAGCYACACAAGGAATTACTGTAATAGTTTCTGTCACTCCCCCTCTCTGCGCTTCTCGTTCGCTCTTTATCTCCCTCTCTCTGTTTTGTTCCAACACAAACATGTCTTTCACAAGGAGTGCATCTTTTCTCAGAAGCCCTTCACAGACTACATCTGTCTGAGAGTGTGCAAGCTTGTATATGTGTGTCTGTGTCTGTCTGTCTAAGCATGAATGACAAAGTAAAATAGAATGATAGTATTAACCAGACAAAATCCATAGAAACAAAATAAAATCACATAAGTAATAATATAATATAATATAATGTAATGTAATGTAATGTAATGTAATGT
>NW_013952497.1:1244503-1245628 GCF_001266775.1 Austrofundulus limnaeus
ATCTATCTATCTATCTATCTATCTATCTATCTATCTATCTATCTATCTATCTATCTATCTATATTTTTTTTTCAATGTTTCCTCTAGGAAATTGGGGGTTTACTTGTTTTATGAAAACATGAATTCACACATCTCACCTTCTATTTTGTACTACAAAGATATTGACATGGTTGTCTGTCAATTATATTATGAAAAACATTTTCAATAAACTCTTTTTAGATCTTTCCAGTGTTTCCTGTATTTGTCTTGGGTGGGCTGCTTATGAAAATGGAATGATAAACAGCAGCAGCATTGTTTTAAATACAATTTACAGAACAWGAAAAAGTCTGAAATTTGCATTAATTAAATATTATATAGTGAATCTCATATCTAAAGATACATGTAATATATCTTGAACTGGAGTCTCTATTACAACCTAAGGATAAGTCTAATGTTATTTATACTAGACAGAATATAATTAGAGATATCTTAAATAGGTTTTTTTGCCTTGTCAAAATATATTAAGAGATGTCTATTTATTTGTTTCATTCATTCATAAGAACAAAATATGTACAGCATTAAAAAACAAAGTAAACCTTACCCCGAATTAAAAGGGAGCAGAGTGAAAAAAAAAACAAAAAAACTATTGTGTCCCTTATTTTCAAAAATCAACTTCAACAAACAAAAAAGCTCAATTTGTAGTCCACTTTTTAAACAAAACTTTAAGTGTTCACTTTTTAAAATTTTCTTTCATATATTTCATTACACAAAAGTAAAATTGGTGTTATTTTATATCTCACTCCAACGGTGAGTAAAAAATAGGACGTTACATCTCAGAAATGTTGATAGTCTGGGAAAAACGTGCCCAAAGACATATTCAGCTGAAATATACTTACATATAAAGGTAAGGGAAATTAATAAGATACATGTTGTACAACAATAAAAATCTTAGCAGTTTATGCAAACACTATTTTAAAAACTTTTACAAAAGTGTTTTAAATGAATGCAAATTCTAGTCAAAATAATATGATTAATATTTATTTTGTTAGTGACAGACCACCAGGATGCACTAAAATTGCTACAGCTATCTGTTACTGCTTTTGTGCTTTCAAAACTATCAGGAAATTAAATGTAAATAACAATATA
>NW_013952497.1:1246741-1250725 GCF_001266775.1 Austrofundulus limnaeus
TTGTGCTGTTGAACTAGGATTTGTGCTAATTCTCAGTACAACAACAATAAACTAGGTAAAACTAACTGTCTTTACAATCATTTTTAGGGAGTTACTCACTGTGTGGTAGTCATACCAGCGTGCATCAGGAACATAGCCTTCAACCTCRCTGACTCCCTTTCAATAACAAAAAGACAGAAATGAAAATATGAAAAAGTCTGTGRAACACAATCACAAAAATGCATGCACGAAAAATATCTACTCACAAGACAGTTGTCAAATTGATTATATTTATATTAAAGGGTTTATAAAAAAACAAGAATAGTGCACAAGTGTATGGACCTACATGTTCTAGTGCTGGGGTGATAAGTAGGGCAGGTCCCCAGAGGAACTGTCTGTGGATGTCCCAAGTAGCTTTGTCTTTCACAAACCTGCAGAAAAGCAGAAAAAAGAAGCCATAAAGCCTGATTTAAAAAAAACGTTTCTAAAGCTCAGTCATGCATCTTCAACCCTAACGACTGTTCAAATACTTATAATAGAATTCAGCAGTTTGAAGATAGAAGCCAAATAACTCTGCCAGATTCATCCGGGCAGCTTTTTAAATACCATCTGTGACTTTATAGGAGCCTCTTCAAATGAATAAATACATGTTGTTTTCATACAATTTTTTCATCTGGGAGTTGCCAAGTGCAGCTGTAGCTCTCTATATGATTAGCCTTGAGTTGATTTTAGCAATAATTTGGTGCCTTTCTCAAGGTCAATAGACAACAATAGACAACAGCTATAACAGAGAATTTTGCCTAATACGTCATAAATAAATGAAATTCATATCTAATATAAAACTGTAAAACAGAAAACAAACAAACAAACAAAAACACACTTTAAACGTAACATGATAGGACAGTAAGTGGTTCTGTGTAAATCARCATATCCAGTGTTGCCCAGTCATGTTAAAACACGAGCATGAACATTTTCTATTTTGATTTCATTTAACTAACACATGGATGTCTAACGGTACAAATAACTCACAGTTCAGTGTGCATCTCAATTTTAGGGTCACAYTTTGATATGGGGTCAGTGAAATAGAGAAATTAAATAAATGCCAAGTGTCAATTTGTTTGTTTCCTTGATTTTAAATTGACAGTAAATCTTTCAGAAACAGACAGGAAAACAAACCACCTTTTTTATATGAAATCATATGTGGTTGTCCCTCAGCATGCCAACAGGCTGCCACACTGCTCCCTACTCAGGTGAAAGGTGCTATATAAATAAACTTTGAGATAAATGTGAAGACAGTTGCATAAAAGTTGCTGCTAATTGAGCTTGAACTCTTCAAACTCTGAGGATACTGTAGGTCATACAAAAATACTCTTTTTTTCATCTTCCTTGATGGTAAATGCACAACCAGAACATTTTCTTTGACTGGTTTCCTGTAGCTGTTATTTGCACCATGTTCATTACCAATATATATTCTGTTATATCCCTAAATTACATGTGATTGTTTTGCACACTGTCGAAAAGCACTGTAGCATAAACTCTGGTCACTTAGTGGTAGAAATAAATATATATTTGGTTAGCTGACTCAAACTAATGCTGCAAGCCACAATGTACTAAAAATCCTGTTTTTGTTGTGTCTCTGCTTACTCATGCAACAGTGGCCGGACAACTGTGCTTCCTTTGGTGTGTGCCTCAAACATCAGCGTGTACAGATAAGGCAGGAGGGTGTAGCGAATGTTGAGGACGTTCCGAGATGRAGCAGCAAATGCATCATCCCAAGCAACAGGATCTTGTCTCTGACAGAAAAGTGCAATTCATAGTTATTGACTGAAAAAAAAGTGTTTTAATTTGATAAGCAAAACAATTAAATGAAAAAAAAAAAAGAAAAACAATACTGTGCTGAACTTGTTTTGTGATTACAACAATCATGGGCTTAAAAGGTCTTTGGATTTGGACATTTTGTAATCATTCTTTTTTTTTTCTTTTAGCCTAAATCATGGGTGCCCAAGCATTTTCTCTAAGAGGGCCAACATGAAAATCTGAGGGCTGCAGGCAAAATATAATAATACATGAAATGCAAATACTTTTCAAGTAAAGTCATTTTATATATTATGAATAAGCTAGCAGCCATCACAGTGACCCATTTATTTATTTATTTATTTATTTGTTTGTTTATTTTTAACCTGTGCACTAGGAGAAAGTTTGCTATAAATGCTCGTGCAGAAAGGGTTAATGAAACATTTCATAAATTGATAAAATATGAGTATTTATGGTTTTGTAAAGTATGAAAATCTACATGTGTGCTTGAATTTAGTTACTTGTATTTCATGCTTAATCTTAATATAATTCAAAGTTAAAGTAAGCACTGCAAGTAAAGACTATCTGCACTTCAGTCCTTTATAGGGTCAATGGATAGAATGACTGTAGGTGGACATACAGTGTTTCTACAAAGGATGGCATGGGCTTGCAAACCTATAGTATCTAGGGAAGTTACTGGCAGGCCAAATCAAATTGTTTGGTGACCAGTTTTGGCCTGCAGGCCCCACTTTGGGCAACTGGCCTGATTCATTAGTATTTAGAATATGAAACTTTTGTTTAGGATGCCAATTTTAGTTCTAACTACAGAAGAGAAATATACATGTAAACATTTATTTGGCTCTGGTCCAGTAAAATGTCATACTGCTATATACACTGTTTGACTTTTATTTTTAATTTTTGCTCATTTTTTCTAGCTATTTTGGAAGAAGCATGTAGCACCTCATCATGTTATTTGTACTTATTTGTAGCTATTTAGTCATATTCCTCAAATATCTACTGTTTGACCTGCTTCTCCATGCAAGCTCATCGTGGAACTGGTTCCTGTCTCCAGTGTTTTTCATGCYAGAGGCAGGGTARTCTCTGGACAGGTGGAGAGTCCATCACAGACCCACTTAGAAACAAACAAACWTTCACACTATCGCTCTTGCTTAGCTGAAATTTTGAGTAACTAATTAGCATGCACTAGCATGCATGTTTTTTTTTCATCTGTGGGGAAAACTGAAGAACCTGAAGAGGACCCACGCATGCATGGTGAGGACATGCAAACTCCACACATGCCAGCTGGGTTGTGAACCCGCAACCCTCTTGCAGTGAGGCAGCAGCTCTAAAAACTGTGGTGCYTTGTTTTAATGATGTTTACCAAGTTTTAGTTCGTAACAATCCTATCATCACAGTGAGAGACAAGAGCAAAAAAGAGCACAAAGTATACTATATTTTTTATTGTAATGGGCAGAAAATGTTAAACCATTTACTGGAACTGTAGAGAGGACAACAATCAATCTGTTAAACACACACAAACTATATACACACCCTCAATCATGAAGATTTTCTACTGAAGTGTGTCAAGACCATATGTTCTTCTCCATGCTGCTGTTTGTGTTTGTGTCTTGGTGTGTAATGCATATGCAAATCACTTTGTACGGTACTTGTGTGAATCTGTGTGCTGTTTACTGACTACCTTTTTCATTTTAAGCAAGGAAATACAGTATCACATAGTGGTTTAGGAGTGAGAAAATGGTGAGTATTAAGATAGAGGGCATTTTTTTAATCTCAGGCGCAGTTCAACTTGGTCATATTTGCTCATGATCATRACCTGTAGCCCTAATAATTAACTGTAGTGCAGTGGTTACACAGTGCAAGCCTAACATCACATATCTGAATTCATACCATTTCCACTATCTTATGACCTAAGGAATTTACCAGATTATTATTTAATTTTCTGGGAAGATTTACAGGCTTGTAATTATCTGAAGACACAGGAATTCTATCTGACTCAATTTTCAATAACCCTCATCAGCACCCCGATGCTGTAAAAGCAAAGGAAGGTAATAATTATGCTAAGCTGGGAGTGTCAGTGTGTGTGTGTGTGTATTTGTGTGTGTGTGTGGTTCAACAGGAATGACAAGCACTGCTGCTGTCACGGAGGGCAAAGATCCGTGTCAGTGTGTGTGTGTGTTTGTCTGTGTGTAT
>NW_013952497.1:1251476-1253777 GCF_001266775.1 Austrofundulus limnaeus
ATAGTACATACATGACATTTTTCACCTAATCTTTGGCTTTATTATTAATATTTTTATTATTTTTATGTGTTTGTTATTACAAAAATAATTAKCTGGGGCTTGATTCACAAAAGTCAGATTTAAATATCCAGGATTTCACTTGTAAGCTGAGCTTGAACAAGCCTTTAACTCCTAAACAGCTGTAATCAGTTGCTCAAATGTCAAGCCACACTTAAATGGGGCAGCTCGTTCAAGCCAGCTGTAAATCATTTAGGATGAATGCACGTTCATGATTTCTTCCCTGTGGTTAAATAGTTAATCATGGATCATAGAGGTGAAGCAAAACACCACTGTCAATAAACAGAGGGAACAGAAGTGTGGAATTATAGCAGACAATTGGATGCTTAAATATTTTTAGTCTAAACTTGTTCTGCCACTAAATCTGTTTCCAAGTTATCTCAAAATGAACGGCTGATTACTTTGCCTTAAAATGATCACTGGTAGTTCAGGAAATGAACTGAGTATAGATCAGCTGAGCGGCTGGTAGTTAGGGAGAGGGAGGGAGATGTTTCTGAGATGTAAAATAAAGTAGAAACTAAGGTTTTTGTTTCTTTTCAGGACACGGATGCAAATATATTTATTCTGTGCAAAGTGGAAAAAAACATTTAATAATTATATAAAACACACCAATTTCTGATCAGCCACTGCAAATGTAAGCCATCTGAAAATAAATTTAAAATATACTAGATTATACTCTAAATCTTCTCAAGTTTAGTTAAATAATATGCCAGTGCAGTAAAATAATTACACTTTTTAAGACTTTTTAAAATAAAGAAAACTTTCCAAGCTAACAAGATTAATAGGCCAATCAAACACATTCTGTTGTTGTTTAGTATGTCAGTCCTTAAACAAGATCAGAAATAGCTTTTGGTTGGATATAACATTGCAAGACTTGATTAGAAGGATAATGTTTGCAGTGAAGTGACTGCCTGCTGCTCAGAAACAATATCAGATTAAATTAGTTAAGCACTTTGTATTGCCTTGCTGCTGAAAAGTGTTGTATAAATAAATTTTACCTTAGCTTACCTTTTATCTTTAAATCTGGTCTGGACCAGGTTACTTTCAGAGAATGTCATCGTTTGTGCCTCCTCTTTGGTGCAATGGACTTAATCCAAGAATGCACCAAAACCTCAGCTTAATCCCTTATACTAGTTTTGTGCAATGTGCCTCTGGTAAGGTTTGGACAACTGTGATTCTTATTTAGGAATAATAGTAATAAAATATATCTTGTTTTATTTTTAAAAGAGATTCAGTTAAATATAAAGTACATTTTAGTGTTTAAAAAAGCAACACATGTGACACCACTGTCATTACCTGATTATTGTGTGTTGCCTTTAACCATGTGTCATTATAAGTATTTAACTCTTCAAGTTAAGGAATCCATGTTAAACTCATGAACGTGGCTTGCTAAAATATAAAAGTGTAATTCTCAACAAATGAACAATTTAAGTGCTGATGATCCTGATGCGCAATGGGTATTATCACCAATGTCATGTCTGTTAATCCTATACACATATATTACATTGCCCCTTCCATTCTCAACTTTTAGAGAAAATCCTGTTGCCTTGCATTTAAATCTATCTAAAAACTAACATGGCCTGTATGACTGAAAATCTTCGCTGATATGTTGGACAATTTATCTGGTTTAATTAATTCTGCTCTGATATGATTGTAGACCTGGAAACGTGCTCATAGTGCACCAGAATTATCTCTCGGTCAATACTGAAAGTTGTTTGAGGGCAAAAGAGACACAAGAAGTGAAGGGAATAAATTTACAAAAAAAWTTGTCTTTTTTTGCCTCTCTCTATCTCTACTATATTTGACCCTGCTTCCAGACCATTTTTTCTCTCTTTGTCAGTATTCTTTGTCTGTCTTTTCTCCTATTTTGTGTAAACATATATACTTTGTACTCATTTCCCCTTTCTCTTCTTTTACATCTCCTTGATGCTGTATTTATCCCAACTCTTAACCCATATACATTATATATATATATATATATATTTTTTATATATATATATATTTCTAATTGTACTCTCTTTGAAACACCCATTCAAAGTCATTATCACATGATCAGAATTAAAGGTTGTGTATGTGTGTGAGTGTGTGTGTAAAGAGGAGGATAGGTGTTGCCCAGATCACCTTGAGAATTCAATTATACCTCCACTCCTCGTTGTTAAAAAGCACAGGCATGGGCATCCACACACACACACACACACACACACACACACACACACACACACACACACACACACACACACACAC
>NW_013952497.1:1253787-1257557 GCF_001266775.1 Austrofundulus limnaeus
CACACACACACACACACACACACACACACACACACACACACACACACAGCAGTGTCCTGTCTAGTATTGCAGACTCCGGTGCGGAGAAATTTCACCTGGTGGGATCGATCTCCGGACGGGCATTATTGGATTTCTCAGATGTGTTCCAACGCTGTWAAAGGTCACCACTAAAATGAATGCCAACGACACCACACGACCAAACAGGTCTCCTTTCTTATGTCTTTGTGTGGGTGTGTACCTATGTATGTCAGATATAAATGAAGGAAGAGGTGGCCAACAAAAAGGAAACATAAAAATGGATTGTTTTTTTTTTCTTGTCTTTAGTTTTTAAAGCAATAGACTTGACTATTTTTCTTCAATATTTCAAAATAATTATTTTTAAATGTATTCAGTATATTCAGTTTTTTATTTATTTTTATTTTGTTTTACTTTTTTTATTGAGAGTTTTACATTAAAACCAGTAGTAGCCTCCCCTGCTATGGCCCACTATAATGGGTTGAGTGTAAATAAAAAAGACACTATTTAACAAGGGTTTCCAGCCATGTCATACTCACTAAAATATATACCTTTTAACAATGTTTTACTCCTTTTACAACAAATCGTGGAGGTCAACAGTTTAGAATCAGTGAAAAGTTGAGCTGCCGAACTGARGGAACACAGCTGGGCCTTTTGATTAAAATGAGGAAAACTGCAGCTAAAAATGGCACAGTTTCAAGGGCATACTATTGGCAAGATAGCAATACACTGAGGGATGAAGAAGCCATCATGTGTTTCTGTGAGCACTTTGAAAATGTATATTCAGGAGTGTTAAAAAACACCAATATAAATGTGATTTTTTTAAAGTTACTTACTGGGTTACCCTTGCCATTGTGATTGCGCGAATATGGATAGAAGGCACCCAGCTGCATCCAGCGAAGACACATCTCATACTCTGCTTTGTTAAAAAACCCACATATGTCTGCTCCAGTCTGAAAGAAAATGACAGACAAGCATTAGGGAGCAGATGGAACTACAATGATAACACTCAAACAACTGGAACATTTGCTCCAAGCATTGTGTTCTTTATGTGTCTCATGACCCTGTGYCTACACTGGCGGCAATGCAAATGAGTCCTCCCGTATAAGGATCAATAGGGTGTCAGATTCTAATTATTGCTTGACACAAGGAGAAGATAAGAAGCAACAGAAGGACTTCCTACCAGGAAGAAAAAAAATGACAAGTATAAATACAGAACAAAGGCGCAAACAAGCTTAAGATAAAGTATGCTACATCTAAGACTGCTCAATTATTAATGCAATTTAGAGGTCATGGCAGACTAACACACAAGCAGTCAGTTGTATTGCCTCCCTTCAAATATTATTTCAAGATGTTCTTTGATCAGTAGGCCTCGCAAACAAAATTGGACCGCGTAAGCTAGTGTAATCCATTTAGACAGGACAAGGTCACATCAATAAGATTATGTCTTGTCAAAGCGAAATCAGATGCTGATACTTACGTAGGAGATGCCAAACAGACTGAACTCCAGCATGCCTGCAAAAAAAATAAAAATAAAAATAAAAAGTAGGAGGCTTTAATTATCTAATTTGTCAAATAACAAACAACAGACTGTAAAGAGTTATTGAGAATACCAGTATAATAAATACCTATACCTACCTATAATAGATTTGTACAGCTGATCCCAGCTTGAATTGTTGTCCCCCAGCCAATGACCAGTCCATTTTCCACTGGAGGGATATGTTGACCTGGTCACCACTATTCCTCTTTTACCTGTCACTTCCAGCAGGGCACTGTGTGGAAAGAAACATATATTTACCTCACACAAAATACCAAACATATACATCAAATCTCCCTTCTCCTTTTACATAAATCCTTTCTTGTAAAAATGTGAAACAATTACTCACTAGAATCTTATTGTGAATTATTCAAAATTATCATATTAAACAATTCTTAAGTTAAAGTGACTGGTGTAGGAGCACGGACTATGTGGATAAATGTTTTGACATCGTTGAAAATGGATAAATTTTCCAACTATCAGAGGATCACATGAAAACTTTTCTCTCTCCCCCAAACAGACCACAGGCCAATAATTATAAAACCCAGCCTGTCAGAGACATCTAATCTGATATTTAACATTTGTTTGGGGTTTAGTAACAGATAAACCTGTTACTCAACAGTACTTTTATTTTGCTTTATCACTTTGAGCAAACCTTTAATCCTGATTTACTTTGAGTTAGTCAGCTTTAGGTTTTCATTCCTCTTCATCCACATTAATCTAAAATATAAACCTATATTTTAGAACTTGCAATATTTCATCACTTACTCTTATCCCAATAAACTACTGGAACCATCATTTTCATAATTCATTCCTTGGTTTGTAAATAGTTTATAAATACCCCCTCTTGTATTAAAAACACYTACTGTGTTTTAATTATTGTGTGTGTTTCAGAGMGTCAAACTGTGCCATGAACCTAGATTCCAATGCATAAATCTGTGCTAAGGATAAATCAACTAGAGCAATCTGTAATCTAAACACAACACAGAGTAAACATTGTTGTTCTTATTTATGGATTAAATGTGTTCTCCTACACTGAGCTTAAACTTTGAGCATCCTTAGGCTTTTTGGTAGCCATCTCTGCACTCCCACTTCCCTGTGGTGAGACAAGAATCCTGCTACAGGGACCTATGCACTTTCACATAGGCAATCATTATTATAAAGATTTGATGACCAAATTTCTGGGAGGAAGGTACATGCTATCTATCTCTGGAGGCTGGATGTTCTTTTTAATTACTCTGCAGTTAGATATGTTGTTTTTTTATTCTTTTCTTTACTTCTAATAATAGACTCATTTGTTAGGACAACCCAATGCACCCAGATCACATGGTCTGATTTGTTGTGTTCTATTTAATCCCACACAACATATGTCTGTCTATCTCTTATTGCACAATGTGATCTTTAAACCAACATCTGCCTGAGTACAGGAAAGAAAACCTAATAGTATGTACTCACTCATAAGAAGGTTTGGCATGAGACCATCCATAGAGGTTGTGGACATCATAGTGCCTGACTTTCTTTCCAGTGCTGAGAACCTGTTCACTGTTCATGCAAAGAGTCTTGTGGTTTAAGCCAAGATGTTTCGACTCCAGAGCTTTAGAATATAAAATATACACATAGAAAGTCAATTTGAGTATTTAGAAATGTTTCTCATTATCTGTTATGGGTTTAGAACACAACAATGACAACACAGTTTAAGTTTCTTACGTGGCATATATGGTGGATTCTCTAGAAGGGGATTTCCGAGACACTTTTCTCCAACTGTGCCATGGACAAAACTGGCAGGTTCATTCATGTCCTTTTGATGAAGACAGAGGGAGGGCAGGTTATTGCAAACATACTGAGTGGACAGTGTGTATTGGGCTCCAGTACTGGCCTTTTTTTTTCTCCTTCAGCAAACTTACAATCCAAAGGCCATCAAACTTTGTTGTTTTTTCATAGAAATCTTTGATTTCTTGTTTCCACCATGTTGCTGTCTGACTACGGAAGAAGTCTGGGAATGCAGTGTATGCCCTGTAGAGCTGAAACATGGAACATTCAAAATTTCAGAAAAAAATGACACACTGAAAACAAAAGCTTTTTATATAATTATTTGCACCAGTCAGCTATATCATTATGACCACCTGGTTTGTATGGAGGACCAAACCTATCATTATTGGAAATAAATGTATAAATATATAACTGTCAGAAAAAAATGACACACTGAAAACAAAAGCTT
>NW_013952497.1:1258868-1267001 GCF_001266775.1 Austrofundulus limnaeus
TAAGTAAGTAAGTAAGTAAGTAAGTAAGTAAGTAAGTAAGTAAGTAAGTAGGTAAGTAGGTAAGTAAGTAAGTAAGTAAGTAAATAAATAAATAAGGTACCTGTACTTGAGTGTCCCAGTCAAGACTTTCATTTACATTAACATTAGGAAAATCAGGCCAGACCTAAAAAGGAAGCAAAAATCAAACCATTTTGAGTAAAACTCATCCTCTCATCTCTACCTTTTTTATCATTTGTTATGTTGGAGTTTAACTTTGTTTTATCTATGCCTTCTCACCTTTCCCCATACAATTTCATCACTGAGCTCTTTGGGCCATTTGATGAAAACATCAGCATTTTTTCCTCTCTCAAAAGCAGGATAACTGGTTTCATTGCCTGAAATAGCTGGATCCTGCAATCAAATTCACCCACAAATAAACAAGCATACTAGTGTTTCAATCATTCAACACAAGTGAGATATTTGTACTATCACTGCTATCAGACACAAAGTATGCTTAAACAAAAAACTTTAATTTTAAGGAACAATATAAAGTCAAAATGGATACAATCAGAAAACTTGATTGATTCTTCAGATTTGCTGTGTCCAATAAGGCTGTGTGGATTTACCAGGATGAAGATGAACCTCATGCCTTCTTTTCTCATTGAGTCAACCAGGGCTGGCAGTCCTTTAAAGTCTGAATCCAGGACAAAGTCAAGTTGACGCTCCATGTAGTCGATGTCTGCATACTGCACATCCTGCAGCAGATATGAGTTAAAGTAGAGATTATTTTCTGCTAACCTGATTGAACAGTTTGCTGCACACTCAACTGGTAGTTATTCAGTTTCATGTAACATACATTATATAAAAACATGAAATTCTCATTTGTTGTGATGCATCTTCATTTGTTTTATTTATTTATTTTTTTGTTTAAATTCTTACTCATATTTCTTTCTTTGAGGACAACATTTTATTTGGTAAAGCTTGCCTGCTGATTTTGAGGATGTATGGGACTGGCTGGTCTGTAAAGCTGAAGGATGTCTTCTTTTTAAAAGCTTTACATTGAGCTGCCGTCCTATTGATGCTGGGTTATTTCTGACTTCTGCCAGCTGCTTGCAGGTTAGAGCGATCAAAGCTTTTCTGAGCACAAGTTATCAATTAAATGTCTTGCTTCCTGTTCAGCAAAATAAAGATTTAGGCTAGTTTGGTTGATGGATTTTTCTTCATAGTTTTACATAAAAGTCATCAAACTTAAATATCACATTTATTTGCTACAATTTTGCTTCCTGTCACTTATTGTTCAAAGTTAATGCAATTTAAGAGAGATAAGTCTAGTACAAACTGGAATTATGTATAGATGGTGAAACCTACAATAGATTTTCCACGCAATTGTAGGTCACATTTGATTAGGTGATGTTCAATGTAGCCAAGGTAATCCACCAAGTCCATTTTACTTCATCCAAATTACTGACAAGGTCATATAATCACATCTAATATAGTTATAGTGCACATTTAGTAATTATACTGTCCAATGTGAGTGTGCAGTATGTTAGATTTAGCTCAGTCTGTTCTACTGATGGTAGTACGTCTGTACATCCCAGCCTTCAGTGGACAGGAAGAAGCTTTCAGAATAGATCTGTTTAGACAAGGACAACGGGATGATTATTTTAGCTGAGGTACAATCTGAATAGAATTGATGTCTCGGCAAGAACAGGCAAATATGCTAGGATGAAATTGGAGCAGATGTTTGTAAGACATGTCAGTGATGTATGCTGTCAAAATCTGCTACTGTAGGTACATTTTTGGTACATTGCATAACATAGAGTCCAGTGGTCTGCCACTACAGTAATATATGTTTTTATCCATAAAAGCATAAATGATTAGACTGTTCTGACATTTTAAAATCTATGAATTATGGCGTAAAATCAAGGCTACTTGTTTAGGAATTATTAGTTAAGAAGAAAGAGTTTTATTATTTTATTGTTTTACAACTACAGCTATAATCATTCCTATTGTATGGTGTGCTACTGAACCATATCTAAAAGTCGTTGGAACTTACATAGGGTATGCCAGCTGCCACCATGTCTTTGTACAAACTTTCAATTTCTGAATCATTGGCATAACCATAGCGACAGAGTTGGAACCCAAGAGACCAATAAGCAGGTAGAACAGGTCGTCCAATCAGCTGTTAACAGAAAATCAAACAAGGAAGTAAAAAAACAGCAAAATAGTTGCTTTGAAAAAAAAATAACATGTCATAAAATGTTTGTTTCTGTGTTTGCCTGTGTGTGTTTAGGTTGGCTAAACGAAAAAGTGCAGCGAAGCAGGAAATTCCCAGCTGCTCCGACTCAGGGACAGATCAAAATGCACATGCTCACACAGGCACTGACACATAAACAAAACAAAGCATAGGTCTCTGCTAAACTTACTTCAGTGTACTCCTGCACAACCATTTCAGGAGTTGGTCCCAGGACCATGTAGAAATCCAGAATTCCTCCAATGGTGCGGTAGGTTAGAGCTGGAGTAGGCTGGAATGTAACATCTTGACACAAACAAAACATTGAAGTTAATTAAGACCTATTAGAGAGTTTTAAGTAATGGTTATTTTTGTTCTTTCATTTAATAATTTAGAAGTTCAAATGCTAGTCTATTTAATTTTCATAAGCTCCCAACAGCTACACCACAGCTTTTGGGGTCTATGGTGAACTTCCTAAACAAAATGGTTAAGTAGTGTGTGCTTAAAATTGTAGGTTCCAAGGTTAAACAGCCTTAAATTGAGGTCAGGATTTGGAAGTCATTTGCCGTAGTTAGCATCAATTAAAAAGCAATCGGCTCTATTATACCAATGGATGGTTGTTACTGAAATGAGAAAATAAAGTGGTTTGTGCAGAAAAGAAAGAAAGGAAGAAAAGGGTCTTACCCATGGCATTACTGTTTAGCAACAGTACCCCATGAGCATCTGCTGTGTCTTCAAGGCCCATGTAGAAGGGATGAACACCATAACAATTTAACTTGTACTGAAGCAGAGAGAGAAAAAAATAATATTATAAGTGTAAAACTGTTAAACCATGGCCATGCTGCCCTCCGTGTGTTCTGTGGATTGCTCTTGGTTTTCTCACAATCATGCAAGTGTACCATTGGATTCAACAATCAGAAAAGAAACAGACAAAAGCACTTTGCGTAAAAGTTGACTTCATGTAATTCCGCAGACAGAACTTTACACTGAATTAATAACAGATGCTGTTGACTGATGCTCAGGCTAATTCTTGAGAATGTACCGATGTTGAGATTTTAGACAAGAATGGAACTAGACAGGTGGTGTAAAAAAGCTGATAGAAAGGTGTTGGAGGGGAGGAAAACTGCCACTTTCAGAAATCATCGTCCTGCAATGATAACTCATGGGCACTTCACTATCTATCAACCACTTGCACTTCTGCTACTTAACAAGCTGTTAAACTCCAGCTCAGTGGCTCTGAGGGCTGATTCTCCTTTTTATTGATTTGTTTAGATGTGTGAATTTCTTTTTTGTGCCATTGTGTCCATGCTATATGGAGTGATGGTGACAGCGCAAAGAGGGAAAAGGTCATTCATTTACCTCATTAACAACATGTGCAAACTTGTGTAAGCATTTTTAATATTGTCTTCTAAAAAAAGGGAAACTCAACTAAAAAAGCCCATATCACAATAAAAGGCAAATACTCCCAACTTTCACACTTCTATTTACAATGCAAATAAACT
Organism: Austrofundulus limnaeus; assembly: GCF_001266775.1. Classification (NCBI taxonomy): domain Eukaryota; kingdom Metazoa; phylum Chordata; class Actinopteri; order Cyprinodontiformes; family Rivulidae; genus Austrofundulus; species Austrofundulus limnaeus. The sequence continues at coordinate 1,262,583 of NW_013952497.1, forward strand.
GCTTTTAGATGGACATAAATCTGCTTTCAAAGGATTCCATGGTCATAAAAAGTCACATTGTCAAAACTACTAAATATTTCTACCACAAAGTTGAAGCTCTGTTTAATCWGATGTCAGACACTGTTAGGTTTATTTGCTCCATGTGTAGTACTGAGTTGTGCATCCCTGCCCTCTTTTGTTGTTGTAAAGTGTCAGTCCAATGCATTCTCATGCCCCCCGCATCAACATATTGACGCTTGGTCAGGTAACCGTCTGTGTCCAGTTTTGATGTGCCGGGTACCCCCTGCGCATCCGTTCTTTAGGAGATGTGGTGGAGGAGGACGAGAGCGTTGCCATATTTTTTTACAAGAGTAGAAAATGCGAGAAACTAACCATCTCAGACCCTAAATTTAAATTCTATTAGCCATATACAGCCTTTCCCAGACCCCAGACCCTAAAATTAACCATTAACCCTGATCCCTCATATTAACCATTTTTTTAATGTAGAGAATTCGAGAGAACTAACCATCCCAGACCCTAAATTTAACCTATATTAGCTACAGTGGTTTGCAAAGGTATTCATACCCCTTGAACTTTTCCATATTTTGTCACATTACAACCACAAACATAAATATATTTCACTGGAATTTAATGTGAAAGACCAACACAAAGTGGTATACAATTGTGAAGTGGAAGCAAAATTTTACATGAATCAAAACATTTTTTACAAATAAAAAACTGAAAAGTGCGATGTGCAAAATTATTCAGCCCCCCTGAGTCAATACTTTGTGGAGCCACCTTTTGCTGCAATTACAGCTGCAAGTCTTTTAGGGTATGTCTCCACCAGCTTTGCACATCTAGTGACTGCAATTCTTGCCCATTCCTCCTTGCAAAACAGCTCAAGCTCAGTCAGATTGGATGGAGAGCGTTTGTGAACAGCAGTTTTGAGATCTTGCCACAAATTCTCAATTGGGTTTAGGTCTGGACTTTGACTGGGCCATTCTAACACATGAATATTCTTTTTTTAAACCACTCCATTGTAGCTTTGGCTTTATGTTTAGGGTCGTTGTCCTGCTGGAAGGTGAACCTCCGCCCCAGTCTCAAATCTTTTGCTGACTCCAACAGGTTTTCTTCCAAGATTGCCCTGTATTTGGCTCCATCCATCTTCCCATCAACTTTGACCAACTTCCCGGTCCCTGCTGAAGAGAAGCACCCCCAGAGCATGATGCTGCCACCACCATATTTGACAGTGGGGATGGTGTTTTCAGAGTGATGTGCAGTGTTCTTTCTCCGCCACACATAGCGTTTTGCATTGTGGCCAAAAAGTTCAATTTTGGTCTCGTCTGACCAAAGCACCTTCTTCCACATGTTTGCTGTGTCCTCAACATGGCTTCTGGCAAACTGCAAACGGGACTTCTTATGGTTTTCTTTTAACAATGGCTTTCTCCTTGCCACTCTTCCATAAAGACCTCATTTGTGTAGTGCACGACTAATTGTTGTCCTGTGGACAGTTTCCCCCACCTGAGCTGTGGCTCTCTGCATTTCATCCAGAGTCACCATGGGCCTCTTGGCTGCCTCTCTGATCAGTGATCTCCTTGTTCGGCCTGTAAGTTTAGGTGGACGGCCTTGTCTTGGCAGGTTTACTGTGGTGCCATACTCTTTCCATTTCCGGATGATGGATTGAACAGTGCTCCGTGAGATGTTCAAAGCTTGGGAAATCTTTTTATAACCTAAGCCTGCTTTAAACTTCTCCAAAACCATATTCCTAACCTGTCTGGTGTGTTCGTTGGACTTCATGATGCTGTTTGCTCCCCAATATTCTCTTAACCAACATCTGAGGCCGTCACGGAGCAGCTGTATTTGTACTGAGATTAGATTACACACAGGTGGACCCTTTTGAGTCATTAGCAGTCATCAGGCAACTTCTGAATGCAATTGGTTGCACTCAGGGAAAAGGGGGCTGAATACTTTTGCACYTCGCACTTTTCAGTTTTTTATTTGTAAAAAATGTTTTGATTCATGTAAAATTTTGCTTCCACTTCACAATTGTATACCACTTTGTCTTTCACATTAAATTCCAGTGAAATATATTTATGTTTTTGGTTGTAATGTGACAAAATATGGAAAAGTTCAAGGGGTATGAATACTTTTGCAAACCACTGTATATACAGCCTATCCCTGACGCCYGTATCTCAAATTAACCATTAATCCTGATCCCTCACGTTAACCTCAGACCTCCAACCCAAAGACCCCTAAGTAACGCAACCCGGAAAAGCTGCGGGAGGCAAGGACTGATGTGTGGGGTACCCGARGCATCAAAACTGGATACAGATGGTCCCTGCCCAAGCCTCAACATGTTGACAAGTCCGATATGAGAATGTGTTAGACAGCTGCGTGATGGCTGGGAATTCAACAAAACATTTCCTTGTAGAAGAATAAACTAAAATAAAATAAATAATAGAACAATTTTAAATGTTTCCAAATACACAGTTACTCATGGCATGTCTACAAGAAGTGCCAACACTTTTAGGTAACACTGTTTTGAAACAAGTGTTTACAGCAAGTTACAAGAATGTTAGCATGTTTATCTATGAAATTAAAAGCCAACTGATGGTTCATTACTATAACTAAATAACTAGTTAACATAAGCTTGTTAGGCTCCTTAAACATTACAAAGAGCACAATAGCAAACAAAAAAAATGTTCAATAAGTAAGTTTAATGACCAAAACTTACAACCCAGTTTTGTTTTTACATCTTTGTTGAGTGTCCCATCTTGGTGTACTTCTGTTTAAAATTAAAAAAAAAAATCTAAATATGTTTAATTTGACCTGCTTGCTCTCTGGTGTTTTGGCTTACATTGTTTTAAATTTGATGTAATTTCATGTTTGTTTATATAATCTGAATAAAATTGGATTTCAGTCTTGATGTTTAATATAGGGTTAGGGCTGAGGATGATAGATATATTCAAAATAAATTCCACACAAACATAAATGATATGGCTTGACCCTTAACATTAACATATTATTATAGTTTTGTAATCTAATCAAAACATACGTGATTATGTAATATAATTTAAACTACTTTAGTAATAGTAGTTGAATTTATGTTTTTAGATAAATGCAGTGAGATAACCTAATACAAATTCCAATTCTGGCACTGCTGTATTTTGGCTCAATGTTATACCATCAGAATCTCATCCTGGATCATGCCTATTTTAGATGATCAAACACGTTGAAGTATATCAAAGAGAGTGTGAATGCAGACTTTTTTTTGTCTTTTTCCCCCTCAACTTTAATCCAATTTTGCTCTCCCAGGAGCCCCATAACATTTATGTGAACCCTGTGGAGCTGTCTCAGCAATTATGCTTGATAATGCTGATCCAGGTAGAAACCTTGTCCTGTATGGCCTTGACACTGTTTAGGGAAAAAAAAAAACACGATGACACTCCAAAAGTGTACCTCATATCAACAGAACAACATCAAAGTGACATGGCTGAGAGAAAGACAAGTTTACGTACTGTGCAGGAAGGTTGTTTACAAGTCACCTCTGCAGTCTCTTGAGGGTGTGATTTAAAAAAAATGTTCAGCACGGTGATGTAATGATACACGGCAAGCATAAAATAGTTAGGACACAGCTTGCAAAGCTTTAAAATTCACGGGTGAAAAATACTGTTTAGAGGGGACAACTGTGTGATTTAATGTGTTTTCAGAGATTCCTCGAGGTAGGTAATATGCTTGTAATCTTTGCATCAAAGGTAAAAATAGAAATGCCAATTGAATCATTCCTGGCGGATTGCTATATTCATTTTTAATGAGTGTGCATGTTGGCAGCAGTGCTGTGATTTAGTATGATACTTACACCAGGAGGCTGGTCCTTGGAGAACATGCCCCAAGTGTGATAGTTGAGATCATGTTTATAGGTGGGATGCTCTGTTTCTCCGAATCCGTACACAAACTCGGATGACAGTCGAGTCGACACTTGGATGAACATGTCTGAAAAGGTGAAACCTGGCACAGCAGAGTCCCAGCTAAGCAAAGTGACAGGGAATTAAATAAGTGAGAAATAGGGAGGTAGAGGGAATTATTGTCAAAGACAGTTACTCAAAATGTCTTACATTAAATAAGTATAATAACCCACAGGAACTACGGCCTTCCCTCTGCTATAATTCATAAATTTTAATTAGTAAAACTTGGCTTGACACATTGAAAAAAAAAACATGGAGACCCTAACTACAAAATAATGACACCCTTGCTTTGAGACATGCCAGGAATAGACTCCAATGCTCTGCTGCGTTGCATGACATCATTATAACTGCTGAACAACAGGAAACTACTTTAGGCATTGACTGCAAACTTATCTGAGCATATCTAATTTGGTAACAAAACTTGAAGAGTTGAGTCAGCATTGTTACATTAATCTCATAGGAGTAATATATATAT
>NW_013952497.1:1267061-1269798 GCF_001266775.1 Austrofundulus limnaeus
TATATATATATATGTTTATTGTTGCACAATAGCTGAAAACATATGTTGTGATGTCTTAGTTTATGGCTTTGTAATAGGAGCAACAATAATACCCAAAAACACAATATCAACCAGAAAGGGACATGTTTTTGGAGATAAACACATTTTAAATGTAACTACATGGAACAAAACCTAGTGGTTTGTACATGTGGTACTACTAAAATGATTCCATTAGAAAATAACTTCATTGCTTAGACACTGGAACTAGTCGTCTGAGTCAGGCATCAATATGAACTTGGGCTTTCCTAAAATACTTACATTTTGGTCCCTGTGCTTTTCCTTGTAACCTGGATGCCAAATGGATTGGAAGTATAGGAGACCTCATAAAGCCTTTTGGATTCATCTGTGTCAGGAGTTGTGGGAATAGACAGAGGCACTGGTACTTCATAGCGCTGAGTGGCTGGGTCCCAAATCTGAATGTCAAAGAATTGTTAGTGTCAGTGTATTTGTATTCATGTATTTACAGAGGGCTGGCATACTTGACAATGAAATGAGACTGTATAAAAGTAAATTTAGGGTGACATTTAAGAATACACATTATACACACCTTGAACTGGAGCATGTGACTGCTATGATACAGAATCTGAACACGGAGGTTGTTGATGTCCCGCGACTCTGGGCGACCACTGGACTTATATTTCTTGTTCCGAGTGATATCAAGGGTGATGCCAGAAGGGGTTTCAGCATTTGTTGTAACAGAGTAACCATAGTCTTCTGGATAGTAGCACCATGGAACATTTTCCATAAAGCTTGGCTAAAAATAGTGGAAGAAATTCAAATAATATAGAGATTATGAGGTGATGGAAACTGTTTGTTTGTTTGTTTGTTTGTTTGTTTGTTTGTTTGTTTGTTTGTTTGTTAGTTAGTTTGTTTGGTGAAATATACAAAAGTAGAGTGAATGAATTCCTACCTTCCAGATGCAGCCTCTGGCTGTGCATTTGGCCTCGTCTGCATCTTCCTCTGGATGGCAGTCAAAACGCTCTGCAGGTGTCATATCCCAACCAATTGTATAGGTCTCCCCCAGGATTAAAGTTAGATTTGTTAAGAAAAGCACCTGTGTGTAGAAAACATTATTTATAAAAAGGAAACAATGAAAAGTTTTCTCAGGGAAAAAAATAACTATCAACAAAACAAGTAGGTGTGGCAAGCCACTAAAGACTAGATGTGGGTTTAATGTTACACATATTYCAAATTCAACAACAACAAAAAAAATCCAAGCACCTTCCTACTATATTCAAAATAGATGCCATTTGATGCAACATCAACTTCATACATTTATGATATAATCTGCAGTATTGTTTTTATTTGAATCGATTTACTTTGGAACTACACTTCACTAATAGCATGACACCTGACAAACAACCCAAGAGTAGGTTATATTTAGAATTGGGCAAGGTTAAAAAACACAAAGGAAGTCAAAGGGAAGAAGAAAAAAAACTGCAGTTTTTATTCTACAGTTATTATTGTTCCCCGTCACCAGGAGGGGCACTTGGAAATGCTCTCTGTCCATCTGTTGATCCATCCATCTGTCCTGCCGTCTGTCCGTTACATTTTCTGAAAGCTGTAACTTTCATATAYAAAGACTAAAATACACGTCATCTATGTTGCATGCCTGACCATACCATGGGATCATTTGACATCAACAAAGCCCCGCCCCCTGACAACAGGAAGTGACCTTTTTTGGCTTGAAAAGCTTCATCTCTGACCCTCTGAACCTAATCAGCTTCAAATTGTGTGAAAGCAGAGATAAGAATTTCTTCTCATTTGCTATCAGCACAAAGACTGTTTGATGAAAGGCATTATCATGGTGGTGCAGCAAAGTCAGACAGCACACTGTTGACATACATTTGGCTCTAAATTCCATATACTTTAGCCGATCTGCACCCAATTTGCTATGGTCAATCCTAATCTACCCCACTACAGGAATGCAGTCAAGTTTTGGGTGTCATGGTCTATTTCATCCACAGCACTCCCTACAATTATAAAAAAAAATAAAAATAAAAATAGCCCCGACCCATGTATGCACCTGAAATCATGACATTTGGTACACACGTGTAATTTCTCAGACCTAAAAAAAGTATTTTATTTTTTTTCAGTCCTGGTCCCACTTTGCACAGAATTGACTATAAATCGCACATACATTATCCAATCTGCACACAATTTTGTGTGCATCATTAGTGAAACCATCTAAACACATTACTGTTTTAGTTTGACAATTTCACTTTAGCCCCACCCAATTTGCACACAGTTGTCTCTAATTCACACATACATGATCCAGCCTGTGATGATTCCAACAAAACTACTGCTAACAGTTGGTCACTACTGAATGGCAACGGAGGACATCAGCAAAAGTTGACGTTGAGTTCTATCTTGTTATTATTGTTATTAGGGGTCCAAGCCCGAGGAAGCAGGGTAACGCAGCTGCAAAGCAGCAGCGTTTCCATGTCTCCATCGGAGCATGGAACCCTATTGTATCTGTTCCGTTTTTTATTATTATTATTATTATTATTATTATTAGGGGTCCAAGCCCGAGGAAGCAGGGTAACGCAGCTGCAAAGCAGCAGCGTTTCCATGTCTCCATCGGAGCATGGAACCCTATTGTATCTGTTCCGTTTTTTATTATTATTATTATTATTATTATTATTATTATTTTTCTGCGGAAAAACTCATACTGGAGCCCAAACCGCAAGGACTATGA
>NW_013952497.1:1269832-1292561 GCF_001266775.1 Austrofundulus limnaeus
CTCCTGCATTGTAAAATTCACCACTATTTGAGTACATATGTATCTAATGATTTTTGGCAGCTGTGAGCCATTTTCAAGGTCCAAACTGGGCTCACAAAGACTAATGGTCACGACAAGCCAGAGTTTAAGCTTAACAGCACATTTACCCTTCACCCCCATGAAATGATTACCACAGAGAGTCATTTGATAAATGCATGCTTGTGTGAGTGACCAGGGAGACCTTGAGGATCTATACAAGAGCATCTGCAGCCACATACACACAAGCATGAGCGCACACATGTGAATACACAAGRGCACAAAGGAAATCTCCATGGCACGACTTCACTGGGCCTCTTGTCACTATAAACTCTTGCCTTTTGCTCATAACCATGAAAGCCGACTGAAGAATCATTGTTCTTAGTCATTTGCTTTCACTCTTGCTATTCYTTTCCCACACACAGATGCTCACAGAAGCCCTTATGATGCCGAGCTAGTATAACATGCTGCCATTTCTTACAATTACAGGGCAACCTTGAAATGCGCAGCCCTGATTTCATTCCAGGTTTTATTGAAACAAATGGCTGAAGTGAGGCTACTTTAAAGCAGGGTTCCCACCAAACACATTTTGAGCAGCAAAAATGCACCCAARGCCTCAAGTTGGATGCACTGTAACACGTTCGGTGTTAACGCAGCAGCAGACTGGATGCGCAGAGGGAGGAGCGTCTTTTTTTTTCCGGTCCGTCTTTAATGACAGTTGAAATAAAGATAAAATAAAGAAAACGGTTTTGCTTTATTTACTACAGAGCAAGTGAAGGTTGAACACATCAGATAATTAATTCACCAGATAATTTAGAGGTGGTCTGTTTGGTTAGTTTCGCCACTCCAGGAGCTGCGAGATGACAAACTATTTTTGTCCCGAGCCTAYTTTAACAATGCAGTCAGTTTAGCGAGCTGCTGACCCACATCGGTGCTGATATCTCCAGCCAGAGCACCAACTGCAGATGGTCGATTTCAGCTAAAGAGCTCCGGTTTGTCTGTTCTGGGTTCAGGAAACCATCACGTGGAAAAATGATTCTCTCTGATTGGTCAAATTGTTTATATTTCTTCAAAATTATAAGCATAAACAAACTAATTACTTGCAGAGTTGGTGACAATACTTGTTTAAGGTATATCAGGGTATTCAACTTTGTAGCTATTTTATTATGACCCCCACACATGAAGGGGGGTCATATTGTTTTCACACTATTTATTTATTACCTCCGCCAAGGAGGTTATGTTTTCGATCGCATATGTCTGTCTGTCTGTGGACAAAATTACTCAACAACTTATGGATGGGTTTTCATTATTTTTTTACCACAGGTGGGGATTGGCCAAAGAAACATGCCTTCAAATTTTGGTGATGACCCAAAGCACCATCCGGATCTAGGAATGTTTTGAAGGATMCTTCACTATTGCAGGATAGGGGAAATTGGCCTTGGTGGAGATTTGTGTTCTCCAAGTGCCTCTAGTTTATATTTTTTTCCCAGTAATTTTTGGTCAACCTTATCATGGAAATGGCTGCATCAATTAAAATGAAATTTGGCAGAAATATACAGTATATGTGTCTGACCTACACTGTGCGAGCCAGTGGTTTTACGATAGACCCCATATTTGAGGAGGGGGCTCTGCCTGAAAAGGGGGTGTCTAGACATACAAAGGTGCTTATAACTCAAAATACTCAACATATGAGCTTCAGATTTTTTTGTTGTTGTTTAGTTATGATGGAAGGCTATCCATCAAGCCCAGCAATGAGTCGCCCACACCACTCCGGCCCCCTACACCTTGTGAAAAGGGGGTGTCTGGACATAGAAAATGCTTATTACTCAAGAAACTATTCAACATAGAAGCTTCAGATTTTATTAATTTTTTCTTTGCTTATTTAGCTCTTGATGAAGAGCTAGCCATCAGGTCTACAGATAAGTGCCCCCCCCCACCCCCAGCCAAAACAATAAATTTGTTCTGGTGAATTCTGAGTCCTGGTGCACATGTGCAGGGGTGATATATGCTACCGCTATGTGGTATCTAGTTTTCTCTGCATCTGTGTCTACTGTTTAAGAGATGGACTGCTGGCTTCCCTCCCAAGTAGATAAGCAAAACCCTTCAATTCATAAAGTTCCTTTGCTTAATTTGAAAAAGTGAGGGTTTCTTTTAAACATACAAGCATATCTATTTACCCCTTTGGCTCCATCATGACTTATGCTGGTGTCTGGAAGAGGGAGGGTTGAGTTTGAAGAACTTCCAATGTGAGTCACGGTGATGGATGTGGGAGGATCAGGCACTCCAAGGACTGTGATGTCCTCAAACATAATGTTGTTTGGGTCTTTGTAGTTAGCATTGGTCACCTGCAATGTCAGTAGCCCCTGCAAGAATAGTAAGCACACACAATTTGAGTTTAGATTTATTTAAGGCAGAGGCCTTCAACATTGGGGTTGCAACCAGTTTATTTGTTTATTTACTTTTTTTATTCAAAGCTTTAAACACACATTACTATAAACCCAATGTGTGACCAGTTGATAAACTGAGGCATAAAAAATGTATTTCAGTCAGAAATGCACACATCCAGTGAGAACACAAGCTGAATTCTGTTTCACTCACAGTCTATGAATTCTGCACACAACCAGTTTTTGCTTTATTAGTGCTGTAAATGTTGCAATATTTATACAACACTGCAGCTCCCAGTTATAGAAGTCAACTAGTGCCAGTATACACTATGTGGTKCTTTCTCTTCCAGACTAAAAAAAATAAAAATAAGACCCCTAAAGGCATAACTGCAAGCATTACTTCTGTCAGAGCTAATACAGGTTCTACCAGAGCAGTCTGCAAAAATCCAAACATTTCTGTCAGACAACTATTACAATAAATGTCTTATGTGCAGACACTCTAACATTATAATAAAGCTGTATACAAAACAGTCTTCTTGTTAAATGAGCATGTAAGGCAATCAACCAACAAAGCATTAGCCACTGAATCAACTTAGCTTYGCAACTGGACTGGGAATTCCAAGGCCTACAATAATGTTCAACTTTGAACTGAAACACTGATTAATATTTGGGTTTCATTTGAAAAGAAAAAGGTAGATGCATAGGAGAAGAACAAAACTTACTTTGTCAAAAGCGAAGTTGTAGTGGATGTACTTTTGATGTTTTACTGTATCTGTAAAACAAAAAGGTAGAAAAAGACCAAAGCATTAGATATGGTTAATTTAGTCATACCGCAGCATTACTGATGTTTGCTTGTAGATGTTGATTTGTGTTTACACTTCTATTGACTTGATACTCTTTGAGCTCAAACAAACAAGTGRTTCCATTATGTGATCAAAAAAAGAGCACCTGTAATCAATGGTAATAACTCATCACTGTATAAAAAATCATAAACACATTTGTCTAAATTGAGAAAAAGCAACCATACCTCGGGAATCTCCATCATCCCAGAATAGCTCCCCGGCTGCCTGGTTGTTGTCATCAAGAGCAATGATCAAACCCATGGGGTTAAGCCGACTAGACAAGCATAGACAGGTGCGTGGAATTACAATTCAGACAGTCAAGAGACTACAAATATATCTCAGCTAACAAATGCATTCAAATTAAATATGAGACACAACATGGTACATTTATGATTGCACACTTGTGCATGTGTGACAAAATGTCACAACAGCTGTACCTGTATGTAGTGGTGACCTCAGGTCTCTGTGTGGGGAGGATGCCCCCTCCTCTGATGTGTAAACCAAGCTTGTCAGCTGGCAGATACAGTTCAACATTCGTTTTGCGGTCTSCCAGCCGTTCCATCTAATTGATTAAATAAAATAATAAGTTTACTCAATAAAACTTCCTTCCTCATGGGCAAAACAATCACAGTGATAACCCTCAAGGMGAGGAGAGGAACCCCAGTTATCTACTGGGGTGAGCTTGAAAAAAAAGGCCTTGGGCTTGCATGAAATTGCAGCTTTTGTAGCAGTTTCATTTTTCCTGGAGCTGCTGTTGGAGCTGCTGTTACATCTGAAGGTAAGCATGATGTAACTGTTTTGCCATTGGTGTAAATAAAGCTTGATTTGTGAGGTTCTGCAAATGTACTGTGGTGTTTCCCAATCGGCTTCAGAGTAAAAGAAACAGACAATACCAAGATATATTAATTAAGATGTAGATTCTCAGTCAACCAGGTCATGGAGGAAGTAGTCATGTTATTTTTGCTGTATTCGATTTTTCACAATTACTTCTTAGTGTAAGATATTAAACACTAACTTATTTTAATGAATTGTAGCAAAGTGAATTTCTTTAATTGAAAATAATGTATCCTTATAAAATGTACCTTCCCTGATTTTTTGTCAAACAGCAAAACAAACAGTTTTTGCGTCTTCTATTTCCAACATTGCAAAACAGGACAGCAATGAGATTAACTCATTSAACTCAACTCATTGCACATCTTTGAAAAATGAAGATGACAAAGATATTTCTGCTTTCTTTGGATTATGCAGCATTAGTCCAGTGGCTGGGCTTTTACTAACATAACAAAACAAGGGTTTGATGATTAAGGCACCGTTCTATTTGGTGTATGAGTAGAAAAGTGCTTTTGAAGTGTATTATTAAAAAAATAATAATAAAATAAAAGTGTGAATGCTGGTGGATGAATAAAAAAATATACAGCACACTGCATAAACTAAATGGGTTATTTGAAAGTAGACCATTGACATAGAGGTTCTATAATATTGTAACACATTATCTTCTACAGTAGCTTATTTCTGTCTGAAAAAATCTGACTCAGTTCATGTTTTGTTTGCTAATCTCACCAAACATTTTTATAAAAAAAAATGAGGCAGCAGCTGTATTTACTTTTAGCAGAGCATCATTTGAATTCAAACTTTTTTGGTTTGTTATATTGTTGAAGGAAATTTACCTTTTACTACAAATTACTACAGTTGTACAATAGAAGATCAAGAAGTATGTAATATACATAAAAATAAACACATTAATTGTATTTTTTTTTTCTGAAATCAAATTCAGCTACATTTTGTTGAGTGTATCAMCAGATTTTAATATGTTGTATTACTGATTATCAAAGCTTCAGTGTGTCTCTTATGGTGGTAATGTTCATTGTGTTGCATATGTTTTATTGTTAACTACATTTTYACCATTTGCAACACTATTTTCACTTTTACACTTTTGTTCTATGATGTGAATGGTTCAGATTATAAGGCAAATATACAGTACAATATATCATCACTGTTTTGTGTAGTACATGGTGCAGTTTATTTTATATATATATATTTTTTTTTGCCATAGAGTATGATACTATTATGTTATTATGTTTATAGGGCATGTAGATACAGTTATTCCCATTTTTTATTTATAAAACTAAAATCCTTACTGCTACATTTCTCCACATTATCTGTTCACTACATCTTTGAAGAATTACTTTTGTGACAGAGAAAATAATGAGAATTTTAAAAAGGTTTTCATAAATATTTAGAGAATGAAAAAAGGGACAGAACGGCTTGAAGGATGCATTAAATGTGCTGTTCTATGTTGTAATTTAGTATTAGAATCATCTCTCTCTCTCTCTCTCTCTCTCTCTCTCTCTTTTTTTAAGTGTACACCGTTCATTTTTCAGAACATCCTGACATTGCAGTTAATTTCTGATCCCCTGAGGTCAGAATTCTAAGACCAGTCTGAAACAATTTAAAAGTCTCTTCTCATTCTACTCCCAGCTCGATCTGTTTCCACACCGTGTTGTTCTCTCTTGTGGTGCTTTAACTATTTTATTTATCCCATTTTCATCCATTTCCACTGAGGGCGTATATGTGTATGTTGCTGTAGAATATGGGCGTGTGTGTGGGCTGGGGTTAGTGGAGCGTCTATAAGCAATTTCAGATCCTATCTTCCCCTCATTGTCTGCCTTAAGGAGGTCTTTTTTAGGCTTGTCCTCTCTTCCTCTCCTTAGTCTCACTGTCCAATCTTCGGTTCTTCAAATCGCTCTAAAATATGTCCCCACCTCAGTGTTTTCTTCTCTTTCCATACTATGTACTGTTTGTCCTTCTTTTGCTTCATTTTTCTTCACCTCTTCCATCAGTTTTTTTTCTCAATCTTTTTTGTTTGTTCCCATAGTGTTTTCTTTTGCTGTAACTTGTTTTTTTTTTTCATGGTCATTTTCACAAATATAAACACTCCTTCATCCTTCCATCCTCCTACCCATATAATCACAGGGGACCAACCAGGACAAGTGGCCAGCAGCAAAGACACCCAATCTAATCGCTCATCTGATCAGTGGGCGCTTTTACATCACCACTGCGATGCCCAAATAAGGTCCCAGTGGAGTCCTGCACCTCTTTTATCTCTCTGTCATGGAGARAGTCACTCTTCTCCAGTCCTTGTCCCCTCTTTCACTCCCTCTTTGTCCTAACTCTCACTGCCTTATCACTCTGTTCTCTCAGTCTCAAACGAAGAACTCAAGGCTTTCATGTGACACGTGGTGTTTTGTATAATGCTGGTTTGGGACTAAACAGCATTGCAGTCATTCGCATCCGTGTTCARAATCAATTAGGCACACTGGTGTGATCTCATACATTTTAACACAATGTTGCCATGAGTCATTTTAAGCCTAAATGTGATCCCTTTTTTGCACAGCTGTAATGCTGTTTATTAGAGATTATTTTTCTTGTTTTGTTTGTTTTTCTCAGTGCTATTGAGTTTTATTTATTTATTTATTTATTTATTTATTTATTTATTTATTTATTTATTTATTTATTTATGTTCTGCCTCCAGACCAGTTAATTCTAGTGTGATATAGGGGGTTATGGCTATCTGGCAGCATATAAATGGTTTACACATAAACTAAAATATGTCAACAAGGGCCAAATGCCCACTTTGGCTGAGTGAGGCTGCCACTTTTATGCAAAATTATCACTCGATGTGACATGCTTAAAATATGTGCTTGGAATGACTCTAAGCTACTACCACACCACAGTGTCAAATTAAATTAATGGTGGATAAAAAAAATACATTCTTACTGTCTCATAGTTGTACCATACTGCATCTGGTATATAAGCCTGGATTTTGTCCACACCCTGTAAAAAAAAAAGAACAAATATTTTCATGGATGTACATAGGTGGCTTATCTGCTTGTTTTTGCTATCAAATGTAATGATCTGAGTAAAAGACATCCAAAGCTGTCATTTTCTCATTTGTTTTAAACAATAGCTGTATTTGATTTATGCTTGAAATACATGCTCACTGTACCACTTCAGGCACTTTAATCTTCCAAGGCTAAACATGAGCAGACAAGCTATGATACACAAATAAAGAAAGAACAGATGGTTTCTTCAGCTATAAATTACCACAGGCCATTTGGTAAAGAAGAAGATAAAATGTTCACATCTCAGAAAGCTATTCTATAACTGCCCATCATCTAATAACAAAAGTTTTCAACAAAGCCCTTGTCACATTTCATCTGCAGTGCAATGACGCAATGGATGACAGCAAATACAGCACCAAGAGACGACTGATAGGTGACAGCCTCTGATGGCTTAAGGTGTTGGACAGACAGGGGCAATCAATAGACACGCACCCAAGCCTTTGATAGCATTGTCACTTCCCTGTGCTCTCTGATAGTGCAGAACAGAAAGAAGGAGAAACAGATAAACACAGAGGGCACAGACAAAAAAAAAAGAGCAGAAAACTACTTGTTTTGTAAAAAGTAAAGAAAAATAGAAAAGATGAAATACTTTGTGTCAAATGAGTTGGCCAAAGCTGCCTGCCAAAGGCAGTGATGTTACCAGCCATCTTTTGTATGTGTCTCTGACACTCTCCAGTTGTACTCTCTATGTCAAAGCCCTTCAAGGCCTGGTTTTGTAGTATAAGGGTGAAAGGATAAAAGCAAAAAAAAAAAAAAGCAAAAAAATAAAAGAAAATTCAATTTTGGATGTAATCAAAAATAATTGTATTTCATTTTGTAAAATAACATGCTATTACCCACTATATTTCACATTGCTGCAACACCACAATAACCCCCCCCCCAAAAAAAAATGTTTTCTGTTTTTCAAATACATAGACATACATAAATAATATAATTATGAGGGGTCACACTTAGAGAGTTTGTCATATATTACATGAAATAATTATTGCATGACTGATGGAGTGACAGGTTGAGGAAATATTTTTCCTCTATACCTTGTATTTTGTGTCTAATCTAGCCAGTGCCTATCATRCATGCCACTGACTGATGTTAAGGGTCTGCAGGACGTAGCAAGGCTGCTAACTTTAATTGAAGGAGACATGGCATAAGGTCTTTATCCTCATTTTAGGGCTCTGAAGATGAGTTAGCCATAAGGTAAGATTTGATCAGGTGGGCCAAAGATTCACTCTGGCAGAATGATCAGATAGTAGCTGCGGTAGGCGACAGGGGCAGAMTGAAAGTGTGTGAGAGAGTTAAAGAGATTTGATGCAATGGAATGTGATCACAAGGGTAAGTTAGGAGCAGCTGATTAAGATAATTCAGACGGGAGCCAACGTTTGATGAAAGGTTGAGTTAAAAAGAAGCAGGAGTTATCGGCATGAGGACAGAATGAAAGTATGATTGAAGACCAGAGAGGACAGCGGAGAGAGGGAGCACAAGAGATCCCCTTGGTTTATCACAGAGATCAAGGTTAAGGTATCGACTGATCTGAATGATACAGAAAGAGCAACATTAGAGAAATGCAGAGACAGAAAGTGGGACACATAAAGTGAGAGAGAGGGAAGTAAAGAAAAAAAGCCTGATATACCTGTTACAAAATGTAGATACTCTGGTCTAGTCCTGAAATTCACTGCTACACAACTTCTCTTTAAAGTGAACACTTAGAACTAGAGGTGGAAAAAGTAGTAAGGTACTCAAGTAAAAGTATGGTATTCTGTTGAATCTCTGTCTGTGTACGGATGTTTTTGTGAGATCCCCCCCCACCCAAAAAAAAACAACAAAAAAAAAAACTGACTGAAACCGCCACTTCGCCAAAACAAAAGAAAAAAAAAAAGAAAAAAACATGTCTGTGCGTCACCTGCAGCTGAACCACGGAGTGCAGTAACATCTCCACCATTAAAACCTGTTGCAGGTCCATTTTGAGCTCAGACGCTGTTTGTTTATGTTCACGATGAAAGTATAACTTTTATTTATTTATTTATTTATTTATTTATGTATTTATTTATTTGTTTATTTATTTTAGGGAAAGTTAGCAACTGCGTATGCCAGTGCTTTTATTCTGAGTAAAAGTCTGGTGCATGTAAACAATACATTCTGATTATTTAATCTGAATACATTTCAATCTGATCAAAGAATTGTGTGCATGTAAAAATAGCTACTGAGCCAAATGTAATTCTATAAGCATATTCACAATCCAATGACAAACTGTTGAAAATTTGCTTTTGGTGGTAATATATGACCTTTATTTGTGCACTAAAATTCTGTATACTTAGCACAAAATGTAATGAAATGGTCTTTGGTAGATCATTTCTTTGTAGGACTGCTTCTTGGCAACAAATCTTACAGTCAGAAAGCCTGTTAATGTTCCCTTTAAATGGTGCCACATTTGAAAGGAACATGCATTTGTGAGATGAGCAGTGGAGCTAAGAATATGGGTTGTGCTATGAAAAAAATGCCAAATCTTCTCTGCCAAACAGCTTATTTTGTTGTTGCTATGGACTGCTGTTTTTGATCTTCTGGTACCTCCAGGTGCTGTAAATCAAATGCCCTGTATATAAGGGTGTATTCATACCAGCCCAGTTTAGTCCACTTTAATTGAACTCTAGTTCATTTGCCTATAATTCTGGTTCATTTGGGGAGGTGTGAAAGTGCAATCAAACTCTGATGTGGATTAAAAAAATCAAACGTCCGCCCTGAAACCTAGGTCTCAGTTTGGTTGAATTTTGGTGTGGTTTGAAAGCATGTGTGAACACCAAGCGGACCGGAGACCYCTCCAAAAGCAGGAAGCGGACTGTGCAGGGAATTCTGAGTAATAACAGTAATAAAGTTACTCATAACTTGTAAATACCTCGGTCGATGTATGTATTTTGCGAATATCACTGCTGTGAAGCTGTAAAGGATGTGCTCCTATTAAGTGAACGCTGCCGCATTGTGTGGAAAACAATATTCTCCATGGTTTTGCCTCATCCTCCACTGCTGAGTCTATTGCTGAAGAATATTTGTTTGACACATTTGCCAAAAACAAAACAAAGAAAATAATAATCTGACAACCAATAAAATCTGACGTCACTCAATATTTATTTACATTTTATGAAGAAGTAAGTTGCGCTTCATATCTTCTTCAAAGGTTTTCGTGARGATTCTTTCAGTGGTTTGTGTAGCAGCGCCCCCACAGGCAAGGGGGGAATGGGTTCAAAAAAAAATAAATAAATAAGTAAGTAGGTCCTCTGGATGGGTTKTTTTTTAGTGAAATGTTTTGTCTCTCCTACAAGAGACTTCTTCAATCTGATGAGTTTCAGGTGAACTCAGCCTTATAAGCACTGTCTCCACATGGACAAATAGGATAGTCATATGCAAAAGAGGGCCATCGCCTACAGTAACAATAGGCTTGATTAGCCCATTGAACCCATCCAGAGGACCTACTTCTTTTTTTCTTTTTGATTTTTTCTACCTGGATTACTGAGATGCATCAGACGAGGGAGTGGGTTGTTTACGGGGGTTTAGTTTGTTTGACAAAGAGCAGTGTGAATGCAATTTTGGTCCCCAATCAAACGAGGGCAACACTTCAAATTGTTGATCCATTTTTTGAATAAGTATAGTTAATGTACTGGAAATTCATTTAATGAATGTAACCCCATCATCACAAGAAAAGTCATTAATACCCTACTTGGAAATGAACTTTTATTACAGAGATATCTCTGTATTCAARTTTCAGAGCACAATGATGGGAGTGTTTATTAGTTACAAAAAAGAAAATGAGTCTTTGGTCATATTTGTTATGAGACTTTTGCATACCTAGTGCCAATGGGTTTCTTTTGTATCACCTGCTTCCATTCTTTTCTTTCTTTTTTAGCCACACAGTTACAGCTGAACTGTGCCGTTGGCTGCGAAAGGATCCCGAGAAGGTGCATTTATCTTCATTCACAAATCATGTTTGCTCAAAATAACATCCCACCTTGTCGCCCCTGTGGCTGTCCTTTCTCACTGAATTTGGTTTTGTTCAAACTCTGAAATACTGCAAGTGTAAACCTTCCCTACTTTTCCTTTTATTTTTTTACTGAAAACTTTTCCCCAATCACACTGATTAAAGTTATTTCATCCTTGTCTCCACAATGAATCCAATTCCACTTTTTTTGTAATTCTCAAGAGTGGATGCTAAATTGCTTATTATTTCAGCCCCTTTGACATAACTGCAATCACTGCACACACYATACATATATAAGTACTGTCGGTCTCACAAAAAGTTACATATTCACATATGCAAACAGACACTCGAACAAACATGCACTGACACACACATACACACTTCCATCTACACTTCTAATCTGCTAGTAATGAGGTCAGTGCTCTCATTAGAGCTGAGAGAAAAGAGGGAGGATTTGAAAGAGAGAAGAAGGAAGGATGAGAGAAGGGGAGGGCAACAAAGAAAATCCCATGTCATGTTTTCCCACTGGAGGTCATGGTATTTGTGTGTATGATTAGCTGATCATCTCATCTGCAAGACGCAATCCTTATTGTGCAGTAACCACATTTTTCATGTACTTTGTGGAATGACTTCAGTATCTATATGATGCAAAATCTGTAATATTTAAT
Organism: Austrofundulus limnaeus; assembly: GCF_001266775.1. Lineage (NCBI taxonomy): Eukaryota > Metazoa > Chordata > Actinopteri > Cyprinodontiformes > Rivulidae > Austrofundulus > Austrofundulus limnaeus. Next base: position 1,281,608 of record NW_013952497.1, read on the forward strand.
TGCACTTTTGTAAGTGGGCTTATAAATTGCAATCTGCCTATCCTGAAATGRGATCTTTCTTTCTTTTCTATTATTATTATGATTAGTTTCAGAGTTAGCTGACCGGATCAAGCACTGGTGTGATGAGTAGGTGTTTTCCCCAGAGAAACTGTCGATCCACATTCCAGGTGGCACTATCAGAGTAGAACCTTTAAAACATAAGAAAACAAAACAAACAAACAAACAAACAATAAATGAAAAAAACAAATTATATATATTCATGAACACTTTCCTAACCATATCTCAAATTCCATTAACTAAAGACTTTGTGATATTCCTTCAGATGTTGCAGCATGCTTCTTGCACACGTTCATGGTGACGGAACAAAGCGACTTACTGATTTTAGAGATCCAAGTGAAAACCTTGGGAACAATGCTAGGTTCTATATATGTCTTTGGTGATTTGAACGGTATATACATTTTATCAGCCATACAGTTATTTAACTGACAAACCTTCAGGGGTGCAAAAACTCCAGAAATAAGTTTATATGGATTGAGTGTTTACTGTAGCCTAAACTTATTTGGTGTAATGGAAAAATAGTGACGAGTTGGCAAATATTTAAGGAAAATGACAATTTTGCTAGAAAATAAAGAATTTAGAAATTACTGTTGCTGAGCAGATATGAACTAAACCATATTTAGTGACTCAAGTGGACAAGTTACTGCACTTGAAATCAATATGGCTTCAGTTTTCTATAAAATATATTTTTATGAGAAAAGTATATTTGTACACATACCCTACTTTTAAAACAGTGTTTACAGTAAATACTGGGCACATTGTATATGTTTTTTTTTTTTTTATTGAGTAAAGGAAATGACACACTCCCCTGTGTGAGTTAGCACTGTGAGGATTTAATTCAACATAATAAATGACTTACTCATGCAAGACAGGCCGTACAACTGTCTCTCCGGTGGTGTGGGCTTTGTAGAAGAGTGTGTAGAGGTACGGCAGGAGAGTGTAACGTATCCTCAGGTAATGTTTGGAGGTCTGCACCAGCATTGAGTCAGCACCATATGCAGCTGGATCTTGAGGCTGGAGAGAAAAAAAAAGTAAAAAAAAAAAGATTAAAGGGCTAGGGTTGATGAATAGGAGAAGATGACAAAAATAAAACACAGATTTGTCTTTAATCTACTGGGGAACAAATGAAAAATAGATGTAAGCACAGAGGAAACAACTTGTTTGAATAAGGTAAGGTGAAGCTTGGATGGGGTCATGAGGTAAAGTGAGGGGCAAGGAGCCTAAAGCAGGGGTGGAAAAAATCTTAACAAATCATAGATGTGTTTAGGATAACTAAGTGGACGATTAATCCATAAGAATAATATAGACATAAACATTACAAACGAATAATCTTAAAACAGATTTAGCAAAGAAAGAAATAAAAAAAACTGAGTTATGATTTAACTTCTATTATACAGGCAACTGAGAGGGTGATTAGCTGCTAAAAGGCTGACTTTGCTCAACTCATTTATGCCCCCAGAACCTCCATGCATCTGATGAGAACTTGTGTATGAGTGTGTGTGTGTGTGCGTGTGTGTGTTTGGTTTGGTTTGGGCTGTGTGGGCACTTGATGAGTGAGATGATTAGGGCAAAGCAAAGGTCACACATTAGCTGTCTTGTTTAGTGGAAATTGTATATTAAATTCAGGATCATTTAGTGCCTGTCCTCCAGCAAATACATACCCTACCTTCCATCGCAAACACATGCTTGCATACCCCCCCCCCCACACACACACACACACACACACACACACACACACAAACCTTCCCCAACCCAACCTCCCTATCTCAACTCTACTATTCTCTGCAACAATGATGAGCATGGAAATGTCACTTGAAGGCTTTGATTGTAGCATCCGTTTCACAATGTTTGGTGCTTCAAAATGACTTTTCTCTCGAGTTATTTGTGTCAACTACTAAATAGTTCAGCTGCAACAGAAACACTGGTTGAAGCTCAGCAGGCACTCCTCCTGAGTCTCTCAGTGACATACAGCTGCCGATTTGACAAGTGACATTTGTATTGAGCTTGTTAACAATAAATACATATCACAAGTTGGTTATGTGTCACAATGTACCAATTCATTATGCAGATATAAAACTGAGGTGTGTGTGACTGTGCATGACTTGTGACTTTAATCCACTGGATTCTAGGATACTGTGAAAGGAGGGGCAGCAGCGCTATAGTTGCTGGGAGCATAGAACTTTCAAGGATGTGTATTTCCTCCCATTCTCTCATCTGGTAAAGAGGGGAGAATATCAGCATGTGTTGCTTTGCCAACAAAAAAACAAAACAAAACAAAACAAAAAAAAAAAGGAAAGAGCATTCTTCGCTAGTAGTTTGATCAGAGAGTGCAGTAACATCTCCATCATTATTAAAACCTGGTGCAGGTCCATTATGGGTGCTCGAAAACCATTTAATCACAGAAGAAGAACTTCTTCTGTATTTTTTTTTAGGAAAAGTTTACAACTCTGCATATGCCAGTACTATTACTCCTAATAAAAGCCTGGTGCATGAAAKTGCTTGTCATGATCAAATTAATACATTTTGTGACCCACATAAATTACACATTTGGATTGTTTGATCCAAATATGTTTTATTTCTAATCAAAGTATTTTTTGCGCATTTAAGCATAGCTAATGARAGACAAACATTAGAACGTATTGAACCTGGACACCCATTACTGCAGACAAAGACTCTATCCATCAATACATCTCTTACTCCACGCTGCATCCCTTGTGAGCGACACACCCAGATACTTCCCCTCCGCTTCTTGAGACAAAGATTAAACCCAGTTCAGCGGGAAAAAAAACATATTGTATACAAGTGAACACATACATATGTATAACGCAAATATTCTATAGACCATTGAGCTACTATTCACATTCAAACCATACATACTGATTCCAATTTGCTTATTTTATTTCAGTTTTAAGCATTAAATAGCAGCACACCATACAATCACTGCATGCATTCTGTACATCTAGCAGTGCAGTGAAACTATCATCAAGTTATATCTTGTATTATTAAGAATCACGTCCTATTTTTTATTAATATTCATGTAAATGTAAAACCAAAATAATAATAATAAAAAAATGCCTCACAGAACTGATTCATTGCTATCAAACACATCCTGTCAGTTTCACAGCTGTGGCTGAGGCAGTACAGGTAGAGAGCTAATCCAACCCAGTCCATCTGTTGCCTGTGGGGGCCAGCTCAGCTGAAACTTGAAATGTTTTTTTTTTTTCAACATGCTGGTTGTGCGTTCAACATATGGCACATCACATTATGCTAATATGATATATTATTGTGTTATGGGCATATTTTACTTATAATCTTTAAACATTGCTTTGCTGTTACATTTTATTTCAGTTTCAGATATAATTCAGCGCCCAGAGCAGCTAGGATTTTCAGCAGCTCACGATCATAGTTTTAAATCCAAAACCACAGGTCCCACTGCTCTCATTACAGTATATAAAGCAATTGTACCAGTGTTGACATGATGATAAACTCTATGGATAAAAAAAGTAGTTTATATTTTTAACCGCTTTGAGTTTATCGCACCTCCACAGAGTTATGAAATAAGGGGTATACCCTGCAGCACTTCAGCCCAAACAGGGGCTCTGCCATCCATAAATCTAAAACAGACATTCTAATATAAGAACCAAGGGACAAAATGCCTTTACAGTACCTTGTAGCCCTGAGCGTTGTGGTTTCGGCTGAAGGGATAGAAGGCGCCCACCTGCATCCAGCGACGGCACAGCTCTTCACTTGAGTCGTCAAAGAAGCCACAGATGTCAGCTCCGATCTGAAACACATAAGAGGATGACAGGCTGACATTTTGCAAGATTCTGCCGTATACGTCTGCCGATCTCCTTAAAATTGTTGTTGCACTGAAAACATTGAGACGGGAATGTCATTTGATGAACTCAAAGTAAGAAACTGAATGCACTGGATTCCCAGTTTGAGGCATTAAAATGWAATATCTCCAGGTTATAAATGTCAGCCCAAGTTTCTTTGATGAGAAAATAACTGGGTCTGAACTTAGGAGATCTCTTGGTGTATTAGGAAATGACACACATAGGATGATTGGTCACGAATCCCTTTTAAAAACGATTCACTGCACTTTACTAACAGAAAGTGGATGAGAGCAATATTAATTATTTACATTAATTTCACAATAGAGTTCATGACTGCTTTCTGTTATCTACAAGTGGACACGTTTAACAGCAGCCTCTGAATCCATATAAATCAAATTTATTTTCTTCCTTTTCTGTTTGTGTTTGTGTGTGAGTGTGTGTGTGATACTGAGGAGCCTAAAGTCTGCTTGACAGAGTCCTACCAGGAGTAGTTGGCATCTGTAAGACCCCCCTGGTGTGCACAGCTGGATGAGTGTGTGTGCGGTTTGTGTGTGCAGCTGACTTCCTGTTGTTTTCTTACTGCTGTTTGCACTTGGTGCAGTGAAGGAAAACACACACACATGGGTGGTAACTGGCAGTGAATTTAGTTCCGAATGTGACGGCATTCTTATAAAGTAGTGTTTTTCCAGGCATTTTAATGAATCTTATCCTGACACCTTTCTTGCCTGCCTCTCTCTCAAAATGCATCAGTCAGAATACAAATATATCTCTTTCTGTCAGTTTATTACTTACATAAGGGATTCCAAACAGACCAAATTCTAGCATGCCAGGTATAGCCCATTTAATGTCATTCCAGTTGGCAGCATTGTCCCCCAACCAATGTCCTGAATATTTTCCCACACCTGGAAAGGATGAGCGGGTCAGCATCAGGGTACGATTTGACCCAAACACACGCTGCAGGGCTCTGTGTAATGGAGAGGAGGCAGCAGAGAGCAATGGGAGTGGGAGGGGTCATAAAAAGAGGACACAGGGACAAGAAAAAGAAAAGAAAAGAAAAGAAAAGAAAAGAAAAGAAAAGAAAAAAGAAAAAAGAAAAGAAAAGAAAAAAAGAAAAAAAACTATTAAGCACATATATACAGTACAATACAAAAAAATATTTCACACTCTGGCAAGTTTTCTTTTTCCTTTTCTCTCTGTATGGAATTGTTTAGCTTAGGGAAAATCAAAACCTTATTGATCACAATGACATTATGGAGTCTTGCTGCTGTTTACAAAATGTAGCTTCAGTCAATAATACATTGTAATTAGAGGATGAAGGAAGAACAAATATGAATAAGAGAGAGGAAAAGAAGGCAATGGAATATGTGCATTAATAAAACAAAAACAATATTTGAATGTAATTCATGTGTGAAGAAATAACAACAGCAAGGTATTGTGTGTATAGGTAATTGTGAATTTCATTTTTTTTAAATTTAGCATTTCCTAAAATGCAAAAAATCAGTAAATACTTTGAAATTTTAATATGTACTATATAATGTAGCAATTATTAATCACACCTTTGTCCATTAGGAGAGTTGCAAATTTTATTGTAAAATGTAATAAAAATTTGTGRAAAACATATATAAAGTACAATTTTGAGTAAAGAGAGAACAATTTCCATTATAAAGCAGGATACTAGTTTGCTCTGTTTGGATTGACAAAAACTATGAAAATGTTGTTTACAATATACAGTTTATTGTCTCAGAAATGGAAACAGTTGTTCCAAAGTTGCTGTGATGCTATTGCGAGTTGTTCCAGGACAAACAGGGTGGTAGATGGGTTTTCAAGAAATACATCAATCTTTGATTAGGTGCTCCAGCTTCTGGACAGATTGCATTACTTCACTCTATGGGGTAACCGGAAAAAAAAATGTTGGCGGCAAAAGTGAAAGCTTTCCCTGGTAAAAAGTCAGAAAACAAACTGACAAGTTATAAAGCTGTCCAGAATCCAAAACAGTATTGAATCTTTGTCATGCTGGCACAACACACCAACCAGCCACAACATAAAAACCACTCATCTAATATAATAAATATAGTGCTTGTCCGACCGGAAGATCTCTGACTCATCAGCCAATAGAGTCTGGGAGTATTCTCTGGTGTCTGAAAGTGGAACTTTGATAGCTTTTATTCTGTGCCACATATGCATGTGGTGCTGCTGGGGATGAAGCCTGTTCTGATGCATTCAGAGGACTCTCAATCAAACTGAGATACTGTATGTGGAGTTCTGAAGCTTGGCAACCTATGCTCTTTATTGTGGTTTTTAAGCTGTTTTGCAGCATTTTTTTTTCTTTTTTTCAGGGTGTTCTGAAAAGTTGTCTTGCAGATGAAGGTAAATGTCATTAAGAGTSTCTTTGCAAAATGTGGTGTGCCTAATCTAAAACATCAACAGACATGTGAGAAAATGTCCAGTTTTCAAACATACCCACTAATAAAAACACAGCTTTTGCATTATGAAATTTTGGAAACTAAACAAAGAAGGGTGTGTAAAAAGTTCCAAAAGCCTGCAGCAGCTATTCACAATCTGTTGRTAACAGTCTGAGCTAAATCAGATACTGGCTTTTATTATTTTATATTCACATTTTACTATTTGTTTCAAGCATTTTCAGTCAATTACCCCGGCATAAGAAAGCAATATACAGTATAAACAACCACAAGTGACCAAATAAACATCACACGGACAGATGAGTTTATATTTTAAGRATCCCTTCATTTATAAAGATGCTTTTAAGATTATGGTTTGTTGACAGACCATGCTCATGGCATAGGTAAATAAATAGCAAGATAGGAAGAAAAATGTACATAGCAAATTTCATCRACAGATCTCATTTTGCTTTGTGACTGATGTAAATTTAAATGCAACTTGCAGGCTGCTGTAAAGCCTACATAATGTTGATGGATTATATTTACACTTTTTTTCTGTGTATCCCTTTGCAAACAAAGCACAGCACCACAGATGTTTGGATTCTACTGTAATGGCAGCTTTGGGGTTCATGTTTAAAGTTAATGCATTACTATTAGTGAGTAAGACTTACTAGRGTAAAAGTCTTCTACTTTTTTGTTTAATCTCTCATTGATAGAAAAGTTAAAACATGTCAATGCATTTACTTCTTTATATTTGTAATCATATAGCATCTTTACTAGTGCATATACATTCACCCATTTGCCCCTTATGTAAATTAAATTGAATAAGAGTTTTCATTTAGTACCAACTAAGCACAGTTTGCTATTATACTGCACGTCATGGGTTCATCTTCATATATATATATATATATATATAAAGACAGAGAAAGAGAGAAGATAGTGTAATGAAATGTAGCTGCATGCAGTTAAACATTGGGTGATATTTGTCAAAAAATATTCATGAGCTTGAGTGCTCCAAAGTTGTCTTATCAGAATATTTCAATGTAATGACATAGTAGATTTTGCTCATTTACACTGTCAGTGGTTGCATGTTAAAGGGTATAGGCGCTGGTACATTTCATGATATGCTTTGGTGAATCTCCTTAGCTGTTTTCACATTGTTCTGTTTTATAGCACTCATTTTAATGTATCTGCAAAGAGCTGCAAAGGCATGCCAAAACAATGAAATATACATTTTCTTAAACAAGTATTCATACTCCATGTAATTTTCCATATTTTGTCATATTACAACTAAACTTCAAAATATTTTATTGGGATCCTTCGTAACAGACCGACACAAGTGACATAATGGTGGAGTGGGAGAATGTTATTTTTTTGTAACAAATAAACAGTATCACTCCACCCCCTGTTAACAATAGGTATTAATTAGGTGTCAATGGTAGCCATGTGATGTGAGTATCAGTCACATGGAGGCAGTGCTTAAAAGCCTGAATTTTGCCTGAAACTCTCAGACTGAAGAAGTCTCTTGGAGAAGAGACGAAACGTTTCGTTAGAGAAGAACCCGTCCAGAAGACCTATACAATTTTTTTTCTTTTTGATTTTTTACCTGGATTACTGAGATGCATCAGGACGTTGTCCATTATGTTTTTTGTAAAGCAGCTTAAGCCAAGTCAGACTCCATAAATAACTTCTGTAAACAGAAGTTMTCAAGTCTTGCCACAGATTCTCAGTTGAATTGAGGCCTGAACTTCGACTGGACCATTTGAGCACATGAAAATGTTTTGATCTAAACAACTTTGTTGTAGTTCTGGTTATAAGTTTAGGGCTGTTGTCCAGCTGGAGGGTGAACCTCCACCCCACTCTCAAGTCATTGTGGCCTCTGTCAGGTTTTCTTTCAGGATTTCTCTTTGTTTAGCTTTATCCAGTTTCCCATTAACCTTGATCAACTTCCTTGTCCCGGCTGAGGAAAATCTTCCCACAGCATGATGCTGCTACTCTCCTGTTTCACTGTAGAGATGGTATTTTATAGCAACATGCACTGCTAGTTTTCTGCCACACACAGCCCTTTGCATTTTGGTTAAAATGTTCAMTTTTGGTCTGATCTGAGCAGAGCTTCTTCTGTGTTTGRCAATTCCCCTTCATGGCTTGTGMCAKGTTGCGGACAGAACTTCTTGTGGTYTTCCTTTTGTCATTCTTCCATAAAAGCCAGTTTTGTGAAGTGTATAACTAAATGCTGTTCTCTCTACAGATTGTACAACCAGAGCAGCTCTTCCAGAGTCACCTTGGGCTTTTTGGCTGCTTCTCAGAATAGCACTCATCTTGCCGAGCCTGTAGGTTTAGGTGGAGGGCAAAGTGTTGTTTTGCAATTATATCATATCTGACCTGTGCTWGCAAAATGAGTCAACACAAACACAGGCCGCAGTGCAAAAAAAAAGGTAATTTTTTTTTTGTAATAATCGAGATGTGTAAAAAAACAAGTTCATAAAGATACCATCTTACAACACTTTAACTAAAATAGAATACAATCTTACTAACAAGCATGTTTAAATAAATAATTTACTTAATATTTATCCTGTTAATTATTTTTTAATAAACTCGGAACAATGTTTTATAACCTAATGCAACTTCAAACTTCTGAACAACTGTTTCCTCTTGGTCTTCCTGATTCTGATTGCTCACTAATGTTTTGTAACACATCTCTAAAACACCAACAGAGCAACTATATTTATCCTGAGATTAAAGTAGACACAGATGCATGTTGTTTACCAACAAGATGACTTCTGAAGGCTATTGTGTGCATTATATTTTAGTTGAGAGTATTAGATAAAAAGAGCTGAATACAAAACTGCTAGTGTTTATTAAAAAAATAAAATAAAACCATGCATCGTTTTTGTTTCCAATTCTCAATTTCTTGKTTCTTTGTGTTGGTGTATCACATACACTCCCAGTGAAATACCATCTTTATAACATGACAAAAAGAGTAAAGGTTCAATGGAAATGAACCCTTTTATTTAGGCCCTGTATCTCATTTCACTTTGTGGGCTATTCTAGCACAAATGACAATATCCACACAAACAGGCTTGGCAATTGTCAGCATGATGCATAGGGGATAACATATGATCATATGAACTGAGGGGATTATTGAGCATTAAAGGCCAAATACTTGTCATCAAGCCTGCATGTGTGGTGTCATTTAGCAGATATCCATGATCCATATGAATTCCCATGCTTTAGTGATTATGCCCTACAGTCACAGTGAAGCCTACTTTGTAGGTTTGTGAACATAATGGGCCATTAAACAGTTCCAGTGCCAGACCCAGATGAGAAATTCAAGCACCCCGGGAGCCGGGCTCATTAAAACATATTTCTGCACATGGTATTCAACTTACTATTTGTCTGCAAAAGTCACAGGCTAAGAATTGGAATGGGGTATAAGTCAATGCTGTGCAATGAACTGACAAAACTTTTGCATGCCAGCTCTGTCACTTTTTTTTCAGAGTCACTGCTCAATAACCTCTAATTCCYAAGTTGATGTTGAATTTTGTGCATGCGTGACACAGTTTTCACATTGCACAGTGCATTTAGAGTTGGCCAATGTGTCACTGCTTTGTGAGGGGGTGGCAGTGAGTTGGCTACCATATAACAAGCTGGCCAAACTACTTCTGTCACTGATTATGGATGCACTCACTTTTCTGTAGCTAGCACCATAGAGTAGCCATATAGGCTGTGGACATCATAGTGGTTTCCCCAGGCTTGCTTGGCATCCATACAAAGGGTCTTACTGTACATCACCTCATCCAGAATCTCTGAGGAGAAGAAAAGGGATAAAGAAAGTGAGGAGATGGACCAAAGGTAGCTGAAAACACAGAGTGGAGTAAAGGATGTGGAGCAATAAGGGGGAAAGGAGCAGAGAGGGACAGAGAGAATTTCAAAAACCTTGGTATACACTGCAAAAGAAAATTGTAAAAGTGAGAAAATCAGAGAAGGAACAGAAGAAGAGGGAGTAGATGATTTAGGAGGAGAGCAATCAAAGTGTGCCTTCTCCAGTTCTGATCATACTCTCTTGGAAATTGTTAGAATAAAAGACATGGTTCAAGAGTACTTTTTTAAAAAAAATTTTAGTAGGAATCAACATTTTTTATTGAGCTTTATTAAAGTTCATGAGTTAGTAAACTTTATATTACTCACCCATATTATCCCAAACAGTTTGCATACTGTAGCATCTTATGTTATTTTGTAAGGTTAAACAAGTGTTTTCAGATTAAAAATATAGAAAAATATCATGTGCAATGGTGTACTGTGGAAAACTGATACACGATTACTATACTGTAATATAATGGCTTTCTGAACAAATTTAGTTTGAGGAAAAACATAGAATTTTATCTCCGGACTGAAAAGCCAATGGCCAGTCTGAAAGCAAAATGCCTAACAAGTGATAAAATTGACAACAAAATCAATATTTAAATAATAAAAAAGAAACTGAAATTGAACCTGCTTGGACTATCCATTAGTTCACCAACCCATTCACAATTAAATTATTTTTCCCTAAATTGAAGCTATACATCAGGTAAGATACAAAACTTTCATAACCTTTTCAAAGAACTTCAAATGTTTTGTGAAACTAAAACTTTCCATGAAAAAAAAATACTGTATATACATATA
>NW_013952497.1:1292886-1297677 GCF_001266775.1 Austrofundulus limnaeus
ATATATATGAAAGTGAATGAAGTCTTACTTGGAGTGTAGGGCGGGTAGTTGAGGTTGTTTGCAACACAACCCTTATTTGACCCTTTCACAAAACTAGACACCTCGTTCATGTCCTGAAAAGTATGAAAGAAAAGAGTAAAGTTGTTAATACATTGTTAATGTGTGTACAAGTACAATTGAGTGGTACAGCAGCACAGTGATCAGAACTCAGAAAACAAGTAAGTAAGTAAGTAAGTAAGTAAGTAAGTAAGTAAGTAAGTAAGTAAGTAAGTTAGTAAGTGAGTTAGTAAGTGAGTTAGTAAGTAAGTTAGTAAGTAAGTTAGTAAGTAAGTAAGTAAATAAATAAATGGTTGCAGGATTGCCCTTCAGGCCCAGTGCCTTTCTTGGTGGAGTTTATACTGTATGTTCTTCCTGTGCACGTGGGTTTTCTCCAGGTACTCCAGTTTTCTCCCACAAACCAGAAACATGCATGCTTGTTCCACCGGTAACTATAAATGGCCCTTATGTGTTGACCCTGAGATGGACGTGAAACTTTTCCAGAGAGTACAATGACTCCCAAACAACGACTGCTGGACAAAGGCTCCAGTTCCCCATGACCAAAAAAAGGAGAAGTGTGTAAAGAAGATGGTTGGAAGCATGGATAGATCTAAAATTGTTGTGGTATTGTATAGTTTTCCCTAAATTCCTAACATACTGTATACTCTAAGTCATACTAGAATGAGAGAGATGTTCGCACAAAGCAAAGAAGACACACAAAGCAGGGAACAATTTGCATTCTGTCAATAAACGTTCTGTTTTAACTTGTTGTGTATCTCTAGGTATTTAGGATCACTATACTAAAATAATGCATTGGATTTTTTTACATGCCATTTGTTTTTTACTATTTAATAATAAGTATCTCTAATCTCTAAGTATCTCAACCTCAGTTGAGCAAAAGTCTCAGTAAAAGACTGAGATGGACATTGTACATATGTGAGTGTGTACATGGGAGGGAGAAGAAACTATTATGGTAATGAGTATATCTACAGTGAATTTCCAGCTAACAAATCATTAACAGTGTATAAATTCCTCTGCTTTTTGTGTGTGCCAAGTTTCTCACTGCTCTGTTGTTCAACCCTCAAAAAAGTAATTGCTAGTGAAAATGTCAGAAATGTAGGCTCATTGTCCCTGTGTGTGCATGTGTGTGCTTGTAATTGGCTTCAATATCATGCCTGGTTTGGAAATTTGCAGCTATTGAGCAGCTAATTACTGAGTTCACTTCATGTTTCTGAAACAGACTTACAATCCAGAGGGCATCGTGTTTGATCTCCTTGTAGAGTCGCTCATACTCATCAACCCACCAATCGATGCAGTTTTGGGAGGTGTAGTCTGGGAAGACCGTCTCCCCCGGCCAAACCTGCAAGGGAGGGAATGTAAGATAACGGTTTGTTTACAAGCAAAACAAACATTTTCAAAACGATCTTGGATAAAACTAGGAGAARATTAGTTTGGCATTGCTGCAAGAGCGTCCCTAATGACAGGATACATTTCAAGTTTTCTTCAAACTTGACAGGAGTTTTTGGTACTAAAACACTGTAGTCATTTCATCCTTTTATTTAAGTGTCAAAAACATCTGGAACATGTCTTTAACCACATGCTAACAACATGACAGGACACATTGAGCAGAAATGTTGTAGGAGTAGAGATCTCTGTGGAAATAAAACACTGTGCCTGTGGGGGTGTTGGAGAGACGGCTTTGAGACGCAGGGATGACAATAAAAAAGAGAACGGGGAAAGGGAGAAATGGACTAAGAGAAAGTGTGGGATTGATGAGGTAGAGCTAGCAAAGGAGAAAGGGATAAAGAGACAGATGAGTCGAGGAAGAGAACAGAGAGGCGAATAAATCGATAATGCAATAGAAATCTCAAGACGTGACTGTGTGTTAGAAGTCGTCCTTAATGACATGTATTGAGAAAAATGATTAATCCACAGGCAGAGGCAGAGATTTCCTTTCTCGCTGTGTGTGTATCTGTGCGTATGCAGGATTTCTGTGTGAATTCTTCTGCAGAGCACAGAGATATTAAATCTCAAGGTTGCTCCAGCTCTGGCTTTCTTTTACCTTCTACTTCTGCTGAAAATAACTTTACAAGCTGGTTCGTAGCAAACGAGTGAATCACCCTTATGCATGTTCACGTGCATACAAGCAYATTTATAGGCTGCTGTTTTTGGCAGGAGGTCTGAACTTCAAGGTCAGAGCTTGTTGATAGACCGTTGCGGATGCCGTTGATCCTTTATGAGTCTTTTTTTTTCATTTAATTTAAGATTTTGTCACGTATAGATTCCTGCTGACACTGACAACAGGGCAAACACTGAAACAAATCTGCTGGCATTTGAAGRGGCATATCTCACTCTTGTCTTTTTGCTGCTTTTATGTCTCCTTTTTGCCATCCTGCCTATCRYTCTKCTTTCTCTTTTACCTGATTCTCAARGTCCCTTTGCCTCTATGCTGTCTTCAATTGGGTTCCTTAACTTGCACCTTGTCTGTGCCTTTGTTCTGTGTACTTGATAATCTGTTCTTTTGTCTTGCTGTGACTGGATTCCTGTGTAAGTCTCTGTCAGCTACTTTGTAAAACAGCCAGCCTGTCTCCAAGTACATTCTAATCTATTATCTACATTCACCGCTAATCTATTATCTCTTTCTGTCTGTGCACTTGTCTTCTTTGTGCCTGTCTCTCATCCTCACCTTTAACCCAAATAAACTCTCTTTATTCTCTCCCAGTTACTTAATTTAGTTCCATATTTTCTTTGTCCTTACCTCTTTGGCGAGGAGAGAAATATTTATCTATACGAGTTAAGCCATTCTGTGATTTTTTTTAAACTCACATGCGGAAACATACTGTATGGGCCATCGGGAAAAAAAAAAAGCTTTTATCCTTATCTTTGCAAGCAATTAGTTGTTTTAAAGGCAAAATAAATACCAGCCTGTCACTGTATTGCCTTCATTGCCATTGCAGAGACAGCAAAGGTTGTTTTTAAAGAACCTGACCGTTTTTTAAGAACACATCATTTGGAAATAAAGTACAATCAGTTATTTCCCACAAATGTCAAGGCACATGTAGTCCAAAAATAGCATGTTYTGTGAACATTGCTAGACACAGATGAACTCGTGAACATTTCCTTTCTTTTTTTTGTTGTTTCTGTCTCTATCTTCCAAATACATAAACACACATCTTAGTCTGTCACGCGGGGACTCCGAACATTTTAAGATTAAACACTAATGCAGAATCAATGCCTATGTTTGACCTGTTCGTAAACAGAATAATAAAAGTGATTTGTGGAGCATGCTAGGCCTAATCGTCTGTGTAATCAAAGGCAACACTTTAAAAGCATGAAAGCAACATACTCCTGTCTCCTACCACCCTAACCTCCTACCTTTACACTCAGCAGGGAAGAGCCTTTTAAATGTATGCTCTTTGGAAAAAGGATTAGGAAAAAAAACATGATGGGTGCTTGAACTTTCCTTTAGGAAAATAAAATGACGTAAGACTATTTGTAAGCCAACCACACACATAAAAGCACATTTCTAAATGTAGATTTATTATGCAGATCTGTGTTGGATATAAAAAGTAAACATAGTAAGTTACTGTAAATAAATAACTAATTGGAACAAAACAAAACAAAAAACAAACTACCACAGTTTGATTATTCTAATGGAAAGAGATGGTTTTAATGTTGATTCTCTTCTGAACATTTAAACAAATAAATGGGTCATCAGCATCAATGTGTTGTATTAAACTAAATCAAATAATCACCATGATAGCAATGTCTTGACTGGATAAAAGGGAAGCCATGACTTTGACTGTTTATTATTTTTATTTTAGATGCAATTAGAATTTAAAAACACAACATAATGAGACGACGTGAGTTGTTCAAACTACTAGACATTGGGGGATTATTATGGCACAGTCTACACTACTGAACATCTACAAAAAAGAATGAAAAAAACATTTTTGAGTATTTGACAAAACAATAAAGAAATAAAGAAATACGTACTTTCAGAAGTAGAGATTTTCATAAACTGTTTTGGATGTGTTCAAGTGGACGTGAGATACAGAAATGTTAATCTTTTCAATTATTCAAAATTGCCCACAATTACATTATCCCTTAAAAACAAAACAAAACAAAACAAAAGCAATACATTTGTATGTTGACTTGTCCTGTCATTTAATTGTCATTTTATAACACTGCCTAACTCGGAACAAAAACTATGTGCTGCACAGACTAAAATTAGACACAATTTTAAATAATACAAAAAACTCAAACACGTTTTTGGCGGATCTGTATTCATGCTAAGAATGTTCTTCCTCTGTGTGTCGACCTGTCTTTAACATGGACATTCCCGCAGCTAGTGGTGTGGTAAAGTTAAATTAAACTTTGTTTTTCCTTTCATTTATGGGAAGTTGCTAAAAAATGTGTAGTCTAGACAAGCTATAAAATTGTCAGCTGATAATGTTAGCTTCAGCAGTAAAAAAAAAAAATCATTTTACCTTTAATTCTGTATAAAACCAATAACTATGTCTAATTGTGAGGATTAGGCATGAACAGACCCAGGGCGCAGGCAGGCTCCAAAAGTAGAACAAAAATTTATTTTAAATAACAAAAATGCTGTAGAGACAGCTGAACTTACACTAGGCACGAGGATCACACAGGCAGGGGGAACAAAGCACAGAGAACCAGAACCAACACATCAAACACAATGATCCGACACAAGACTGAGACAGGACAGGGCTTAAATACACAGAAAACTAATTA
>NW_013952497.1:1299892-1301904 GCF_001266775.1 Austrofundulus limnaeus
CTTCTTCTTCTTCTTCTTCTTCTTCTTCTTCTTCTTCTTCTTCTTCTTCTTCTTCTTCTTCTTCTTCTTCTTCTTTTTTCCCAGGGTGTGAATTTCTGCTTGGTTTCTGTATGTTGCCTGCCAAATTATTCTTCATATCATTCGAGCAGATGGATTGAAAGACTCTGCCAGATCTTTCCACTAATGGTAATCAGCTCCAGCCACATTAGGGAGAATGTGATAATACCCAGTGTGGCCTATCTGTTAGTTATCATACATATCCCTGAGTACAACAGGAGAAGGAGCAGCTGCAGCCTAATGTTCTGGATATGAAAAAGGGATCTGAGATTATCAGAGAGGAGCACAGAGATGGGTGGGCAATTCCTTGGCATTTGGTTTTTAAATAACAGAGCGCTCATACCAAGTTCTTGATTGGCACATTCACAACTGTGATGTGACATGTGAGTGTTTTACAGAGTGTGTAAAGAGTGGAATAAAGTTTGCTTTGGTAATAAGAGCAAAATAAGTACACCACATGTCTTTTTTTTCATGATGAAAGGGACTTCTCACAGTTACTTACTTTCACAGCCATGACAAAGATAAGTGGTGAGAATTTTTTACTGAAAATGTCAGCCAGAACTGATTTTTATCACTGGGTTCAGGAGCAACAACYTGTTGGGAGCAAAGTTTTAACATTCAGATCAGGATGAATGAGATAATAAAAGAAGCCTGGTCAATTGATCTTTGATCAGCACTAACATTCAGTGACGCCTGAAAAATGGTGGTTCCGGGGTTGAACTTATACAGCCCAGCAGACTTTTCATTATTTGACAGAGAGCTGGATTACCCAATCTAAGCTAAAGGCCATTCCTATCACTCTGTCTGTCGAGTTCCTGCTTCAACCTTCATATTATGTCTTCACAGATAGTATGGTGGTTGACACTATTGCCTCTGAAATACATAGTAGTGAATAGGCAGATGAAACTTTAAATAAGGGGAAGCACATTATGTCTTTATTTTGTGTGATGAAAACTTTGAAGGTCCCTGATTTTTAGGGGTTGRAAAAGAAAATAAAATTATTACCATGAATTGTAAAAGCAAACTCGAATCAGAAAAGAGAAGTGGTTGTGTAATAAAGTTTCACACTCAGCATTGCATCAAACATAATGACAGTTTATCATTTACTTATATTGGGATTGTAAATCATGTAAAAGAAGCATGATTATTATTTATCACACGTACTTAAAGTTGATTATATGCATGGCAAAGTTTTAAACGTGAGAGGATAAGGTACACAACACAATGCTGTGGCTGTCATGGGTTTTTAGTTTTGATTTTGGTGTTGATTTGGGTTTCTTTTGTTCATGTTTTTCTATGTCTGTTAGCTTTGGGATCTTTGTTCCTGTTTCACTGGCCCTGCTCCACTTCTGTCTTTATTGTTTTCAAAAGGGTCTTGTTAGCTTAGCTCAATGGCATGCTTAAACAAACATCTATTCATTATGTACACGTGGAAGCCTGGTTTGCATATGGTTATTATTTTGTACCCTGGAAACTCGAGCAACATTCGAGCAGTTTTTAGTTTTTTCCTTATCTCATTTATCCCGAAACAAAACCACAATTAACAGAATAAACACTGTCTGATTTAATAGACTATAAAAGAGCAAGTGACCATGTAGACTGTATCTTACATATGGGAGGCTCACGGCACGGTTTCTCTGCACAGTTGTCTTGACTTCAGTCAGGTTCCCGTAGTCCCACCGAGAAAGTTGGAATCCCAGTGACCAGTAGGCAGGGATGACTGGCCTGCCAATGAGCTGGAAAGCATGGCTGGGTATCAGTTTAATGTTGTCACTGTACCAAAAATGGCTCTACAGACCAGATCCATGCAACCCACAAAAAAGGGCTCCACATATTGTTTTGGATAATAATATCCAAAACAATATGTGGAGCCCTTATATACTGATGGATTAGATAGATAGATAGATAGATAGATAGATAGATAGATAGATAGATAGATAGATAGATAGATAGAT
>NW_013952497.1:1302534-1305886 GCF_001266775.1 Austrofundulus limnaeus
GATAGATAGATAGATAGATAGATAGATAGATAGATAGATAGATAGATAGATAGATAGATAGATTTTATTTTATTTACTTTTTGTTTTGTTTTGTTTTGTTTTGTTTATGTGTCATGCACCTTGTAGTGCCCAGCCCTCATGGGCTTAAAAAACACTCCACACATAGAACACACATAACAAGATGGCTACATTCATACCACACGTCCCACAAAAAATATCATTGCAAACTGAAACTTAGCTGGGATACAACGCATGATGTCTTCTTTCCCAAGCTTTGCAAAAAAATTCCCTATCATAAATCTAACTTACAATGTTATCCTCAGATAACAGAAATATGCCTGCAATATGTCTATTTATACATTTAAATAGATAAAATCTTAAATCAAAATACAAAGGACAGTAGATAATAAAACTATATTCATCTTCCACCACATTAAGGTCACAAACTCTCTCCTCTTCAGAGAGACATTTATACCTACTCACTTCTAAACTGCCAATTCTGATCTGGGCACAAAGGGACTGCTGTTGTCYTTATAAATTTGGTTTTAGGGTAAACTGAATGTAATTTCTCAGTTTTGGTTTTCTACAAATATACATATATATGTATAACCCGTATTGTCAAACACGTGTTTGTTAAAAATCCTTATTTTCTGACATTCATTTGTCATCTTTGCTCTTGTTATTTGAAATTTAAACCAATAAAAAAAATCACCTCAAGGAACTCCTGCACTACTTGTTCTGGTGTGTTACCAAAGAAAATGTAGAAATCAAGGATTCCTCCGATGGTTCTGTAGGTCACAGCTGGGGCAGGCTGCAGAGTCACCTCTAAAAGTGGAAAAAAATAAGTAAATAAAAAAAAAAAAACATTCTGTGCTGTTCAGGTTAGTATAAGGTGATATTATCCTAACATCAACACTATGATTGTTGACATGCACATTGTTATATTAATTTAAAAAATACAATAAGAGTACAATAAAGATGTTAGTTGGTATTTCCTTGTTTTCAGTCTTCTCCTTCCAACATTAGATATTCTCTTTTATTTGTAAGCACAACTTTTATTTTGTTTTTTGAAAAGAAGTGGAAATGTAGTTTAGGATTTGGAGATGAGGCACAAACTTAACTTCATGTCTCCTAAAGTCATTGTAATTTATTTCTCAGCAAATGTACTCACAGAGTGTATTTTAAACTATGYTAGGTATGTCTATGCTTTGACTGGAGCTGTGAGGTTGTATTTTATGTTTCTATGCATAATTATGCAGTATACCACTGAAACAGACTGTACTTTTTAAATCACTGCTGCCTTCTCATAGATTGTGTTTTGGAGTTTATGGACTTCCCTGAGGACAGCAAAATACATAGAAAGGCATGGGTGTGTGGGAGTGTTCATCCATACCCATAGCATTGCTGTTCAGGAGAAAGACCCCAAATGACTTTCCACTCTCATCTTCCAGACAGAGGAAGAAGGGGTAGTGTCCATAGAGGTTATGTGTTCCCTGCAAGAAAAGAAGACACCAATAAGAGCTGTGAGTTGCAAGAGGGATGTGGGAACGTGTGCGCGCGTGCATGTGTGTGTGTGTGTGTGTGTGTGTGTGTGTGTGTGTGTGTGTGTGTGTGTGTGTGTGTGTGTGTGTGTGTGTGTGACTACACTGTCTAATCAGCTTGTAAGTTATCAGCTTTTCTAGACGAATCATTCTTACATGGGAGAATCATGTGTAAACATGCTAGTTATGCACATTATTTCAGAGTTAAGACTCGAGATAGGATTTTGAGTCCACAGTATGTCTAAGTCAAAAGTCAGTATGTGCTCTTACCCCATTAGGAAAAGAATCTCTGGCGAAAATTGGCCAGGTTCTCCAGTTTGTGTCATGCTGATATCTGGTGTGCACATGCTCTCCGAGGCCATAGATATTATGAGATGGAAGTTTAGCAGACAGCTGTATGTACTGGTCTGCAAACACCAGAGGAGCCATGTTGGTGTTAAACCTGAATGTGTGTGAGGAAAAAAAAAGGATCATAATCATGAAGTTTCAGCAATAAAAGGAAGTGAAAGATGGTTTTGGAAAATGACAAGGAGAGACAAAATGTAAGTGGGAGGAAGCAAGAAAATAGGAGTACAATGCAGCATGACGAGGGAGCAGAAATGAGACAAGGACTTGTGAAAAAGTCTTTTACAAAGGGGAAAAAAAAAACAGGGAGAAGACATCCTATCAAGCTCTAATAAGCCCTCTGGGCAGCATTTCTTCTAAACAAGACATGCACTGGTAGTCGAAATACTGACACAGCAAACAGCTGTAGAAACATACAAGCAAAGGTTGTTGATGTGGCAAATATACACCGTTAATCATGAAACCAGCTAAAAACGAGTAGTTCTTGATACTGGTGCAGTTACTGCAGATTTTATGGACTGTATCATGTTTTTTTATGATTTGAAAAAATCTAATTAAATTAAATATGTAAACCTCACTGAATATGAACATTCATAGACTTTTCACACATACAGCAGTGTGCTGTTCAGGTTACTATAAGAATATAATTAATGTATATAAAGTTAAACCTTTGATAAGTTCACAGGTGCCATACTGAAAAACTCCACAAATTAGAAACAAAGCCCGTGCACAACAACTGTGCAGTAAGAGTAAACAATTGTTTGAGCAACCTAAATATCTGTTAATGTTTGACAACTAAACTCAAGTGTAATATTCTTCCTTCAGGTTCAAGGTTGGGTCAAATATTGAGACAGAACACAACYCTGCACAATGATGTGGTGACACAGAGCAAAGGTTGTCACATGAAATAAAATGACTTGTTACTTCATGTTTTAGCTGTAAACTGGGATCGTAAAAGACCTGAAGCGGGAACACTTAGAACCTGAAAAAAAAAATATTTCAGAACTGATATAAAGTTAGCTGTGTTGCATAGCCTGGCTGAAGATGTAAAAATGTAACAGTGCATATATTTGTTGAAAAAAAATGTTTACGTATTTTAATGTGTAGTATAATTGAGATATTTTTCAAGAAATTTTAATTTTTTTTCCATTTTTTAATGGAGCTGTAATGATAATACAAGTTGGGTGCCTAATGGGACAGTGAGCCAAGCATAACATTTCTCAGGGGTAAGGGATTATGATGACATCACCAGTGTGTCTTCCATAGTGTRCCAATTGGTTGATTTCAAAATAACTATCATCAGACTTGCATAACAATGAGAAATCACTCTTTAGTACAAGGCTGACATGTTTTACACATTGCCTTAAATGAACTTAGACAAATAATGCATTTTGAGCCAAAGATATTATTTTGTCAGCTTCCAATTTCAGTTATACCAGAGGTTTCCAGATATTACCAGATTATAT
>NW_013952497.1:1307498-1309222 GCF_001266775.1 Austrofundulus limnaeus
GTATATATGTTTTAATGCCAACCATGTATCCATCCATTGTAAATACACCATGAACATACATACAGTCAACACTTACACAACTTTTTTGTTCTCCTGTCTGCGCACAGTGAGTCCAAATGGGTTTTGTGTGATCTCCAATGTGTCGCTGATAGGGGTGGATGATTTACTTTTGACCTTGGGGATGTGTTCATGTGGGACCTCAAATCTGTTATTCTGGCCATCAAAGATCTGGGGGAAAATGACACAACCGTTAAGGCATTGCAATCATGTATTTATACAGTCATTACCACATCTTGTTGTGTACACTATAATATGCAATTTTTTTTGTTGTTGTTTTGGGCAATATTTTAAAAATGGAGAGATATAAAGAGATGCAATATATAAGTGTTCACCTTAAAATGAAGTCGATTGCTGGTCTGCATTTCTGCATGAAATGACAGATCCTCAATATCCGCACCAAACAGGGAGGGAGAGGACATTCTTTTCAGCTGGGCACTAATTACTGTAAAAAATAAAACAAGAACACAATACTTGAAATTATAAAACAGAAACAACAATTGTATAAACTTCCCTTTTAAATGTAAACATTTCACAATACGTAAACATTTAACGTTAATTTATTTAACCATTTACTTTTAAGGGATGTGAATGTTGTTTTTTGGTGTGTAAAGACCAAATGTAAGTCAGAAACTCATGAGTTTTTAGATATTTCTATGAATGTGATTTTTTCTTTGCCTATTTATTTGTTTAAATTATTATAGAGGATTTTTTTGTGTGTGTGGAAAATATTTATCACAGTCTAAGCAGTTGGTAATTCTCACTTAGGTCTTCAGAATTATATGACAGCGTTCGTGTTAAAGGCAAGTTGGAGTGTTAGGAACAATAATGATAACGCTGTAAGATAAAGCAAAGGTTATAAAGTGATATAATGATGACATTAGCATTACTGTTAATATCTTGACTGCAAGCCAACAGTAAACTTCTAATAATAAATCTTTATAGCTAATGTGAATGGTGTAGGTGAGGATTGTGAAACTGTCATCTTTGCCAGACATCACTAGTCAAATGTAATAAATGTTGACTGACATATGTTTCACCCCTTAAAAGAGACTTGTATTCCCAATTGTGAATGTGATCTCACAGAACTTTGATTGTTGAAGAGGAGAATGTCATTGAAATGATGGCATTTTAAATGTTTGAGAACCYGTAACCAAAATGACTCCATTAAATGTTCAAGTTTCTTCTCTTCTGGCATAAAGAGCACTTTAAGTCTAAAATGTATTTCTTCAGAAATACTTTGCTAGTTGTGTAGAAATGTTCTGTTTCCTTGTTGCAATGCAATTTATTTTACCCATTAATGTTCTGTTATAGCTAGTGAGTGAACTCCATGGATTAATGTATTTACTCAGCCTGTTCATAAACCAGCTTTAAAGAGCTGATTTTACCATGTCACATTGCTGATAAAGAAATTTGCCTTGGGTTAGTTWATTTATTTATTTTTTAGTTAGCTACATCTGCAATAAACACCTGTTATAGGCAGACATGAGTCAATTTAACTTGAGAATTTATTTTATTTTTTTGTGTGCATTGGTTACTGTTACACGTCAAACTGGCTGGTTAATATGGTTCCATCATTCAGTTCCTCTGTATAGAAACATCAGTAAACTTGTTTGAATGTAAGTTTTTACAGTATGTGTGTGTGTGTGTGTGTGTGTGTGTGTGTG
>NW_013952497.1:1309542-1311298 GCF_001266775.1 Austrofundulus limnaeus
GTGTGTGTGTGTGTGTGTGTGTGTGTGTGTGTGTGCGCACACGCGTGTGTGTGTGTTCCTTATCGTTGTTTCACTTTCCAAGCAATATACAATGTTGGTTCAAATGTATTATATAATGTCCTACTTTTTTTTACCCCACAAAATAGCCAAGTTCGCATTAGGCAGAGAGATCAAGCAGAAAATGGAAAAAAAAAAAACTGTATTCTGCAAAAGTCAATCATGTTATCTGATATGCCATCCATGTCTTATTTCACAGAAAGTCATGCCTTGGGCAAAGTGAGTGAAAAAAAAAAAAACAAAGATATTCTGACTGAGGAAATCAATTAGAGTCTGAAAATAAACTAAAGAGAAATCCAAATATGTGAACCAGTAGGTGCACACTGGTATGAAAGGACTGCATCYAAAGGTTGATTTACCATAAGGGTCTGGCTGCTCCATTGATTGCACTATGTATCCATGGTTGGTGGGGAAGAAACACCAGGGGACTTTTCTCTCATCCTGAGGGCTCCAGCAGCAACCACGCTGCTCGCATTTGAGCTATTTAGAATAGATAATGTTGCTGCCGTTACCATTATCCACATTGCCATTACAGTTCCTATTAACAATGMTATCATCACCTCCAAGATTCCTCTCAAGACAACTAAAGTGCTTTTCTGTTCTGTTTTTCAGTAATATTACTAAGTTAGAAAAAAAACAATTCATGAATAATTCTTATTCAGTAATAGATAATAAATACTTGTTACATGAGATGAAGTTGAGTCATACCTGTGAAGCTCCAGCATCTGGGAAACAGTCTACTCTTTCAGATAGCGGAATTTGGGGACACTGAGGAACAAATGAATCAGTGTCTGTAAAAGAGATGGAAAGTTTATTTAAAGAGCAAACAAGTTGAATAAATCATTGCATTAAAGTGAAAACTAATTTTCAAACAGTGTAAGTCACAGTTATATGGGCACTGATGAAAACAACTAATTAAACAACGTTTTGTTCTACAGAAACCTTAAAGCAACCATATCATTGTACACTTTACATTTGTTTCAAACTAAATATGATTGTATGTAATCCATTTTTACTGTAAATGTGTTTAAAGTGCTTCACCTCCTTCTTTGATGATACCAGGTTCTCCTGTGGCATAAAGGACTATCATAGTGATAGCCGTTACAGTCATCAAGAGAAACAAGACCAAAAGGACTATTTCCAAAGTGGACCATCCCTTCTTCCCCATCTGGAATTCACAAACAAACAAAAATAGATATATGTTTTTATAGTGATCACAATACAGTACATTCATAGTCCACCGTTTAAAACATGTTGAGGACAAATCTATCTGTCTACCTGTGTTGAAGTAAATGACAGTAAGTTTGTGTGAGTATGTGTCTGTTTGGATGTTTCAGGGACTTATAGCCATCTTGTTTAATGTGCTGTGAAGAACAGACGAGGGCATTTAGAAAGCCAAGCATGTGCATGCCCCTGTGCATTTGCAATAAATTGCACATCACAAAGAAACATAAAAAAGTCAGCCATCAAGAAGTATTGTGTTGACACGAGAAAAGATACAAAACAATGATATGGTACAAACCTTACTGCAGACTGACAAGTCTTCTTTTAGCTTGAACTGTGTGACTAAAAATAACTTACTCACACTGGTTCACATTACTACTCTGATCATAGACATTCTAATACATAGACATACAATCAACAAATAAACAGCTCTCTGTGGCTGTAGATGGCTTGGAGTATCATCATCATCTTATTA
>NW_013952497.1:1311343-1314000 GCF_001266775.1 Austrofundulus limnaeus
GTTATATTCCTGTTTACCTAAATGTTACTACCAGACAGTAGGCAGTTTGTTTCATGTAGATGTGTAAAAATATGTGTAAAATACAAACACATTAGTATTTACAGACACTGATTCTTAATTAAAGTTCAAGTACTTGTAGTCTCACAATTATCCACATTTTATTGTAAATCAGGCTTATCATCATGAAATGCTATACTTCTCACTATAGAGAATGATTACATTTTGTGGAGAATATCTGTAATAACTGAATATATTTACAGCGTGTAGTCTTACCTTGGCTTCCTCCTGTGTTTGGGGAAAAGTGATGTTTGGTTCAAATGTGAAAGGACTTTAAACACCACAAGATGGGCTGTGGTCAAATGGAATTGCGACACCCTTTTTACTTATCATGAATGATTGCATAAGCCTGTGTGTGTGGTGATTGTTGGAGGGGTATGCAGATACTGTATGTAAACCATTTGTTGTTGTTGTTGTTGTTGTTGTTGTTGTTGTTGTTGTTGTTGTTTTAGTCCAAGACAATTGCATGTTTAAGAAATATTTTAAACATGCAATTACACAGCTAATGCTGATTAACATTAAAATATGAGCAGTTAAATAATCACACTTGTGTGAACAATATCTTTGTATTTCTGGGTTGCAGATGACATAGTATCAATGTCACAAAATGCAGACAGGAGGCAGGGAGTAAATGCAGCCCTGTTTCCTTCTGTGAATTCAGCGCAGTGTTGCCAGATGGGAAATGTTGAATTATTGTATCAGCAGCTCAATTTTTTTTTTTTTTGGTTTTTAAATACAATTATTGCACACACCCAATTTGCATTCTAAATAGACTCAGAATTACAAGCACATCCTGCCACAGCTCCCAAGTAAACTGCATCCTAAAACCTGCATGTTATTTTGTTTATAATAAAATTAAAAACACTATATCTGTCTGTTCAGTAAAGAAATAGTGATCATATGTAATTTTTTTCTTTAAAAAAAAAGCTTTATTGTAAGCAAGAACAAAGTACAAAAAAACAAAACAAAACAAAACAAAACAAAAAAATAAACAGGAAGCCAGGGGGAATGTTGCACATAAAAATAAATATTTAATAAAATGACATTAATAAAATGCAAAGCAATAAAACAAGTCAAGTTAAAATGAAAACAGGAAAAGAACAAGTCATTGTAGTTTATTGTGCTTCTGATTAGTGGAGAAACAAATTGAGTGCATATACATGTGAATTCAACCTGCTAGCTTCCAAAATCTAAAATTCAACTACCGGCCAGGTAGATAAAACTTTATAAAAATGCAGATCATGAATTTGTCTGCACTGGCATCATAAAATTCCCATTTGTGTGTTAATCCACCTGTGTTTTCTTTCATTSTTTTACTGCTTACATGTGCTAATTCCATGCAATTATTCACTTTTATTTTCTATTTTACAACTTCAGATAATGATTATTACATGTTTTGTTTTATATTATTTTTTATTTTTTCTGTTTTTTGCCCTSTCTTATTTTTATTTTACTATTGGATGTTGTTTTGTTTTTACTGTTTGATGGGACTACATACTAGTCTTAGGCTAAATCTGGTGCAATGCATCAACTTATGTTTTAATTGTGCACTGTCCCGATCATAACATATCATCATATCATATCGTATCGCATCGCATCGCATCGCATCACATCACATCATATCATATCATATCATATATAATTTCATATCATATCATATCATATCATATATCATATCATATGATATCATATGATATCATATGATATCATATCATATCATATCATAGCATATCATATCATATCATAGCATATCATATCATATCATATCATTTCATATCATATCATTTCATATCATATCATTTCATATCATATCATATCATATCATATCACATCATATCATATTAATTTTGTGATAATAACAAATAAGAAATTTCATGTGTTTAGGATAATGTCATTATGACATGTGAGGTTCTTTATAAAACATTGCACAAACTACAAATAGAAGTGAAGTGAAACATTTTCAATAGTTAAGAATCCATCAAGTGAATACATTTATCACTATAGGGCTGCAATAATTRACAAAACAACAGTGTTCCTCTTTAACTTGACTTACTTCTGATTTGCTTAACATTAATTACAAAACAGTTTAAACATACCTGAAGATTATAAAACATTTACTTAGAAAAATGTTGCAATACTTACAATGACAGAGGCATTGAGACTTTGTTGTTTAGAAGTGATTAGAGCAGCATTCTATGATGATGAGAACCAGTAAAAGCATAAGTAAAACAAATAGTTCACTTTTTTGTCTAAAAGGGGTTGTAAAATGAGTCTCAATGCACTCAGATTGTGTTTGCTGCAAAACTTGCTGTGAACAAATATAGAGTTTTTGCCAAGTGTTAAAAGGAACTTTAAAGAAAATTATCTCCGCATTTGCTGAAGATCTTTCAAATGCAAAGCCAAACAAACTCCACCGTGAGTGGCCAGACATCTATCCTCACCAATCACAACATATAGATTAGCGAGGGCCTCAGTTTAAGTAATGAGTGAAGAGTGCTAAAGAGCTACTTGCAATCGAGAGGCAATGATCTTTCCTTCCAAACAGGATGTTGAACTCCATAAATCAAACAATTAAAAAGACAAGATGATATATATATATA
>NW_013952497.1:1314014-1317688 GCF_001266775.1 Austrofundulus limnaeus
TGTGTGTGTGTGTGTGTGTGTGTGTGCATACATTTCCAAACAATTGTTAGGACAATGCAATATTTAACAAAAAACAAACTAACAAAAAACATAGCAGCACAGTAAACTGAGATCTTTTGGGGAATTTGAGTGTTCTTATTTCTGTTTGTGTGCATGCTTGGGTTTTCTTTGGATGTTCGGTTTTCCTCTTACAGGCCAAAAAAAGTATGCTAGGTTAATTGGTATATTTYAATTGTTCCTAGGTATGAGTGAGTGTCTAAATACATAGGTGTTTGTCTCTATGTGACCTTGTGATAAACTTGCAACCTGTCCAGAATTGTATCCTGCCTCCCACACAGTGACTGCATGGAAACAGCCACCAGTTCCTCAGGACCTGGAAAGCAAAAGCAGGTAAAGAAAATGGATGGATGTAAAATAAACCACCTTAATGTGCCCTTTGTTGGTAGAGACGTAAATGTCCGAGTTCTTCTGTATCTGTACTGTTCACTCTTCAATCTTTTTCTTCATACAAACCAAATTCCACTCTGCCWCTGCCAATTTCAGGTGTGTTCCCTCTAGAATGCAGTGGCAGCCGATTTCTATGGAACAAACTAAAATTGGCAATTCACTCCCCTGTATCGATCCAGTCTCTTCAATAATGGCACTCATCATGGAGAGCTGCCAAGTTTAATTGTAATGTATAAATGTATCTCCACACTTTTGTGTTTCAGTTTGTGTTCATCTTCCTAGACATACATGTGACTTGACACAGTTATTAGTTATTCTGTGCATATAGCATTTCTTGATGGAATATGTGCCACATTTAAGGACAGAGTTTTAAAATAAGATCATCTTATGTTGCAAAATGACAATGTTGTGGCCCATTTGGTCAAACCTCGAAAATAAAATCATGTGCATTGTTGATACCGCAAATTGGAATGATTATCTAAATTATCACAATGTAGTGTTCACAAGTAATTAAGGACTAAGGTACTAAGGACTATCTAATGTTTGATGAGATAGTAGTTGAGAGTGTTGCTAAATCTTTCAATTCTGCATGAGATTATGCATAAATTTAACAAAGTTTGACCAAAACAATAATAACCCTGTTATTACTCATTACAAGTTGATCTCAGTTTAGCCTTTGTCTAATTTAAAAAAAGACAGGGGAAAAAAGTTACATGGAGACATTAATTTAGAGGGTAATGATTATTAGGATGCTCACATTTTATCAGTTAGTAATTACACTGTTGCAAAACGCAATCTCTCCAAAGAGCTGACATCAAGGGTGGGAAGCAGAAGAAATAAATCTCTGGTTGAAGCAAACTCCTTTGACTTTTGATGAGCTGGCAAATGTCCATCAGTTCTAAAGTACTGTTTAATTTCAAAATGGCACACAATTGTTTAAACGGAATTTGAGCCCTCAACCTAAGACATGAGCTATGGCATGATAAAAACAAATGAATAAATTAAAAAATGTTTATCAAGTTGTTACCTTTATTAGACTTACAGTATGGCAAAATTTGTATGACATCTACAGAATTAATTTTGTTTTATTATGGCTTGTGATAACAAAAACATCACAAATTCCTGGTACATTCAAACTGCTGCCAAGCTTAAGTGATGATTGTGCTTTGGCTCACCACACAAATRAGTCTCAGGAAATATTAGTTTGACCATCCACTGTCCACGTTAACCTTCTTTGAGACAAAGCCATCGAGCAGTTTTCACTGTGTTGCTACAATTTTGTGTCTGTAACTCTATCTTCAATGTATGCTCAAGCCATGTGCTAGCGGCCTAAGTGTTCTCATTGTGCAGTGTTATCCCCATAAGCATGGCACAGATGTTCCACCCCTTTGAGGGAGGAACTGCACGTGAATGAGTAAGAAAATAAATATGCACAGAGCCCAGCACACGTTTGAACGCTGAACTTCTGCTGCGTCATTCCTGAGGGTAATGTCTTCCATCCCCGCTGCTACTCCCTGCATGTTTTGACAGGAGTAGGCCTCCACTCCCACTCACACATGTGACTATGTGTACAGATTCACACTCATAAAACTYAGTCTGATAAAGGCTGCCACATCCTCAATAATCACCTTAAACAAACTGTTTTAGTACAGTATAATGATTAACCACTGTTTATTTCTTTATGTTGTCACTCAGACTCAGTGCAAAGTCAACATTTCCTGTTTTTTTTTCTAAATGTTTTTTTCATCCCCAGTTTTTCACTAATACACTGTAATACAAGGATGCAATTTGATCAAGTTTATTCTAATAATCTAAAAAAGCAAACAAACAAAACAAACAAAAACTAAGCCATTTAATGAGAATTTAAAAAAAGAAAAAGGTCCAACTAAGTATATTGTTAATTATTAGTAGATTAAATCTTGATAAACACTGGACATAAACTGAACAAAGACACTGTGCCTCTCAAATGCTTTATCAGGTGTTATATGGATGTTGTTTCCTCTATTTCTAAAGCACATGACTTTAGAACTGGTTTTTTTCTGTATATATTTTTCATGGCTTGCCATTTCTCTTACGCASTTGTCTATATTTTCATGTTTTTGAACGACACACACCAAATACTTCTGACTTCCTTGGGTAATAAAGTGGTCAGTAGATTAAATATTCTAGATATATAAAACTGGCCATAGTTGATGAAACGTGACAGCCAAAGCTGCATATATTGTACATTTTGGCAGGAGAATAATTGGCAGGGCCTTGCAATCCATAATTAAAAACTAAAGAAATCTTACAGCTAATAATCTTGAACATACTTAAGGGAAGAGTCATTCTAAAGTAAAATAACGCAACACAAATTATTCATAAAACATACCTTTATTTTTTTTTATTTATGTACTAATTTTTGATATCTGATCCATTGGAAAAAACTCAGAAATATGTTTACTTAAAACGTCATTCGAACTGACATCAAATGTAGGTAAAACACTGTTGTTGGACTCATTCATTCTTGTGAGGAAAGAAGGGGTGGAGGAGGGGAATGGAACCTTGAGATCACATTCAACTGAGAAAAAGAAAATGAATGTGATAACTAAAAGAAATAAACCCCAAAAGAGGGAAAATACACAGACATTGACAAAAACATTTCTTTTACATTTTGTTGTTATTTCCTCTATCACAAAATAAAGGCATGCTAGTATACATTCATCAGATTATTTTTGTGAGGTTTTAGGCAGAATGATCCATGGTGCAGGCAAAATCCAAAATGTAAAATAAAGTTTATTAAAACAAGAGGGCTGTCATGGCAGCAAGACTTACAAAACTTCACAAGGATGACTCAAGGGAACACAGCAGACAACCACACTGACTGTGGCAACACCTGGAGGAGACACAAGAGGAAACAGGTGAGTGTGGGTGGTGCTGTAGGGCAGAGAAACACAAGGGAACACTGAAACACTAGAAAAAAAAACATAAACACAGACTGTGAAACCTTGAACTGTATTAAAAAGAAAAAAAATGTGTAGGTCTTCTCTGGATGGGTTCTTCTCTAATGAAACGTTTCGTCTCTTCTCCAAGAGACTTCTTCAGTCTGAGAGTTTCAGGCAAAATTCAGGCTTTTAAGCCCTGCCTCCATGTGACTGATACTCAGTCAAGACATAACTGGTTTGAGAGAGGAGTAAAAGAAGCCATTTTTGTGAAGAAAGTCCGTCCATCATTAAACAGAGGTGGAG
>NW_013952497.1:1317880-1322065 GCF_001266775.1 Austrofundulus limnaeus
TTTTTTTTCTTTTTGATTTTTTTACCTGGATTACTGAGATGCATCAGGACATTTAACTATATTACTTTTCACAAGACATGAATCATTGTATCAATTAGCTTTAAAGGTAAAGACAAATGTATAGTACTGACATTTATAGCTATCTAATGACTATTTGCTGTCCTATTGTTAACTATTGTCCTATTATTATACTATTATCCAACTATTGTCTGTCCTACTCTTTAGATGTAATAAAATAAGAATTTGTTTTGTTTTTATACTGTATCATGTTACTGTTGGGTTTTGTTTTTTCGACATAGTAAAATGTGCATGAAAAAAAATCTATCCATTTTTTTAATTATGATGCAAGTTGTTCCATGTAAAACGCAAGTATTTTCCCCTTTTTATGTTGCAATTCACATATGCCATATGTGWAACAAATTCCAAAATAGAGAATCTTGTAGAACAACCCTACTTGGCAGCCAGAGCCCTACAAAACGCCTACAAGATCTTTACACAGTCATCATCTCTGCCTGTCAAGCAAAATCAAAGATAAAAGAAAAAAWTTTATTTCACAAGGTTTTCAAAATAAGAAATGCGTGTTTATGAATTATACATGAATTCCTGTAACTTCGGAGGATATTACAACCTGTTCTCCTTTCCAGAAACCATTAAATGGTATATTTTTGCCAACGCTCATGGCATCTGTTGGATACAAACATGCTCTCTTTCAACATCAATGCCGTGARGAAGCGGATGTGGGAATATAGATGGCCATAGCAAGCACAGCAAATGTGTGCCCATGAAAAATCAAGAATGCCCTTCCAAGGCAAGTAAAATGTAAAATGGAGAGTTACAGTATAGTGCTTTAAACAGACAATTCATATTTTGTCATTATTTAAATTCCATGGTTTTTTTATTAATCTGTTTGGTTCATACTGTTTAATGAGAGTTTGTGTAATTCTTGTTTTATGTTCATAATTTTGATAAGAGTTAGAAGAAAATATCACATTTCTTCAGTTGTAGCTATACTCCACTGACCCTCTGACCACTCCATGCTTCTTGTACAATTTAGGATTTATTTATTTATTTATTTATTTATTTATTTATTTATTTATTTATTTATTTATTTATTTTACTAGGAACATTGAAAGTTGTCAATAATGAAACTCCATATTTTAATAAATAACTCATTATTATATTTATTTTTAAACCAGACTAAAGGATTACTTGTAGTTCTACTCAGGGCCGGACTGGGACCAAAAAACACCCCTGGCATTTTTTGGTCCTTGCGGTCCACCTTCATTATTTATATAATATACAAATGGACACAACATACCAGACGATATGTTGCATGATCTGTTGTTTCACAAGTTAATGTGTAGCAGCTTACAAGGAAGAGTAACCATACAAAAAAAATTAGCTCTTTCACGCAGATATTTTCAATAATGTTCATGAGGTCCTGATGCTCACTCAGTGAATCACCAGAGAGCTGGACTACTAATAAATAAAATTTACTTATTTTTTTATTCAAACATATTTAAAAAAAAAATTTAACCTGTGTGAATTTCATGTCACTTTGCTAATGATGCACCTGAATTTCTCCAGTGAGGGACAATAAAGACATTTTCTAAATAATTAATTTATTATTTTATTAATGTTCTAGACCATACATCTGTCTTTGTTAAAGAGACAGTGTCCTGTATCACAACTACAGCTCTGCCATTTGTAACAAACCAATTTGTGTGAAAAAAAAAAATGTAGAGTTACGATTATTTTAGTTTGGCTAACAGCTTCCTCAGTACAAAAGGCGCAAGAGGGACCCATCCAAGATGGCGGCACACTGAAACATCATGTCCAGTCTGTAGGGCTCTCCGTATGTCTGTGAATCAGAAGCTGCAATCAGAAATCAGCTTTGGCTTAGTGTGTGACCCCTAAAGTCAGCACAACAAAGACATTTGTCTTTATGACAACACATATCTACATTAACCAAAAACAAATCTATATTTTACTTACTTTTCAGTTCAAAACATTCCCCGACTGCAATCCTTTGTCCTGTGAACCAACTTCTGTTATTCTTCTTAGTTTCTTTTTGGCAGTTGGCAAAAGACAATGTAGCACATTACTGCCACCTACTGGTATGTATGTGGACAAGATCAGCGCTCAAATAAAAATAAAATATAAAATAAAAACGTATTGTTACAAGCAATCAAGTCTTCAAGTATTAAATTAGTCTGAGTACTGTAAAAGGTTGAATTTGCTGATATAATTTATTAGAATTCTGCTTTAGCATAATAACTTCTGGTTTAGTTCCACAGCCTTTTCAAGGTCAAGTGGTGGGGGGGACACAAATCTGTAATCAGTTGTTTGGGAACAGAAGAAAATATTTTCGGTCAGGTAGACAATAACATTTTTTTCTTCTGCCTTAATGTCCACTGGTACATCCAATGTGGCAAATCCAACCAGACAAAAAGGAGTTCAAATTAATTTGAATTCAACTTGAATGGTGTAGGTTTAGCTAATCTCGAACAGCTGACTAGCTGGGACATGTCCGCTTGCTGAGCTTCACTCTACTCTGGCAGAAGCGGTGGGTCAAGTGGATGGAGTTTAAACACAAACTATAATTTTTCTAGTCAGGAAAACTCAGTTGGATCACACACCAGCTGACTGGTGAGGAGCAGAGCCAGGTGCTCCAAGCTGAGATGTTTATTTTTTTTTCCTCCCGGTTTTAATTAACATATTTATGGTTGGTCGGTTGGTCAGATTTTTTTTTTTGGCTTGTTGGGGGAAACAGGACGCTCATTTTTGCCATTTTGCTGCATCCACTTGGAGACTTTTCTGCATTTTTTCCCACATCTTCTCAACGTGCTTTGTCCAGAGCTTCGTTCTTTCCAACTCCGGACTGACAGCTTCTAATGGCAAGACATATAACTTTGGTCGAAAAGGGGAGGGGATGGCCGGGCCGGCTTAGTAGTGCTCAGAGATTTCATTGGCTTAGCTCGATATTGATCAAGAAAATCAACCAATAGCCTGTTGTGGTTGACAAAATTTGTTTTTAGATATATTCTTTTTGTTCATGACAGGCCGGGGCTGGCCATTAAATGAGCGCCAGCCCACCGGGCATTGCCCGGTACATCAGATGGCCAGTCCAGACCTGGTTCTACTAAAGGTTTATTAGTGTTTTATTGGAGTTTCTAAAATTAGAACTAGCTGACTGTGGAACCATTTCCAGGTTCTGTAGATTGGGCTGACACTCTGTCTTCATTTAGAACCTGAGATTTTTCTTAAAATGTAATTTTCTGAACATGGATGGATCCAGCTGACTTGGCTTTGTAGAGCTATCCCTTAGTTTTGCTGCTTTAGGCTGAGACGGTCTGGTTCTGATTTAAGAGCAGGTCTATGTTGAGAATGCAGTTCATAGAATCAGCAATAACATTAAAACTATTTTAAACAGACTCATGTACATATACTTAAGTTGGTGTGTACATAGGTCACTGTGAGTGTTTGTACACCCTTGCTGTTAGTCTTTATCTTTATGAGCCACTGTGTAATTTTCCCCAAGAAGCTGCCAACATGCTCCCTTTCCAGACTGAAGCAGACCTGGAATCTATCACCAGATACAGTATGCACAGCTCCTGAATAAGTCTAAACTTTCCAAACTTAAAAAAAGGGTTATGAACCTACACACTTTTAGCTGCTACACTTCTCCTCCTCTTCCTCATTATCCAGGGCTTTCAACTGACATCTTGACATCCCACATTCAATTCTGCAGCTAGAATAAAAAAAAAAAACTGCCTACTTCCTTGATGTTTTTTTTTTTTTTTTAGTTTTGGTCATAAAACTGGACATGATGTATGTATTTGCTCTGTGCCTTTAACTACACAGTTTGTTCAGCGTACAATGTATCCTGTGGAAGCAGCATGGTACTAATCCTGAGCATACTGCTCAGGCAAAACTCAAGAGATTTAAAGGGACACAATGGAATGTCTTGTAATAAAGTTAAAGCCAAGATTTCAGTTTAACTGACAACGCTTGGTATGCCTTTTTCTGCAAAAACCATCCATCCAGCGTTAAGTAGCTGGAGCACTTGCAAGATGTTCACAAAGAGAGATGTACCTGTAATCTTTGTCCTTTTTTTTCTTGTCTATGTTGATTATTTGTTTGTTGGCTTGTTACACAAAAGCTTCAATCTGTGTTGCTATATTT
>NW_013952497.1:1322811-1323980 GCF_001266775.1 Austrofundulus limnaeus
ATGTTTTTGTTGCAAAATTAGAGCATATTGTTGTTCCTAATAATTTCACTTGAAACTTTGCAGGGCTTCACTGTATATATGCCTTTAAAACAGCATTATTCTGTATTTTATTTCAGAGAAAATGTTCATGTTTTACATAATTTCATCATTTGTCATTTTACCTAAGCCTAACTCTCAACAAAGCAAAAGCTCACCTTCAAAAGATTCCAAAAACAGTGTTTTTGCTGTCTTGTGGGAGCAATGACCATCACCCACCTGGCTTTGTTTATAAATTATAGTCCACTTGCAAAAAGCACAATGTGAATGCAAACTGCACCAAAGGAAAACAAATAAAGTCTGCTATTTGGTCCAGACCAAACAAGTGGACCAAATGATTTTCCTGGTGTGAATACACCCTTAACAATTCATACCAGCACAAAATGATGAAAGAAAAAAAAAAACTTTGATGATGCAAAATGGAAGGCTGATCAAACATTAGTTAAAGCTACATACCAAAAAAAAAAAAAATAAAATTAAATTAAATTAAAAAAATCAAAATGTTATGCCAGGAATTTCCTTTTTACTTTATCTGATCAGATTAACATCCTCATTAAAATTTTAATTAGGTATTTCATCTTTTTTTTACTCACTCACACTCACCTTCTCATTAGGGTGGAAGTCAGCGTGTACGGGAGCAACCARAAATGTTCAGGTTTACCAAAAAGTTCATTTGGTCGTGTTACCATGGCAATGTGAACAGATGTACTTTTTTTCCAGGTGACAAGTGCTTACTGCAACAAAGCAGGCGGATATATAAGGGTTTAATATCTCCCCTCACATGTTTAGTTCTTTGGAAAGTGCAGGATTTGGTTAGAAAATGCCCTGTACTGAGGACCTAACTGAGTTTCATTTTAAACTTGCAGAATCATCTATGATTACTGAAGGTTACATAAGAGTGCATGCTATAGCCCTAACATGTAGTCACATAAACAAGCTAAAGTGCTAAGGGAAAAGTATGTGCTGCACTGGAGTGTGATTGTTTGTGCTGTTGCTTTTTGGTAAAAGTTTGCTAGTTCAAATCTCAGCTGGAGCCTTTCTCTTCATAGGGCTTTACATGTACATTACATGCTGTACCTGCGTGGGTTTTCTCCAGGTACTGCAGCTTCCTTCAATGGTTAAAATAATAATAA
>NW_013952497.1:1323998-1326553 GCF_001266775.1 Austrofundulus limnaeus
AATAATAAGTGTAAATTCTAATTCAAGTGACATGATGCCTTTGTTAACACAATCCTGTAGAATTGCATGTTTGATCTTGGAAGTGACAAAAGTATATCCAATAAGTGTTAAAATTTCCTAGAAGTGAGGTTGAATGGCAAGGCATATTTAACATTTTGTCATAATTTCCTCTGCCTTGTATCTTTTGTGTGTTATTTTGTGCTGTTTTGTGTGTACAGTATGTGCTGCAATAATTAAAGTGTATTAAAGAGAAAAAAAAACTGTACTATTTTTAAGAAATACATAAAATCTTTCTTACAGCAATAGTTTAGATGTTCTGAAGTGGGGTTCTGTGTAAATGGTATGAATAATTAGAATATTACCTGCTGCAAATTTGGACAACCTCAATTTGTAGAAATAGGAGATCAATTCTGACCAGATTGATGAGACAACGATTGCTGTTAGCAGGTGTAAGACCAAAGTGAGTCATATTACCACAGAGCAGGGGAGGGGACAGAGGAGATTTCTTTTTCCCTGCAGCAAATATTTAGCATTACATTGCAATATTGTTTTATGTTKATGCAAAAGTTCATTGTTTTGTCTTAACTGTATTGAATAATAATTTTATTTTGAAATATTTAGTCACCAAAACAGGATGTGTCCCCACAAGTTGGGGAAACTGAAGGTAAAACAATAGTTAAAATATCTCCAATTTACATATAACTCCATGTGATATGTGATATATTCCTTCCGASAATGAATTTAAGTAGTAGGCTAACTGTTGTATAATGGTGAGCATGTGGATTTGTTAATAAATCAGCTGGGACAACAGTAATAAATTACTTTTGCGAGGGAACCCTAAAAAGCATTACAAGGTATCACAGAAGTATTAAGAATACATAAATAAATAAATAAATAAATAAATAAATAAACAAATAAAATAAAAATAAAAATAAACTTCCTCTGTCCCCTCTTGGGCTCTATACAAACCAGTTTTCCATTACACATTTATTTACAGATATTTCTGTGTTTATTTGAAAGCACAAAAAGTGACAGCAGCAGCCTTAGCACTTTTGGTGCAGCCTTAGGCAACTCTGGCGGCAATAGTTAAAAATTTCTTTTGGTGTTGCAATATGAAATTGATAGTACGGTTTAAAGGTTTAAATAATAGCATTGGAATAAATTGTTATAAAATTTGGGATTTTTTTAATATAACAGCAATATTTGGTCTTTTCTCACTTGATCTAGTCATTAGTTCATCAGTCTGGTTGAAATTAAACCAATGTATCTCCAAACTGAGGCTGTTTGAAGTGTTATCTTTTATTGTTAGTTTGATGTTTAATGTTAATTTGACAACATGGATTCATTTAAATCTCAACTTATTTTTTATGGAATCCATTATGTCCCTCCAGAATGGTTTTCCCTCTTTAAGGTTGTCAAAATGCTTCACCTTTGTCATSACCTCTACTGGTAAACGTGTAATCAGAAATTGAGAATTTAAGTTGTGTTTTTTCGTTCTTCTCCTCTGCTCTGCCCTCTCACAGTGCTTGTTCTTGCCGTAATATGCAGATTTTCTGCTCTTAAAGTACAGACTTTATTGATCTTTCCTGTCCTCTGTCTCCGCTACCTCTATCCATTATGCTCTTTTCTTTCTGCTTTCACCCCTCCTTCCAGCATTTGTTTCTGATGACCTCTCTGCTGTTTCAYAGGCCATGAAGCTTTATAGGCTGCAAATAAAATTGGAACTGTTTTAGGAAACGTAAATAAATAATAATAAATGTGAAAAAGCATAAGAACAGCACATCAGCTGAAGACAAAATTGTTCTTTTCCTAACCTATCATGTTAATCATAAAGTATTTGGTAAAATGTGTGTGTGTGTCTGTGTGTGCGTGTGTGTGCATGTCCTAAATTAGGTGAATGACTTGTTGTCACAGAGAGGCTCTGCCAGCACAGAGACCCTCTCTTTGACTTCACTTCATCAGTATGCAGCTTCTCTCCACCTCACTGTCCTTGTGCTATAAAAAAAAAAAAAAAAAAAAACATTCACCCAATCACGCATACATACACAAAGGCAAATAAACATACACTTCATTACCATTCTGTACCTGACTCCACCTCTGTCCTTGTGGTATAAATATCATATATAAAAAAAGAAGAGGAAGGAACAAAATAAAGCAGAACTTGGACCACATCCAGAGTATCAGACACGTGTGTAAATGTATGAACTTGCTTACAAACTTTTTTATTTTTATTTTTGCACACATACTCACCGATGAGCAAACACATCATTACTCATCTTTGCCTTTTGGTGGTGGGCAATGAAAACAAAATTGCTAGCTTTTATTTAACTTCTGAAGCAAATCACTGCTTGTTATATTTTCTGACTATTTTATTTGTATTACAAGCTAGTATCTTTGTTTGCAATCTTATCTTAATGCATTTCTTTCTTTAATGCATCTCTCTCTCTCTCTCTCTCTCTCCCTCTCTCTCCCTCTCTCTCTCTCTCTCTCTCTCTCTCTCTCTCTCTCTCTCTCTCTCTCTCTCTCTCTCTCTCTCGATCTCGATACTATATGCA
>NW_013952497.1:1326578-1327666 GCF_001266775.1 Austrofundulus limnaeus
CTCTCCCTCTCTCTCCCTCTCTCTCTCTCTCTCTCTCTCTCTCTCTCTCTCTCTCTCTCTCTCTCTCTCTCTCTCTCGATCTCGATACTATATGCATTGGTGGAGTTCCCAAGAAGTGAATAACCATTTTCCATGCATCAAAGTTGACATTGGTTATCTTTTTATTTTATTGTATGTGTGCCAATGTTCATCAGTCTATGTGTGTACTTGTATTTGTTACCGTTTTAGTACCGTTTCTGGTGTACACACCTACATTGTCAAAACCAGTAGTCCTGATGGGAACCGGACCAAATGAACTGAAACAGTAAATGGACTGAACTTATATAAATGYCAAATGGTACTGAACTTATAGAGTGCTTTTCAAGRCCCTKCGGACCCCCAAAGCGCTTTACACTAACAGARATTCACCCATTCACACTCACATTCACATACTGATGATGGCAAACTACACTTTAGCCACAGCTGCCCTGGGGCACACTGACAGAAGCGAGGCTGCCATATACCGGTGCCACCAGACCCTCTGACCACCATCAGTAGGCAATGTGGGTGAAGTGTCTTGCCCAAGGACACAACAACTGAGACGGCTGGACGGGGGATCGAACCAGCGACCTTCCAGTTCCAGGACGACTCCCCTAACCACACCGCCACAGCCGCCCCTAGCAGTTTATAAAGTCCRATGGGGACCCCAAAAGGTTTTACACTACAGTCATTCACACACTCACACACAGATGATGGTAAGCTACATTGTAGCCACAGCTACCATGTGGCYCACTGACAGAGGTAGGGCTGCTATGCATCGGCACCAGCGGACCCTCTGACCACCATCAGTAGACTAGTCCTAATATGGTGGAACTCCATTCTTGGGTTGGGGTTAGGCGTAGGATTGAGGTGTGAATTGAGTTTAGGTTAGGTTTAGGATTAGAATTYGGATTAGGTATGTTGTTAGGTTTATGGTAAGAGGTGAGCGTTAGTCTGTAAGGATTGGAAATGAATGGAAGTTAATGAACAGTCCTAATAAGGATAGAAATGCAAATGTCTGTGTGTGTGTGTGTGTGTGTGTGTGTGTGTGTGTGTGTGTGTGTGTGTGT
>NW_013952497.1:1328435-1330283 GCF_001266775.1 Austrofundulus limnaeus
CACTTCCTCGTCCAACATTAAACAGAGCCCGACAGAGGAGGGAGGGGCGGAGAGGCTCTTCCCGTGCAGCGCTTCAAGAGCTGACCTGCGTCTGACCTCAAAGTGCACAAGCMWCCAACTTCAYCYTTGGCTYCGATTTTGAAGCTGAAATTGAGTTCGGGGTGAACGRAGAATAAGGAACACACTGTATCAATTCCATCATGCTAGCAATGATCTTGTACCAGTACCAGTGTTGATATTGACACAATCAATATTTGGGTCCATCCACCCATCCCTACTTTAGAGTAATAGATAAAGCAGTGTGAGCTCAGCAGTTGCTATCTGCCATGTCAGGATTTACTGAAGTCCACTTCAATCCATGGGAGTGTTTCAATCAGGTCTCACAAGAGCAATCTAATCTCTGAGAAACAARGTCTACAAAGGAAACACACACATTAAAATATCTTTGTTTTGCCCCAGTGTTCTTTCACATCATTTATACACTTTGTATCATATTAAACATGGCACGTGTGTAGCTCTGTCTTTTGGATTTTTGCAGTGAAGATGTTGTGAAAAGGGAAATTTAATGGAGGAAACATATTTTACTTGTATATCTCCTTACAGCACAGGGCGGCCAAAGTTTTATTTTTTATTTTGTATTATTTTAGCATTTTTGCTTTCCAGACTTGCTTACATTGGCACACACAGCACCAATATCTTAAAGCACTTATTTGAGATATACAGTAGGTGGCGTGTGCCAAAACAGCCATAATCAATTACCAAGATGTCTTAAATCTGAGCAGCTCACAGGCAGTCCCTGTACTTTGAGCCTATTATCCTCAAATGTAGTTTTACACTACTTTATTGCAGTTTAAGCTTTCTGTTTACATTCAGTCACAACAGCAGGCAGCCACTATGATGGCAATTAAGAGTTTTTACCACTTCTGATGTCTTTCAAGAGAATTTAGTTTTGTTTACATACATACATCTTTCTTTTTCACATTTACATTTGCACATTTAGTTAGGGWCTGTAAGGAGGAACTGCAATGCTTTGGTTTGAATTATTCCTTATTGTAACTCAACAAGCCCCTCTTTTACCAATTTTCTGAAGTGTTTCAAAGCAGCTCTTTTTAAATCCAATGTGCTACACACTCCCAACCCCATCTGCTTCCAGATCAGTCCACAAAAGTTTAATAGAGGGGTTTACACTTATGTTGRTGCACAGAAACAACCCACACCCCCGTTTTTGTTTTTTACAAATTAAAGGGGCAATATTATGTGTTTCTCAGGCATARATTTGAATACTATACCACAATAAAGTATCTGTGTCACCTTTGGTTGTTATTAAAATGCTGTTTTTATGTTTAAATAGAAAATAAACTTATCTTCTCATCACTTCATCTTCTAAATGCATTGAAATTGGCCTCTGTCTCTTTAAGAACCACCTTCCGTACTGCCCATTTCAGTGCATGGAGGGAGGGGGGTGGGCGCTATGATGATGCAGTTTACTTGGCATCTAAAAATACCTTTCCTCAAACGTTTTGAATCTGAAAAGAACTTCACTGAGTGAGAATTAGTGTTAGGAGCTCCGCAGACAGTTTCAGTTTCACTTTCAGTTTCACCCATTGTTTGAGAGCCTGCAGGAGTTATGGGCGGGGTGAGTGGGGAGGGGCGGTCGTTCCGCCATGAAGAAGTTTGGCTTAAAGACACGTCCCAGAGGCATTTCTGATCCCAAGAGGCATTTCTGGTCCACACCTGTCATTTTGCTTCTCTGCATGGCTGCCTCAAAACGCTGCAGTTTTTCTCAAATATGCATGAATGAGTCAAAGCAAGGCTTTGGACATGTTTTTTTTTATGAGAGTATAACAT
>NW_013952497.1:1331400-1334826 GCF_001266775.1 Austrofundulus limnaeus
TTTCTTTCTTTCTTTCTTTCTTTCTTTCTTTCTTTCTTTCTTTCTTTCTTTCTTTCTTTCTTTCTTTCTTTCTTTCTTTCTTCCTAGAAAGGCACACATACTCATAAGAATAGAATTTCTTCACTTTTCCTCACTTTCTAACGTCAACCTGCCTGTCAACCCCACCGACCTCAACAATCCATCAAATACTATGACTGCTGCTCCAAGACAGGGTGGGGGGTGGGATAAGGAGGAAGGGCAAAATATATTAAAAGGAAAAAAAGAAGTTTGAATTAAATTCTGTGGTCAAAAAGAGGAAGGCATTTGGAAACTGCAAACAGTGAATCGCCTTGGGCTGAAATAAGTTTGTCCCTCTTGAGTGTCTCAAAGTTCCAGCAGTTACGTTTACATCCCACTATATCATTATCTCTCCCTCTGCTCCACTRGAAGAACTGATGCTATAAAAAATGCTAAATGTTTCAATTAAATGAGGCATCAGTCTGGCAGCACGAAATCCAGTCTTTTTTTTTCTAAAGCATCATTTTGTGTAATAGGCAGTGAAAATTATGAAAAATGACTCTACCCTTTGCCATCAGTTTCAGTCTGAACTGCATCAGAAATGCACACAGCTTTACCTTGTAGATTTGCTCCTCTTTATCCACCTGTCCTGTATTCTTTTCTTGCCACTTTTCAGTCATTCTTCACTTTAAATTATTCATGTAGACCCGAGAAGTCCTCACATCAAGCAGTTAAGTGCACTCATACATTCAGCCAAATTAAAATAAGTCCCTGCCCTTTTTGTCTCTTTCCCCCATTGCCCGTTTAGTCTGGTGTCCATAATTCCCCTTGTCTGCAGTGCCAACACTGTTTATCTCCCATCCTCTCTTCCGTTCTTCTTGCCTTTTCATCTTATCAGTCCCCCACCCCCCACCCCGTCACCACCACCTTCTACTCCCTCTGSCTTCTTATCACACCCCACCCTCTCCTTTTCAGTTCAAATGAAGAGAATGAGAAAAAAAAGGGGACCACGGAGGAAAAGARGATCATGGGAGGAAGAGTGASAGCAGTTRATGGGGTAAAACYTGATGCTGTKCTTTRWTTGTTGTTTGTTTGTTTCTTGTCTCTGATTTTCTGATTCCCCTCACAGCTTTTCTGTTTTCACTCATTCACACACATAATCACCCTCTTAACAGAAAGCAGTTGTTTTTGTCCTTCTCTGCCGAGTTTATGAGGGTTCTCATATTCARTATTACCAATCTAAAATTTGTGCACTCTCAATCATCCATAAACAGAAGCAGACATCAGCGCTGCACTGGGATAAATTGCTACATATTTTACCATGGCTACCGAGCAGCATCTCACTACATTTCAAAGTATAATTATGAATTAAAGTTAAATATCCATAAAGTCAATGTGACTTTGCCGCCACACTTTTTCCCCAGCCTCCTACAAACACTACGAACAGAGATTTGTTCAAAGATTTAAAGAGTTGTGAAAAGGTATAGTCAAATAATTAATGCAACATTCATTTTGATAAGTGGTGTGTTTTTTTTTCTTTTTTTTCTGTTTTGTTTTGTGTTTGTTAAATTTATTTACTGTTACTTTGGCSCACTAATATACAGTATGTGCAACTGATAGAACTGTACTCATGAAAATGCACAGGAATTTACACTGACTGACATCATTGATACTAATCAGTGGTATAACACACACTAATTTGCCTACCCCCATCCACACACACACACACACACACACACACACACACACACACACACACACACACACACACACACAAATGCATGCATTTATTTCCTGTCTCGTCTATGACCATGAATCAGCAACCTGCCTGAGTTATAGTCCTGCATTGTGGATTTTTTCCACAACCTCCAGGCATAGAAAACACACACACACACACACGCACGCATGCACGCACGCACGCACGCACACACACTCACACACACACACACACAAACAAACAAAATAAATAAATAAATAATAAATGAATAAAAGAAAACACAAAGCAAACACACCCATGTGAGAAAAAAAATACATCAGCAGTCAATAGACTAACAGAAAGCAATGAAATTTTTAAGTGATTTTTTTTCCCTGCATTTGTGCGTGTTGTGAAGACCTTTTTCTTTTCTTCCATCAGCACAACAATTATGCYATCGTTTAGATGTGAAAAAAGAAACGCATA
The DNA here is from genome assembly GCF_001266775.1 of Austrofundulus limnaeus. Lineage (NCBI taxonomy): Eukaryota > Metazoa > Chordata > Actinopteri > Cyprinodontiformes > Rivulidae > Austrofundulus > Austrofundulus limnaeus. The sequence goes on from NW_013952497.1 coordinate 1,333,577, forward strand.
CAGCACTCCTCTAATTTARACCTCCAGACAGGTTTATAAATTCAAAACAGGATGTTGAACCTTTTGTTTTGCWAATGTAAATGGATATTAAGGTCTGAGTTTGCATGGTATCAAGAAACAGAAAGATTATTCACTCATTTTACGCTGTAGTGTTGAAAAAGTAGGACTCACTTTGATTATTCTTTTGTCCAATGTGGACTGCCACAAAAGATATTGCACACGTAAAAATCTAATTCTCTTTTATCTGCCAACTACACGACCAATTATGCATGTTTCTAGGTCTTTAGTCATCTAAAATACAATTAAAAYTAATTAATCTTATGAGTGCGCATGTTTGGCTAAAGAGAGAAGAAAAAAACAACTTTTTAAGAGCTGTGAATCTTGCTATCGAGACACTTATTACCTATAGAAATCTTTAGACGCGTGGGTGRATAGAAGTGTGGGAGACTGCTGAGCTCTCTAAAAGCTGTCAGGCCTTAATTAAGCTAACTCCTGTAATGCTGAGCTAAGGCTAGCAATGCAAGCGATAGTTCCTCATTAGGCAAAACATCCCACAAATCGCTCCTTCTCAGCCATAGTAGGTTTTACAGAATGCTCTCATTGGCAGAACAGCTTCTTCACATGATTACACACACAAACACACATGCACAAGGAATCACAATCTGGGCCTTATACACACACAAAGCATGGGCATCATTATACCCACTAACCAGGAACAAATCTTTGGCCTACATCAGTGGTAGAGAACACACCACTGGTACATCCTATTAGGCAACAGGCATCAGCTTAATACACACGGGCGCGCACGCACACACACACACACACACACACACACACACATACACACACAAGTAAAGCAAACAGACAACCACAATAAAGAAATAAATAAACAAGCCTTGTGGAGCCAGAGCCTGTATTGTCGAAAACCTTGACAAAGTATATTCTCAGGCTTGGAACAACAACAAAATATCAACATGCAAATTAAAACAGCATGGTTGTAATTGTATTTGTTTATATATATATAGGATATCCATTTGTTCTAAAAAAAATCACACTTTTGCTGAAACTGAGCCTGCAATGTTTTGAGGAATCTATCCATCCACTTTCATCACCTGCCTTTTTTTTCTGAATCGCAGAGGACTGGTGCCTTGGTCACCTTGGACAGGTCATAAGTCCTTTGCAGTGCCACATGGAGAAAAAAAATTCAAACAAACATTTACACTTTCACCCACAACTGGGTACAATTTAGA
>NW_013952497.1:1335266-1342046 GCF_001266775.1 Austrofundulus limnaeus
TATATATATACAGTATATATAATGTCCACTTCTCACACAGTGACAGTTGGACATTGGGTGCCAGTGTCMCCCGCGACTCAGAAACAAAGGAGCAGGTAAAGATAATGGATGGATGTTTTGTAGTGAAATTGTGTGAAGAAGTAGAAGAAATACACCTTACTTGTTGTAAATAGTTCTTTGAATCACTGTTTAATTATGACAAGATGGACAAGCTAACAACTAGTCTGTGTGGGGCAAGACTGAAGTGGATCTCTAAACTCCTAAAATAAGTTTGATAAAAAAACATGAATACAAAACAAACAAAAAAATACAACTGTTTATCAAACAAACTTCTACACATTTTTATGCCCATAAACTTTGCATTGCTCAGTCTGCACCAGAAGGGRTAAAAACAGCTGGTGCTATTTGAATTTGCAAATATAGAATTCTACCTAAATAGCCATAGAACGTGACACTGACTGGTCTGAATGGTGTTTGTGTAAACCACCATGAACTTTTTGATTAATAWGGTGGCCACCTGCTTTGGTCTTTGCCCACTTGATGTAGCTTGTCAATCAGATTTTTTTCCCTCAATTCAAAGTTGCTCAGACCTATCTACAACTGGTGAGATATTAATTGTAGCAAACCATTCCACAGAACCCCACTTCAGAAGATCTTWACTACTTTAAAGTTTTAGCACACATTTATTTTCCTTTCATGCTACTACCACACAGAAAATCCCTTGGCACACACAGTAAGTATGTACAATTTGAACTCAAATATAAAATGTATTAAATTAACAGTGAATGGGTAAAAATGRAGCAGCTGTGGATTCACTCTGGTAAGTTGACCTAATGTAACTTGAAGCCAAGGAAACATCACATTTTGTTTTTTGTTAAAGTAAATAGATATTTCAGTCTTATGTAAAACAATGTTTTAAACCAATAGTTCCGCAGCCTYTTGTATCAAATGATATGTCATTGCTTCTAATTTGATCTTAAAAATGCAGCTTTGCGTAAGTGTGACCCTTCTAAAGACATGAATAATTTATAGTATATGTAAATATATTTTGATTTGGCCCTCTGGTACGTTTTAAAAACATTTACGTGAGATGTTCCATTCACACCCACACAAACTGTCCTAAAAAGTAACTGTGTGCATTACAGCCTGTACTGACAATCAGCCGACTACGAAAGCTTCAGTGTTCTTGCTTTTATCTCAGCATCCTTCTTCTTCTGCTATTTCCCAACTATTTTTTTTGGTAATCAGCTCTGCTTCCCTCATACTTCGCCTCCTATTTATTCACAATTCTAGTGTTACTGAAATTAAAGTGTGCTGGCAGGGCCATCTGTAATACATTATTCTAGACTTGTTTCTACTGGCATAAATTTCACACATGCTTTGATGCTTTTGTTTATTTAATTGAAGAGCGATATCTCGCTTTCATTAAATCTCTGGCATTCCCAAAAAATCTGTAGCGGCWATGAAACCCCTGAAGGATGCTTTAACATGAGAGAGATTATGTAGTCTAAACAAGCAAGCACGTTAGTTATATGCAGGCAATCAACATGGGGGCTTAACTAAACCATTCACATCTGTGAGGAAAAGCGTTTTTTTTTTTTTTTGTAATGAAGGCATACAGACAAATGAAACAACAAAAACAAAGAAGTTACCTTTATCTTCAACTGAATTTCCTGAACTGAAAAGCAGCTGAAACATTGAGGATCATTTTAAAGACATTAAAATAAACGCTGTAGTTCTAAAACAGTGAACTAAATAATTATATTGGTCTCTACAGGAAACTCAAGAAGTAAAATAGGTTGGAGCTACTTAAAGGTGGTGTTRAAACTAGTTTAAGTTGGGTTCTATGTAACCACAATGGCTTATTAATTACCTACATGTTGTAAATACCTCTCTGCACAACCTTTGCTTGGATTAAACTGTGTTTAAGTCTGGGCAAACTACGTAAAGACTAGTACACTTGATCCTAAAACAAAAATGGATTGCTGCCATTTTAAAGAAATATATAGCTAAAAAAATGTTAAAGCAGTTTACAAACGCATTAGTGTTTTATAAATCTTCAAATTGCTATCAGTTACACAGTTATAGCATTATTACAATAGCAGGAGCACATAGCAGCACTCATGGCAGCATCTAGCTGTAACACATTTGGGGCAGCTTTGAGAGTTTTCAGCCATAACAATTTTGAGCCTTAAGTTTGTTTGTTTTTTTTGTTTTTGTTTTCTTTTTTTTTTTTTTAATGGTAGTTGTCTTGTTTTGGTTTTAGCCTTAGTATGATTCCTCATTGGCTTTCCAGTGCAGTCAGATTTATTTTTATTTCTTTATTTTTTTGCCTTCAAGGATGTTCAATATATTACTGCAACTTATTCATTCTTAATAATTACATCTGCAGAAACCCACTTTAAAATATCTGAACTATCACTTTAAGTTCACATAAACTGATGGCAAAAGCACAATTAAATGCAAATCTTCCCTGATAATGTTTTGTTTGTTTGATTCAGCAACAAAATTACAACCTCAATGTTAAAGCAGAGCACAGACTAATGAACCATTTCGTTATAGCAGAGACGTCAGCAGCTATGCTTGTCAGAAACATGGGATACACAGGTGGAAAGATGTTGAGGAAAAAGGAGATTATTATTTAAATGGATCTAAAGTTGGATTTAAAAAAAATAATCAGAAAAAAGTGCCAACAATAGCTATCTCAAGTGAAAAATGTTAATGTACATGACATCAAGAGTCATTAACATGAGCCACTATGTGCAAATCACACCTCGTTACAGGAAGGAGGTGAACAAGAAAAAAAAAATTACTGCAGTGGTCCATAGAAATTCATTACAGGCCATTTAAAGCTACAAAGTAGGCTCGACTGCAGAACAAGAATTGAGAAAGAGACACTATGTTCCACATTRTATTTTATAAAATCATGCCTCCTGCTCTCCGCTCCCTCTCTCCCCTTGGAATAGGTGATAACGACATAGATTTCTTAATCTGTCTTATGCACAAAGCCGTGACTCTACAGTACACTGCTGAGCAGCACAAATAACTGCAACTTCTCCCAAACTTGCAGTATTTTCAAACCAGAGAGTGGGGCCATAATCTCAGGGGAACTAAAATTCACAAGGCAAACAATACYGATGCAGAGCTTTAAGGCACACATGGCATCAGAAGGTAGCAGAGCACTGAGAATCACCCTCTCTCCCTCGTTCTCACTCTGCTGCTTCCTGCATCCATTTCTTTCCTTGCCTTCTCTGCACCGCTTTCTCCTTCCCTCTCTTTCTTTCAACATACTGGGTCAGCCGTGCTCCTGCACTGCAGCACTGTTGACTGATGTGGCAAAAGGATTTTCATGATCTCAGGAGTTGGGGAACTGTATTGGAGTGGTTCCTACATGTCTCCTTTTGGGGTTTCTGTCTGTAATGTATTTGCTATTGTAACAACGAGTACCAGTCACTCCCAAAATACAAAAAAAATAAAAATAGACACCAGGGCTTGTGTGTCACAGCTTGTTTGCTAAATAGCATGTGTTTATGTGCAAATGATGAAGATGAGATGCATCAAATGTCATCAAAGCAACGCAGGCTAGGAAATACTGTTTCCCCCCTTGCAGAGAAATGCCACTACGACATGGCTCACTGCACTGCAAAATCCACAGCACTTTCTGACATCACTACAATATCCAAAAATTTGTTGAGCCATCAGAACCGACAGATAACCTGGTAGCTATATATATATATATATATATATATATATGTGTGTGTGTGTGTGTGTGTGTGTGTGTGTGTGTGTGTGTGTGTGTGTGTGTGTGTGTGTGTGTGTGTACATACGTATATATTCGCAATGTTAACCCGCCAGTCTCCCCCATATGGAAAAGCATGCACAAAGAGTGGAGTGTTCCTTTTTGTATGCAGCACCTGCAGCATACTGCAACTCAGCACTGTGGTCAGAGGCAGATTGGCTTTTTCAGCAAACTGGAGATAATTCTCCATTTCCTTCAATAAAGAAAATATCACACACACACACACACACACATACAACCCACACACACAAACACACACAGAAACTGCACAGTGTAAGAAGTCACAGAAATCTCCCTGCCTCCTCCTAGCATTTTGTCTTTTCATTGGTCTTTTCTTTTTCCGTTAATTGGACAATTACAGCTTTTTTCAGGGACAAAGAGAGAAGAAAAATGACTTTTACTTTRCCTAAGTGGCACGTCCTTCATGATCCCCCCATCTAATGACTCTGTGTTCTCCTACACCTTCCTAAGCCGCTTGTCTTTCGCAGTCCCTCCTATCAATAGGGCTCTCAAAGTCCTTCTATTTTGTAATTCCTCTCTACATTCACCCCTGRGCTGCCATTCCAAATCAATGCCTCAGCCAATTTTGGTTCTCAGATAGCCACCACCACATCAACAAACACCAACAGAGAACAGGAGAACAAGAAAGGAGGACGCACAATCAATCTAACATGCACGCACACGCACATATGCTGACACATATAGTTGTGGGCTGAAAGCAACCTTTTCTCCGATGTGCTGTGCAGACAAATATGAGCCGAACAACCAGAGGCCAAAAAAACACATCAAGAGCAAAAAAAAAAAAAAAAAAAACATTAGAGGAGAGGAGGAAAAAAATAACACATCATGTTTGAAACCATATTGTTTTCTTTACACTTTCCCACTACCACATATGTTTAGAAACATTTAATGACTTTAATTTTGCACTGGTGTGTTATTTTRAGCATTCAGAGAGAAAATACCTGTAAGTAACAAAACAAAGTGCCAGATGTCTTTTCAATTAACCTAATTSCAATTAAAAAAAAGAAAACAGCAATAGAATAGCAGCATCATGTGCACTATAGTGTTATTACATTGATCCCTATTTAATCAGTTTAATGTTGTCTGTTATCTCTCCAGCAGGTACCGTAAATCTAACACACAGCATCCTCTATCATTAACCAGTCTGGGTATGTGTCACACAAATACATTCAGACAGCACCAGAGTCAAATCTGGGGAAGTGCAAATATTTAGAAATTAACCAAATAATAAAATAAATAAATAAATAAATAAGAGTAGTCAAAATTGTAGACATTGATTTCTGTAAAACAGCTAAAGTTTGATGAATCTAAATTGACTGAATGAGCTAAGGTGATGTCAGACATCTACACAAAGGAACCAAAATGTATTGAACCATTCTGTGTCACACTTTAAACATACTGTAACTTGGATATTAAAAAAATGACAAGAAGTATTGTTGAGAACAAATCAAGCAGACAAGCAACAAATAACAAACAGGATGAAAGGACAGAAACAGAAAAAAGCATCCAGAAAATTATATATATTATATATATATATTTTTTTTTTACAATCTAGAAGTCTTGARACCAAGCACACATTGAGAAATGGTGAGAAAGAATTGTGTGATTTGCAAGGTTTAAGCACCACTGAAACAAGCCAGATGTTAGATTTAAAATGAATAAATAAGCAATAAATTACATTTCACACAAAAAACCAATTAAAAACAAATAAAAATTGTTATMCTAACTTCAAGTATGAAGGCGCTTGCAAATGTTAGTGTTTTAAAATGAGAAGATTTGTTGGGAGAAAATCATTTAGGATGAGACAAGAAGTCCACTTCTTTGTAAAGTACTATAATATTAGGTGATGAGGGTGGAGAAATGAGGTGGTTACCAAAACATAAACCAAAGCAAACTTCTCAATAATCCCCAAACTTTATTTATGAGTTCATTAGGATGTGGGTTTAGATGTAGAAGATTTAGGCTAACAAAGTAATCCATTATGTTTTTAATCAACCTGAGTGCATGCTAAAAACCATGTGGTTTGACCTTGTAGTCAGGGACACCAAGGCTTTATGTGTGTTTGTGTCTGCATGCTTTTTACAGGCATGTGTGGAGTTCATTAGGTGCAAAAAATAAAAAAAGGAAAAGAAAGAAAGAAAATTCAAATGAGGTGAAGCAGATCATACAAATACAGCATAGTAAAAAAACTGTCTGAAAGCAGATAATCAGATATTTGATAACACACAAACCATGCTTCTGTTTAATTTGTACGAGGGTGTCCTTAGAGCAGCAGTCGTTGAAAAAAAAAAGCAGTGAATGCAATGCAGGGTAAAATGTTTCATTTAATGTAGGCCGGTAGACTGGATCACGGAAAATCAATACTGGAGATGAGTGCTCTATGCTATCTAAGGTCGTTCCCCATTTAACAGGAAAGAAAGTGTTTTGCTACATTTCTTTCAGTGGGTGTAAACTGATACATATGAGAAAAAAAACTATCACCAATCCTAGTAAACATACTGGATTCAAAGCAAAGTACATATTGTGCCCAAGCAAAACGCAAACACAWCCAATAATAGTCCAAATAAAGATGTTAAAGTCTGCATTAGTTTTTTTTCCCCAAAAAATAGATTTACTATACAGAAAAGACCATATTAGATACTATTGTAATGCTGTTCAAATTTAAAATATTCCATAACACTTTGTTCGAACTTCATCTTTCTTTTTTTTTTACTTATTTGTCTTCTCTTTGCCTTCTAGTGCTTAAGGGTGAGATAGATGTGTGTGAAATACTATAAAAAGCTACAATAATCAAATGATGATTGCTGCGGAGGAAACAATTTAAGATTAATTAACCCCCAAGTGGTTTCAGTGCTGATAAAAGTCAGTAATCAACAATCTTCAACAAAACATTAAAGCAACAATCAGATTTCATGGAAAGCATCATACAAGTTGAACTTTTTATTCACCAAGAATATATA
>NW_013952497.1:1342671-1343707 GCF_001266775.1 Austrofundulus limnaeus
CTCTCTCTCTCTCTCTCTCTCTCTCTCTCTCTCTCTCTCTCTCTCTCTCTCTCTCTCTCACAATGACTGAGGTGAAAGAGAGGAGAGAAGAGAAATCAAGACGTGATAAGAATGTGATCTTTCTCCTCCTCTCACTATCACTCTGGTGATTCTGATTCTCTCTCTCTCCCTTATTTTTTCTTATATATTTTTTTCCTCTGTAAGCAGTTTGTTTAAAATGCAAGTCCTCCACTTCTGCCCATCCTCCTCCACCTCCTCCTCTCTGCTGGCTTTCGGGCGAGCGCGCAACACAAACCCAGGGGAGTGAAAGTGTTTTCCTTTCGGCTTCAGGACCGAGTCTCTATCCCGCACAGCAGCAGCAGCAGCATMTGGATCATATCAGTAGGCTGTCTTCTGTATATATAAAAATAAAATAATTACAAAAAAATCCKCCTCTGGTCCGTTTCCTTGTCGTGCGCCAGAGAAGTGAAGGACCGAGCTGCTGGCGCGGTGGAGGGAGGGAGTTGGGTGCAAATGGATGAGAGAAGCAGAAGAGAGAGATCTGGCAAGTGAGAAAAAGAGGAGGAGGAGGAGGGGGATCCAAAAACGACTGATGGAGCGGAGGGTGTGTGTGCGCGTGTGTGAGGAGGGGTGGTGGTGGTGGTGGATGGCTGCGCTGTAGTTCTGGATGCTGTTGAGAGGAGGGAAGGAGGCGAAGTGAATAGGATAGGAGAGAGAGTGAGGAGCGCTCTGGCTTCCGTGGCGGGGGCGCGCATCGGGAGAGAAATAAATAAGTAAGAATAACGGAGGCGCGCGCCGTGCGGTGCGCCTGAGACTATCAGACCTGTGGCTTTGAGACAGGACCACCCCCCCACCCACACACACACACTTATCTTTTTTGTGTGTGCGTCTCTGCATTATGATGTATTTTAATTATTGTTCTACTGAGTTTAATCCGACAGTGATTCTCAACTGATCATTTGATGGGAAAGACGGTACCACCCAGTCCACCCTTTGGTTTTCTTTTTTTCTTTTTTTTTTTTTTTTTTTTTTTTTT
>NW_013952497.1:1343792-1346364 GCF_001266775.1 Austrofundulus limnaeus
TTTTTTTTTTTTTTTTTTTTTTTTTTTTTTTTTTTTTTTTGCTTTGAAGACAAACAGGGTGGCCGCCAAGGGTGCATGTGTGAGTGGGGGGTGGGGGGATTGCACGTTCTCTCTGTGTGCCTGCTTTCCCCAGTCTCGCCTCCAGCGGGCATCACAAGCTCGTGTTGTGAGCAGTTTTTTTTTTTTTGTCCCTCAGAGAGGGCTTTTTGCAACAGAGTTCTAATCTTCTTACAACATCTCTCCTAAATCCGCAGGTTCACAGCCTCTGTGGCACATTAACAGAGATACATTTTATGGTTGAGCTTGACTTTACAAAGAGGAGAATAAGGCTTACAGAAGCATCGTGTTAAAGAGTTGGGAAAATAAAAGTGCACATAAGTTCCTTTGACTGTTGTCAGTTTCAATTATTTAATTTTGTTTAACTGACAAACTCCATATTTTTTATTCAGGATTTTATTTAAAAGCCTAACATGTCAAAAAAAATAGTGTTAACTTTAAACAGAAATCTCACACTAGATGTAGTTCACATATTAACAATGCCTCTCTGCTGCTATTCTAAGGTTCTGTTTAGTATTGGCAAAAATGAGTTATAAGAGTTTTTGCTTTGGCCAATTTGGATTAACTGTGGAGGCCACCTTCATTTGGATCGACTCACAAATCTAATCAGTTGTAGATAATAAGTCTTTACGTTCTTAAAGTTTTATTAGAKTAATTCAAGTGGTTTGTCTGATATTTTGCTAAAAGACAAGGTTGATGTCAATGGGTAATGTTAAAGTTTGAAATAAAGATAAAACTAATCTTGCACAATGTGTACGGCTCTGTGCATGTGTTGTAAATAACTCAGCTACTACTGCACCAAATTTAAGCTAACCCATGTGTGGATTTTTATTTTTATTTATTTATTTATTTTTTTTGTTGGCTGAGTTGGTTTGACTGGGCCATAGTGAATCAAGCTAACTCCCAAAGTTGATCATGTACTCAATTACTTTCTGATAGTTTTATAAAAATCTATCTGTTGGTTCGTGGGATATTTAGCTAACAAACAGATGCACATACTCGCAGATATGGGCAAAAACACATTAAAGCTCTGCCTTTTGCCTTGTGGCAGCTGGTGATAAATATCCTGTTGTGATTTAAGCAACCTATGTAATCCTCTGTGAGATTTTCCACTCTACATGTCATGGTGGATTAAATGACTGAGCTCTGGGGACATTCTCATCTGCTGGGCAAATAGTAAATAAATTAGTGTTCACTGTGGTTGTAACCCTAAACGCCGCTTTGTGAGAGACCTGAAATGCTTTTTTTTTTTCCTGTTGCTGCACAGCACATAATTTAATCTTTGACACATAATCTAAACAAACTCATGCTTGCACACCGATAGAACCTAACACTTAAAATCAATGAAATTAAGCTCCTATCGAAGGAAACGTCAAGATCATTTTCACTAYTAGGTGATTTGTGAATCAGCACAGAAAATACACAAAAAAAACCTTTGTCAGTAAACACCCATAGAAAAYCATGCACTCCCAGCATACACTTACTCAATATGCAAGTTACACAGTGCGGATGAGAGGTCAGAGAGGGGTGTTTGGGAGCAGCTTGCGGTCTGTAAAACTGCCACTCTTTTTCATGAAAAGCCATCATTCATTCCTCCCGTCTGTCAGCTACTGTCTTAGTGCCTGACATGAGGCCGCTACAAACCCTTCATTCAGCTCACAGGACATGTACGAGGTCCAGTTTGTCACATTTCAAGCAACACTGAAGTACAAAGTACATATTGGGGGTAATGAGAGCACCAGTTACAATTCAGTTTGAATGATACAGTGTGTGGGGATAAAAGGACATTGATGGGTTTGTGTTTGACAAATATCAAATAACAACTGCTCTGAAAAGGTGGGGACCTCAAAATGTTTTAATTGTAACACAAAGGAGACAGAGTTTTGACAAGTTATATGAGACATATCGGCACAGAAAAAGTCCATTTCATTTAATGTAGGTGGATAAAACTAAAAAGTAGTGAGATGATTTGTATGATTTTATTCCCACAAAACATATACCTCAACTTAGCACAAAAAGTAAGGACATTTGTGTTTGGTAGATTAWTTGTTTTAACAGWGCTTCTTGGCAATACAWCTTATTCTTGCACTTGATTGGCAGCATCTGGGGGTACCAGAAGCTCAAAACAAGTGTCAATWACAACAGCAAAATAAACCATTTGGCAATGGCAGAGATTTCACAATGTTCTCTTGTGCATAACCCTCATGTTCAGCTGCTCATCCCACTACRTGTTCCTTACAAATGTGGCACCAAAAGATAATTTAARAGGCTTTCCAATGTTACAAGATGTATTGCCCAGAAGCATTGGGCCGCATGCAAGAACGTATTCATATCCTTATTCTAAATTTCTTTTACTTTTATTCATTTGAATGGTTCATACGAACTTGTCACGTCAGATTCAACAAACTCTTCTATTGTCAGGAAAAGTGTGTAAATGAGGAACGTAAACTGATGAATGCGTATCCAGGTGCTCCTGCATGGGCAGAGGTGATTTACATAATTACCACCCCCACAA
>NW_013952497.1:1346886-1354931 GCF_001266775.1 Austrofundulus limnaeus
GTCTACATCATTACATTTAAAATTATAATTGTAATTCAAACAGAATAGCATCTTGTCAAAATAATTATAGAGTGTGATTTATTTTCAACACAAAATATCTTTAAACTACTGAAATATAAAGTTATTGATGAAGAAAATCTGTCTGGACAACAGCAGACTGGCTGCTCGTAAAATATATGACAGGTCTGGACCACTCGTGAATTTTGTTCGTATCTGAAGAAAATCTTGTGAAAAATGGTGAATGCCACAAATTCTCCTAAATCACTTGTACGCGCAACTTAAAAAAAATTGTTCGTATGAATGGTTCTTGCATAAGGCCCATTAATAATCTACCAAGCACAAATTTTCTTACTTTCTGTGCTTTTATTTTGATTGTTAGCTTTTTTTGTTAGCTGAAAAAACAAACATTTTAATGGCTTCATATCTTTTGAAGTTGGGATTCAAGAAATATAGGTTCAAACATTTTACCTGTTGCAGAAAGATCTAAAAGGGATCTCAGCTAAAAAAATCAAGCTTAATTASACTCAAATTATTAATTTAATGGCCAGCTCAATCCCAGCATGACCAAAGAGAGTTGAGATAAATTTAAAACTTCAACTTTAAATATTTCTTAATTGTTTGTGTAACTACCATTTTATGAGTTTTTATACCACTATATAATTCCTGCATATGGCTAATTGCAAGAACAGTGTTTTCAAGTGTGCAAGCACAAATAGCATCAGCTACTTAGTTGTAGCACTTTCTATGCTATCCTACAAACTGAGGCTGCTACAGAGCTACAGTATCTATAACAATGAATATATTAAGTGTTCATAGCTGCAAGTTCAAAATAATCACACTTGTTATCATGGGTTGATTTCAGAGCTAAAAGTCAAACATTATCATCTTGACTGGCTTAATTTAAATATTTACTTTTTTCATAAAAAAACAGATAAATGTCCAAATGTGCATCTGCATTGTTGAGGCCAAAGCCGCAATGAATGACTAAGTTGTTTTGATATGACAAGAGGCATTAAAGTCAATTCAACCATCTCTGACATTTTAAGGTCATCACTACACGATAAAGGCACATTAGTACTAGKTCTGGAGCAACAAGGGAGGAAATGGCTGACATACAAATAATGTTTTAATTTGAAGTGAAAAGAAGCATAAGAATGAAATAGTATGCTTTGTGCCATTCAAAACTTAATGCTTATGTTTGTTTTATGAAGTGGCAGATTATACATAAAAAATAGATCAGAAATAATGAAGAAATATATTTACTTAGAATATCAATAAATGTACTGGAAAAAAATACATGACCATGAATTGATGGGCTGTGCTAAACCCAGCAAGGAAGCAGTCAAAACAACAACACATATAGTGTTGCTACATTAGCATTTTGCTACAAATTTTTGGATTTTAGCTACAGCTTTTCTAGTTTTAGTTTTGTAGCATTTATATTGCCAATTTTAACTTTTAATTATGGTTTTACTGATTTGAAAGTGTTTAGCTTGTTTTATTTCCTTTTACTTCTTTTTCAGCACTCTGCATTATTTTGCCCATTTTTTGTTAAATGAAGTCATTCTAACGATCAACTTWTTTTGTCACCAAGGTTAAGCTTCCAATGTTTCTGTGACATACAGATGTCTGCACAAGTCCTTAATGGACCCCAAATGATTTTGAGAGGTATACAAGGATGTTWAATGATACTCTGTCTTCCTGTACGTCGATCTGTCTGTCTCACAGCCATCAGCCTGTCTGACTGCTTGAGTGAGAGTAAGCAACATGTCACCTTGCTTGCCTTTCTTAGTGCTCACTGCACCTGGTTGCTCATCAGCAACACCACCTACCTGCCTGCCAGTTTCTCAGCCTGATAGCCTGCCTGTGTGGCTCACTGGCTGCTTTCATCTCTGTCTGTCTCTCTGCCAGTGTATCTTCCTGCTCCATGAATCTTTTGGTATGACTTGTTCTCCAAAAGCAAACCGTTTATGCTACTACACGAATGGTGTTCATCTTCATTTTTTTTATTTTTTGAAAGAGAAACATTTATTGATTCAACTATACAAGGAGGAGTTGGAGGTGTGGTTGTTTATAGTTATATGATACACAGTTACACCTTTAGGCAAACTGAAAACAACAGTWTTTGCGTTCAGAATAACTAAAGCAGTAGGCCAGCATTTTGATGAAATTAAAACTAGAATGCSGGCTGCCTTTAAGATTTTTACACTGACATCACTTATTTTTTTGAGAAATTCTGAAGTTACAGCCATTTTAGCTAACCTTGAAAACAATGGGCCTCATCCAAGAACATTTTTGTGTACTTATCCTAAATTGTTCTTACTTTTTGCTCGTACAAAGGGCTCGTACGAACATGCCACGTCAGATTGGTCAAACACCTAACTTCAGGAAAGGTGTGTAAATGAGCAGCGTAAACATGATGAATGTCACCTGTATTCAGGTGCTAGTGCATGAGGAGAGGAAATTAGCATAATTACTGCCCTAATTATACCATATYAGGCTATGCTTCCTGCCCTACATACCAGGAAGTGTCCATTCATGAAAATGGCAGCAAAAAGTAAAAAGTAGAACTTCAGAGATCCATCATCCATCCATTTTCTGTACACGCTTCTTCCTTTTCAGGGTCGCGTGGATCACTGGTGCCCATTTCCAGCAGTCGCAGTGCGAGGGGCGGGGTACACCCTGGACAGGTCACAAGTCCATCACAGGGTCGCAAGTCCATCACAGGGCCAACTTCAGAGATTATTTTATGCATCTCTCATGCATGCAAGTGGTCATATGCAGCTCTAAAGAATCGAGAACACATTTTAAAATGTCTCCAAAATATATCTGGAACTTTGGAGAAAATAGCAGACAGTCTTGCATACATAGCTGACGTGCTGGATAAATCTCAATACAATAAAATTTGATTTAAAAAATAGCATAATCTATGTTTAAATCAAGCTGTTGTTTATGTTCACTTCCTGTGACCTCATTCCAAGACAAATTAAACTTAAACTAATGCATGATTTAAGTTGGTTTGTAGTTTGAGGATCTTCATAACAATATTTTAGTGTTGATGGCATTAATAGCCAATTTAAATTATATTGTAAGGCTACATTACTATATTTAAAATTATAATTATAATTCAAACTGAATAACCTATTGTCAACATCATTATGGAGTGTGATTTATTTTCAACTCAAAATATCTTCAAACTAATGAAATCTAAAGTTTTTAGGGAAGGAAACGTCTGGATAAGAGCAGACGGATTGCATGTAAAATTTACGACAGGTCTGGACCACACGTGAATTTTTTTCATATCGGAAACAAACTTACAATTTGAGAAAATTGGTGAATGCCATAAGTTCTCCTAAACTTGTACACACAACTTAAGAACAAATCTGTTTGTATGAACGGTTCTTGCATGAGGCCCATTGTGTACTATTTCAATATATTGCATGATTTTGTGAAATGAATGGATTATTGCTAATTTAACTACCACCTCAGCATTTTTTTGATCATAATCTGTAAAATTCACTGAGGTAGCTTCACTTATGTGTAGGCTAAAGTGACTAGCTGTGATGGCCATTTTGAATTGGGTTGACTTTAAAAGGTAATCAGTTAAAGATGTACACCCAATAATAACTTTTTCAGAGGA
The DNA here is from genome assembly GCF_001266775.1 of Austrofundulus limnaeus. Taxonomy (NCBI): domain Eukaryota; kingdom Metazoa; phylum Chordata; class Actinopteri; order Cyprinodontiformes; family Rivulidae; genus Austrofundulus; species Austrofundulus limnaeus. The sequence continues at coordinate 1,350,527 of NW_013952497.1, forward strand.
GATCCAGTCAGTTTTTCTTAAAATATTTCTAATACAGATAAACAGAGTTAACTCTTTAAAATAAAACAAAAGTTAGATAAAAGACTGTCTACTATGATGCTTAATGTATGTAAGATTGGAGTTATAGGTTTATTATTTTTTAATATGCTTGCTCCACCTCTAATTTCAGTGATGGAGTCCTACTGTATCTCTGTTGAGCCACGTATCCCTATAACTATTGATGGCTTCATGAGATTCTTTATAGATAAAATAATTCTAATAAGGAATACAATTCATGCCAAACTTCCTGCTACTGTCTCTGATTCTCTGAAGAGGCAGCTTTAGTATCACTAGTACCTGATTTGTCTGGACAGTTTTTGTCCTGTTGAGCTTTCTGAATTATCTAAAATAATAGCTTCATCCAAACCATGAATATGTCTGCTAGATCCCATCCCAACCAGACTGTTCAAAGACGCTTTTGTATTATGTCTTACAGACATAAAAATATGGATGACTCTTAACTTTCTGCTTCTAAACTCAGATAAGACAGAGGTTATGGTTTTTGGACATGAACATTTTAGGGATCAACTTTGCAGCCTTTCACCWCCTCTGGATGGCACTAATCTGGCCTCCAGTTCTAATGTAAAGAACCTTGGTGTTATTGTTGATCAGGATATGTATTTTAAACCCCCACTTTAAAAATGTTACCAGGACCGGCTTCTTCCACCTGCATAATATCACTAAAATTGGAAACATTTTGTCCAAAAATGATGCAGAAAAACAGATCCATGTGTTTATCACGTCTAGGCTGGATTACTGTAATTATTTATTATGTGGCTATCCAAAAACTCTTTYAGAAGTCCTCAGTTAATCCAAAATGCTGCTAGAGTTTTAATGAGAGTTGGAAGGAGAGATCATATTTKTCCAGTTTTAGCTTCTCTCCACTGGCTCCCTGTCAAATTCAGAATAGAATTTAAAATATTACTCCTAACATACAAAACACTTAACAAACAAGCTCCGTCTTATATTAAACATCTTATTGTTCCATACTTTCCTAACAGAGCACTTCGCTCTCAGACTACAGGCTTACTTGTGGTTCCTCAAGTCTCTAAAAGTAGAATGGGAGGCAGAGCTTTCAGTTATCAAGCTCCCCTTGTATGGAATCAACTTCCASTTTCTGTCCGTGATGCTGACACTCTGTTTACTTTTAAGATTACACTGAAGACTTTCCTTTGTGAGTCATTTTTTGAATCCTATAATTAGTCTTAGATTTCCTGAATTATCCTTCATTTCTGCTGCTATAGACTTAGACTGCTGGAGCACAAACTGAGCACATTTCCTCACTCTGCTTTTATCTTTAGTCTCTCTTCTCTGCATGTTTATTGTAATTATTTCTATCAATAACATGTTTTTTTTTGTCTCTTTTCCAGAAGAAGGTGCACCTGGACCAGTTCTTCTGTGTTTACCTGTGTCTCTTTCCTGTCCCTCAACCAGCCGGTRGAGGCAGATGGCCGCCTGTCCTGAGCCTGGTTCTGCTGGAGGTTTCTTCCTGATTAGCAGGGAGTTTTTCCTCTCCACCGTTTGCTCAGGATGGGAGACTGTGATGAAGTGATTCAACACAGCCTGCTGGCTTCTTCTTTAGATTGTTCTTTTTTCGTGTACAGTGCCCTGAGACAACGTATGTTGTAACTTGGCGCTATTTCAGAGCTCGTCGTGGCCAAGCCCCAGAATACATTAAAAGTCTCATTTCCCCTTACAACCCCAGACGGGACCTCCACTCACAGGAACATCTCCTTATGGTTCCCCTCACTCGCTTTAAGACCCATGGTGACKGTGCCTTCTCCTCTGTGGCCCCCAGGCTCTGGAATGAACACCCTTTTAATRTGTGCTCCATTGATAACATTGTCTCTTTCAAGACACTCCTAAAAACTCCCTTTTTCTCTCAAGCATTTAGCTAACCATTTCACCATTACTGCCAGCCTACCTTCYTTGGGAATGCTTTGCTAATCTTTGTTTTCTTTACTACTGAACTTACGCCATATTTTCTCTCCCGCATTAATTATGTTTTTGTGTATTACTGTATATTTTGACCTGCATTGACCTTGTGTTTGATTTACAATTTCAGAAATTAATTCCTGATTTGAAGTTTCAATTTTRGTTGCTTATGTGTAATTATGTTTTTCTGATTCATTTGATTCTTTTCACCATTTTTATACTGTTAATGATTGTACAGCACCTTGTGATTATATTTCTGTGAAAGATGCTTAATAAATAAAACTTTACTTACTTATTTACTTACTATATAAATAAACTGAATTGAATTGAACTGAATTGATGGGTAATAACCTGATTTTGTTAAAGAAGAACAAAACCTTGTTTTGACAAGTTGGACAGAAGTTTATTGCATTTTACTTGGACATAGAAGTGGTTGACAAATATTTGAAGCATTTTGTTATTAATAATAGCAATTTCTGAATTCATCAGACTAAATTCAAAACAAGGTCACTGTGTTGAATCACTGAAGTGTAAAACGACTGAACATAAACACATACTCACATTACTTTTGAAAGCAGTTATTTTTACAAAGAAACTTGACCAACTGCTGTATCTGAACTTTTATTTTCTTTCTTTATATGCAGTTAACTGCATGAATAAAGAGGACTGTATAAAGTTTGCTGACTGGCAGTCTTTGTTAAGAAGCTCTGGATGAGTCTATGAAGGAGACTTTGAATACAAACTTATTCTTTGTAGTTCTGGCCATGGTTTTGTTTGAAATTTCACTTTGTTTCCACATAAAAAAATAGTCTGGCCCAGGCTTTAAGAAGCAGTGGTCGGGTAGAAGTTWGACATAAAAGATATGGCAGAAATTGATTCACTGAGCAGAAAACATTCATCACATTTAAAGAATGATCTTTCCTGTAGAAACACTGTAGAAAATTTTAGAAGATTTTTTTTCTCGTAGTCTAGAGATGTCTGTGGGGTATTTAATGTAAGATTATGTTGTCGTCAAGTGCTGCATGCTTCTTTTTTGATATTTATTATTTATTTGGTATTATTTGACATTTTCATTAAACTTTCAAAAAGTGATTAAAAGACAAATACATTTTCAAGCAATCCTAATTCATAGTGGCAAAACAACCTCAGCATACACAAAAACAAACTGTCAGTTTTGCAGGTATMAAGTTTAAAAATGTGTTTTGAGCTGAAAGTCTGTTCCAACATACTGTATATTCTGGGAACATTTTTTTAATCATGACATTGAACAGATAGCATTCTCATAAACCCCAGAACAAATTTTAGTTACATTCACCAAAAAGGAATGTTTTGATGTATATCTTCAACTGATTATCTTTTTGAAACSACCTTCAAGATGGCAACTTTGACATCAGTCAGCACACACAAAAAAGACTTATATAATGATATAATTACACATCTATTGAGCTAATTATAAGTGTGGATGTTGTTGATTATCCTCCCTATCGCATACTCAGTRCTTATATTCATATAACATGTCATAGACTTTCATATTATTATACTGTATGACATACAAAGAAAACCACTCAATTTTACCTTTGTTGTTTGCCATCATAAGATGATCCCAGACTAAAACTCAGSCATGGCAAAGGGTGGACAATAAGTCCTTCAAGGAATGTTGGGACTATATTGTTTCATTCTTCAGAAACAGCATTATTTTTATAGCTTAGCAGCATAGTTTAGCCCATTTACATATGGTAAATGGGCTAAACTTGTAAATATAGCTTTATCAAGACCAAAGACACATCACTTTACACTACAATCAGTCTTTCACCCATTCATTCACACACTGATGGTGGTAAGCTGCATTGTAGCCACAGCTGCCTTGGGACACACTGACAGAGGCGAGGCTGCCACACACTGATACCACCGGGCACTTTGACCTCCACCAGCAGGCAAGGCAGATGAAATGTCTTTCCCAAGGACATAATGGCTGGGACGGACAGAGTGGGTGTTTGAACTAGCAACACATTGGTTACAGAATGAACCCTCAGCTCCCATCTGTTGCCACTGTTGTCCCACCATAAAACAATGGAGCCCAATTTTGGTCCTCAAAAGCCCATTTCCTACATGTTTTATATTTTTATATGTTTCCCTGCTTTGACAAAGCTGAATTTAATGAATGGGTGATTGACAGGCTTCTGCAGAACTTGAAGAAATGCTGTAGGGCAAGTAAATAAGTAAAACATGCAGGGTAGTGACCCCGGAGGATCAGGATTTTGCACCACTGTTATATAATACATTAAATTTTACATTTAGGTTTAGTACATACATTCCCTCTCTTTTTCTGTCTCTCCGTGTGGATATATGTGTGTGTGTGTGTGTGTGTGTGTGTGTGTGTGTGTGTGTGTGTGTGTGTGTGTGTGTGTGTGTGTGTGTGTGTGTGTGTGTG
>NW_013952497.1:1355292-1358519 GCF_001266775.1 Austrofundulus limnaeus
GTGTGTGTGTGTGTGTGTGTGTGTGTTGTGTGTGTGTGTGAGAGAGAGTGTGTATGTGTGTTTGTTGGCAGACATGACTGAGCGTCACTCACTAAGCTGGTCACGTCTGAGTGATTGGCCCGGCAGTGTAAATGAAGTTCAGGACAAAAGAGCATTCAAATATAAAACTTGACAAGTGCTCTATTCCTTTTACTCTCTCTCTCTCTCTCTCTCTCTCTCTCTCTCTCTCTCTCTCTCACACACACACACAACACACACACTCACAGACACACACAGACAAGCGCGCGCACACACACACACACACAAAACAATCTGACATTGTCTGCTGCCACTGTCTCTTTTATGACCTGAAACACAGACATGCAGCTACTCATCAGKAGGCTCAGAAGCAATATTGCCACTCAATCTAGCCTGAGTCTTTGACATTGTTCCTGTGGACAACAGAAGCCAGAAAAAGATTACCTTAGCCCCACCATGGTGACAGAATGTACTAAACTGCTTCCAAAATGAGAACATCGAATACTGTTACATAATAGGACACTGCGTCCTTTTTGCCCCTCTCATGGCATTTCATTTGTCTTCTCCTTGACATCTTCATGTCCCTAGGTGCACTGAACACACACACTTTTCCTTTCACCTGAATGCGCACACATACACACATGCTTAGTATATTTAGATTTTCATAGATTACACTGGAACTTTTAATGAAGATTYAGAACTAGAACAATGCATATTAAAAAAAAGGTATTTGATTTTGTATCAGTATAGAAAAAATGAATTAAATAACTATGCTAAAATAAAAATAAATAATGTGTTTTGCATCTTTTAATAAGCAAAGTGTCTCCAAGGAAGTTGCAGAGTGGAATGGATTTTTGGTGCTTTTTTTGTGGTTTATATCTTAATAGTTGTTCTGGTTCATGTTGGTTCTGTAATCTCCCAGTCTGTTCTCTGGTTTGTTTCTTGTTTCACTTTCACAACTGGTCCTCATCTGTAATGAGAACACCTTCAAGTACCTAGAGTCCTTGATTTTCCATTACTCCCTTTTCAGGTTCTTTCTTATTCTCAACTATTTATTTATTTATTTATTTATTTATTTATTTATTTATTTATTTATTTATTCATTCATTCATTCATTTCCAGTAAAACACTTGTCTAGTGAAGATAATTCAGAGACTTACTGTATTTTACTTCATTTCATTATTTTGATCTGATTACTCTATTGGCTTGATCAGTTATCCTATCTTTTGAGTCAGGAGTAGAATTGTATTTATGATGCAAGTGGTTAGCATGTGACAATCATATATGACGTGTGTGTCGCATCACAACCATAAAAGAGCAAAAGTAAAGTTGAGGACATCTCCAAAAGGGAACATCCTGAAAGAACAGCCTCAAGTAACTCAGCCTGAAAAACCAGAGAGGACGGAGAAGTGAGAGCATGATGATGATGGTGATGATGATGATAGCAGCATCAGCAAGCTCTGTAAAGACAGGAATCAATATTTACACATAAAGGTGGGAAGTCTGACTTGTTGGCTACACAAACAATAAATGTGGCCAATAGTCGTCAGCCAGTCTCCAGCCTTCTACAGTACTAACACATTGCAAGTAAAGTGCAAGTTTCAATCAGGCATGGTTTGACCAATTGTTTCCCCATGGCGATTAAATTGGTGTTTTTTTTTTCTCTAATTTTTTTCTCTATAAATCATCAACAGCTGCAGTTTTAAACAATACCAGTTTCAACAGTATCTTGAATGACCAGCAATATTTGCCTTCATCTAACTAATGTGATGTAATTTTTGGCATGTTGGTGGTTCTAAAATAGATAACATTTTGCAAGTTTTCAGCAGACTGCAGATTTCTCATAACAATAACTTTTCAAATTTTAATCCAATAAAAAAGGTGTTTAGCTCCACAACATCTTGCACAAATCTTTGCTGACCTTAATTAGATCACTGACCTCTGGAAACAATAAGCACTGATTATTTATACAGTCTGTGTGAATGCATGCTTGTTTGTGTCTGCGGAGCCATTTCAGGCACGCATGTTTTGTTTGTCTTCTAGCAGCCATGGTAAGCCCGTGGGCAGATGGTGTCTCCTCCAAAACCCCGTGGTGTGGCCACACGCTCTCTCTGTGCCTTTGACACACACATGAATGCAAAAGCACCTAGAAGCTCTCCGTCTCATCCCGCAATCTCTCCCTGATTGCTGCAGCCTCAAACTGTCGGAACAAAAATATCCACGTCTGCTGAGAGACCTAGTTCTCACACACTACTCTCCCTGGAGAACTAGAGATAGACACAGAGGAACATGAGATGCTGCCTCAACATGTTTTTGGGGCTAAATTACAACAGCAAAAGGTAGAAGAGAAGGATGAAGAGAGGTCTAGTAAGGATGGGGTAAGGGGAAAAAACAAGCTTAAAATGTACGCACGAACACATATACTGACCAAGAAAAAAATTTACATTTTAACCTTGTAAGCATAAAATACCAACTACTGCAATGATGAAGTATTCCAATTCAGCTGTTGTGTGAGGAGGAAAAAGTACAGTAAGTAATACAATAAAGAAGAAGTTCCTAAAAGTTTCTAACAAGATGTAACATTTAGATTGTTTTCTCTTTCTATTTCGAACATTTTTACAATTAGGCATCTTCCAATGAAGGCAAAGTACTTGTATGAACAACATTGGTGATATCTTTCTGTAAAACTCCAATTTCAAAACATCCATATCAGTTCATGTGAATACCATTTCCAGTCTCAACAATTTGCATTACACAGTCATTTACATGAAATTTGATGATCWTTTAAATAAATAGTGGCAGTAGCAGCTATAGTTGCAGCATRCATGGTGCAGCCTGGGACACTTTTAAAGGAACATCCTAATATTACTACTGAAATATAGTAAGTAAATATGGCAGTAATTTAAAGGCTGACAAAATAAGTTTTGAATAAACCTGAAATATTTGAGATATAATATTTTTTTAAGACAATGGCAGCAATCCACATTTTACCCCACTTAGACAAGCTGTTCTAGTTAGAAAAGGAATGCTTTTTTCATCTAAGGTTGTTTAAAAAGCTTTCTGCAACAGGTCAAGTACTCAATCTTTTCAAATAAATGCACATACATATACCCTTTAATACTTTAGCTACAATCTATTTTATTTTGATTTTATTTTTTGTATAGAACTGAGCTAGATTTATTTATTTATTTATTTATTTATTTATTTAT
>NW_013952497.1:1359240-1364155 GCF_001266775.1 Austrofundulus limnaeus
GTGGCAAATAGATCTAAATAAATCTGAGTTTACAAAGTGGTATTATTTAGGTCAAATGTTGTTTTAAGGCCAAATATAGTAACATTTACTCATCGAAATAGCTCCACTTTTTTTCAGACAAAACAAGCTGTTGCAGTAATGTTTTTTTTTATTTATGGTTAGTTATGAATTTTTAAGTCAAAGTTATTTCATTTTTAATTCAGTCAAGCTTTGGTTTTAAGGTTTAATAAATATATTGTCCCAAAATACTGAAAAATACCAATATGCAATGGGAGAAACTGCATTGTCTGTGTGAATGTAATGAAAATACTGAGCAACTTTGCTGAAGTTGATGAAGAATTAATCATTGTTGAAATGAATAGAACAGAAGCTAAAATCAGTAAATAGTAGTTAATATTGGGAATTCGCACAATTGTAAGTAAAGACTAAAATTAGCAAATGTTTTGCTAAAACTGTTCCAAAAATATAATAAACTGTCACTGAAAACAAAATATATGAATAAAAAAGGCTAATATTAGCATAACTATAGCTAAGAACTGAATTTGCAAAGCCATAAAACACAATAAGCACAATAGTAGCTAAAAGTTAGAAGGAGCATACTGCAAGTGGTCAAAAACAGACAGTGCTGAAGACTTGAAAGGACAATATGCTTGAAGGAACTGTGGATCACAGTCTATTATTATTTGTATGTAAATTAAAAAAATCAAACCTATAATTACAAATTCTAAAAGTTATAAAGGATTAAGAAGCATGTTTTGATCTATGGAAGGTTAAATAATGGAAAGTATGTGCAGATAGTTCAATAAAGCCTTTCTTTATCCTATGTTGTGGGAAAAATATATTTTCCAACTTTTTTTTCTGATTTAGTTAGAAACTTATACGTAGACACTGGAGCTGAGCTGTCCCATTAGTTTGATGTGGCCTGACCTCTGAACTGCAGTACAACATATTCCAGTGTAACCATGCCAGATGTCTTATTAAAAACACCCTGGAAATCAACATGGAACCCCTAGGTTAGATGTCTGGTCAGATCTCAAGATAATATGAAGAAAATGTATATTATGGAAACTTAGCAATAAAAATACATATACGCACTTTTTCKCATGAATTACATATTGCTTCATCCCAAAAAAACTGAAATTTACATATGGGACTTGTCTGGGTGATTCACACAGGGACATACAGTTCATAGTGAAGTTATATTTCTAAACTATCATGTTAAAGACCTTTGTGAATTTAGCAGATAAATGTATTGTAGTATTGTAGCATTTAGCTCCCTGTACATATGATGATATACTTTCTAAACTCATGAGAGCTGATAATTGCTTTTCTAATTTTAGAAGTGTTCTAGTTCTTGTAAAAGGCTAAAAATCCCAATGTGTGAAAACAATGAAAGTAATATGAGGATTTGAGCCACAGTACTTTACAAACCTTTTACAGTTACTGTCTGACTTGTAGTGTTTTCTCTGTAATGTTTAATGTCAAAGAACCTAAACAGACACAAAGACTGAAAAAAAAATAATAAAATTGACAGATTTATAAACTGGTATTTTCTAACATTTTGTCCTCAAAGATCCCATCCAGGTTCAAGGATTTCAAGAAAATTGATTCTATGTAAGAATGTTTTTGCACAAACAGTAAGTGTTATCACATTTATATGTGCTTTGGATTTCCATCCATCCATCCATCCTTCCATCCATCCTTCCATCCATCCATCCATTTTTCTACACCTGCATGATTCCAAATGGTATTGCGGAGAGTTGATTCCATTCCATTCGGCGGCACGGTGGCTCAGTTGGTAGAGCTGATGCCTCTCAGCAAGAAGGTCACCGGTTCAAATCCTGGTCTGGGGACCTTTCTGGGTAGAGTTTGCATGTTCTCTCCGTGCATGCATGGGTTCTCTCTGGGTACTCCGGCTTCCTCCCACAGACCAAAAACATGACTGTTAGGTTAATTGATAACTCTAAATTGTCCCTAGGTGTGAGTGAGAGAGTGAATGGTTGTTTGTCTCGTTTGTCTCTATGTGTGGCCCTGTGATGGACTTGCGACCTGTCCAGGGTGTACCCCGCCCCTCGCACTGTGACTGCTGGATATGGGCACCAGTGACCCACGCAACCCTGAAAAGGAAGAAGAGTGTACAGAAAATGGATGGATGGTTCCATCCCCTGCAGTTGTTGGGTGAGAGCAACACTAATCCACTTTGGCTTAAGTTGATTAACCATGTCAGACATCTTGAACTGATTTGACTTGTAAAACAACAGAAAAAAATGCACATTTGATATCATTCAGAGAATTTTGTTATCTCTGTCCCAGGGTTTAATATATGTTAATGCGAAACCTTCAAGCAAATATATTATGAAATAAGTTAGTATTTTTATTATAGATTGTGGATGACTTTCAGCTTCTGCCTCACTAAATTTTAGCTTGATATATTTAAGATTGTCTAAACAATTTCTATTTTTATGTTCACTTACCTGTGGCAGCCATCRAACTCAAGAGAACTCTGTAATCTGTGTATATCGAAACAATATTATTTGAACTCCGACTCGTCTTCATCTGTCTCTGATAGTGACTCAAAGTAATTTAAAGAAACATCAGATTCTTCTCTACGGTCTGTGTTGTTAGCTATTTTATCACTACTTTGTTCACATGCAGACATTCCCCTTGACATCACTTCCTGTTCCTTCACATGCAAATATCTCAACAGCTGTTCATCCCAGCAGCAGGAAATTATTTTTGCAATATGCTAATACTGTTATCTTTCCAATAAAACCTTTATATTTATTTTAAAATTTTCACGTCACAGGCACTTTAAAACTGCAAAAACATAAATACATACAAAAAAAAAAAACTTTGGCATGTGTTTATCAACATCAATTTATGTGTTGCATGAACCATTCAGATTAAGAAACATGTTTTAAAGATGCTGGCATATAGTTCTAAAAAGGAATTGTGAGTAATGAATTTGAACATTTTCAGTAATAAAAATATGAGATGATGAGGTGCACAAAAAAGCTTGCTAAACTACAGTTGAATTTCAGTGCCAAGAAGTGATATAAAGAGCTATGTTTGATTACTGAACAGGTTAAATATGCCATAGGTCAATCTCTTTTTAATGCAACACTCATTTCAAAAGCAACATTTAGCACCTATTTWACAATAATAATATAAAGCACCAATTTGTTTATGCACATAATTTACAGCTTTCAACGGACTCAGAGGTTAAGTTGTGTGGAAAAAATAGGGAAATGCAGCTTATCTTTCTTTGACTTTTTTGTGTTTTGTTGACTCCTTTACACAAATTCATTCACACACATGCACTAAGGAGTTAAGGACACAATGCTTTTTTACACAAAGCTGCAAACATCCGTACCTATATCTTTATATAATTGCTCTCATTAAGTTACTGACTTCCTCCAAATGACTTGTTTTCTTCTCTTCAACCAAATGACTCAGAGATTTAATTTATGTATATTTTAAGCTAAACCACATTTTCTGTCAACTTAAATTATTTCTGTAAAGCTTGTGTGTTGCAAAACGTGTTATTTATATATCTGCTACTTTTATTACAAATTGTATCTACAGTAGTTGCTACAGAGTACTTGAACCACTGAAATGTGGAGAACACTGTGATTATCTTGCCACAAGTTATTGTTCTGTATCCTGGTATTAAGGTAGATGTCACATTGACCTGAAATATCTAGATTGCTTTATAAAATGCACAAATGAACAGCATGAAAATTGTGTTTGAATYTGCTTTTCAACAGAATTGATTTAAATTATTGCTTCAAAAATTCTCTTTTTTGATGCAAAGTCACTTCAAAATTTGTATTTTGGCAGGTTAGTGCTGAATTGACAGTGCAGCAATTGTACCCTTATAATACCTACTTATGTACCTTAAAATATTTACATTTCCTTCAAACTTTCAAACTAAATTAAGTCACTTTTCTGTGAGACACTCAATGTAAGTCTGAGGTTTGTTCTAACATACTGKAAAATGTGCTCCAACTACTCTAAGATTTTTGATGCATTGCATGACTTTTGGTGAAMCATGACCCACTCTGTGCTCAATGACCTATTGATTTACTAAACCAGGCTCTGCTTAAGCTCTCCAACTTGACAAAATACTCATAGAAGAGTTGATGGTTGCAGTATCTTGGTCCCTGTTGCAGGAGATCACATAAGCGTGATGGATGTCCAATGTCCTTTTATTATGCACAGAAAGAGTGCTGCTCTTCACTGCTGAAGGTGAATGAAAGGTGAATGGCTCACATTAACTCTAGGAACTTCACATACAAAAGGAAGTAAACATACAGGATTACACTGAGTACACTGCAAGCAAAACATTTTAAGGCATCAGAAAAAAAGAGAGAAAGAGAAAGAGACTAGGATCACCTGAAGAAATATGTATTCCCTGTCATACCAGAGTTTAGGCACTGTTTACATGAAACCAGTCTGTACACTACCTTAATGGTGTTTTTTCTTCAATTGGATCAAATAAAAAACAAACAAAAAAATCACCCATTTGCTTGTACCTGCTGCAGCAATGTGCCAGGCAGGTTGTCAGATGGGATATGAGGTAAACTGTTACATTGTCCCTTTAAAATGGTTGTATTTTGACTCAAACTGTCTCGTATTCTGAGGGAGTGTGTTTTAATATAAGGTGTGTGTGTTTGTGTGTTGTATTTCATAAAAAACGTGCACAGAAAAGAAGGGCAAAAAGCTATTTTTTTTTGTTTTTATTTGACAAACCTGATGCCAGTCTCACCCATACACTGCTCAGTGTTTGCATAGTAACAGTTACATCAGAACCTATTAAATAAACTAATATTCCTTTGGACCAAGGATGTTTTTCAGTTTTACTTCTACATGCTGCAAAAACCCAAACACACACACACACACACACACACACACA
>NW_013952497.1:1364791-1367017 GCF_001266775.1 Austrofundulus limnaeus
TAAATTTTAACAACTTCACTGTAAAAAATACAAAATTCAGTATTGTGGGAAAAAATATTGCACATCAATAAATTAAAAGCATTAATAATTTGGGGTTAACTCCAGTATTAACACTTGTACCTGCGTATATGTTTAAATCTCATTGCAGCAATAAATAAATAAATAAATTAATTAATAAATAAATAAATAATGTTTAGTCCTTAATAAATTTTAACAACTTCACTGTAAAAAATACAAACAAATTTAAAAAAAGAAAAGCAGTTTGTTGGTGGAGCAGTGAATTCTGGAATATTGTAACGAGGATACTTAGAAGCAGACTATGTTTTTGGGGTTTTGTTGGCCACATGAGCAGGCATCTATGAATTGGGCCAGCCTACGGTGCTGCAGTGACGTAAGCAGTCGACAAATGCACCCTATGTTGACTGCAACCCCTGAATTGAGACACAGCAGGCAAAACACAACACAGGGGACATTAAAACAAACCAGGAAGTAGCTACAAAACACACAAAACGGCATGATCAGGGATATCAAAAAAGAAAAGCAGAGACACGATGACGAAAACAAACCAAACGGTAAACACAAAGCAAAAAATGCCCCCTCCCACCCACAAAGAAAAGGGGTTTTGACGCTGTCAGTCTTAATTCTAAAAGTTGTCTAATGTTTATGCAAAGATGCAGTGTGAGATGTAATACTTATGAGTTGTGAATGACTTTCACCTACTACCACATAAAATTTGAGCTCACTATATGTAAAAATGATTGAGTTGTAACCCTTTTATTAGCTCATTTAAATTAACTGAGACCACCATTTTCTGAGAATTTCATTAAAATCCATAGTTTTTCATTAGATTTCAATGCTAACACCTCAGACAAACACTCACAAACTCACAAAAACACTGTTGCCATTTTACTATAAAGGAACTAAACAAACATAGCAAAAGTAAATTGTATTCCTTATTCTACATTACAATTTGACACTTTTCAAGATGACAAAAGAATTGAACACTAAACACTAAAATGATCAACATTGAAGTGTGTGGTACTTATGCATGTGTGCAAACACAAAACCACATTACAGATACCAAAATAGCAAGAACATTGTGACTCATGCACCAATATGAGTCTCTCTGAGTGTTGGTTTTCAGCTTATAGCAGAAGAAAGATATATCATTGTTTATCTCTCTTTATTGGGGGGGAGGGGGGCAAATGAGAAGAAAAAAAACTAATGGTAGTATTAATTCATATTTAGCATTGACATTAAAAATCTGACCACGCGACCCTGAAAAAGGAAGAAGTGTGTACCGAAAATGGATGGATGGATTAAAAATCTGAATGTATCCCATAGTGTTCATATGTATATTTAGTAATTAATTGTAGCTGCTAAGCTGTAGTCGCTTTTATTCACAGTATTGCAAAAAAAGAAGAAAAGTGATTTGATACTCAGCTAAAGAGACAATACTGTTTAATGCTAATTAGTATGATAATCCAATTCAACAGAAGTTCTGTAATTAATAGGTTTGTGTCGTCTATCATTGTTTTGCTGGCACTACACATTTTTGTTCAGTGTGTAATATCCATTTCCTGACTGTTCTTAGTTTATGAGATAAAAAAGCAGAAAATTGAGACAATTATGTGTGACAAAGATGAAAGGGAAAATTCACCAGAGTTTAAGTTATGTCAGATAAACACACCCATCCCCAGCAATCAGGAAGTTTAAATGCTTTCGCATGACAGCTGCCCACACAATGCATGGCCTGACGTATGCATGCACAGGGGTGGGTTCTCCCAGGAAGAGACTGCCACTTACACTGTCAATGTGAGTGACACCAATGTGATTAGAGATTTATAAGACAATAAGTTCAAGGTGGTTCATGTAATTAGTGGTCTATGTTAAAACTAGTTTAATAGTTTTTTTAATGATTTAAACTCCCTAAAGTTATCTTTGTCTCCTATCTGTGTTCCAGACAAGACCTTGGGGCAACTACAGGCAAAACTGATATTTTGTGTTTTTACATTTTTGTTTCATTTCATTGTAAAATCATTGCAATATGTAATTCCAAAGTTTAGTATTCATTCTTACCTGCTTTTTTCATATTCAAGGTTGTAAGAGGGAGTGGAAGAATCCTAGCTGGCACTAGGCTGGATCCATCATTGACCAATTGCCAATGGAGTAGCTTTGAGCTTATGTGCAGTGTTGCACATATACTGTATATATACATACACACAC
>NW_013952497.1:1368170-1370830 GCF_001266775.1 Austrofundulus limnaeus
GGGAATTCAAGTGACATCGAGCAGCTAGAGGAGGATGAGGATGAGGATGGGGATGGGGATGAGGATGAGGATGGGGATGAGGAATGGACTCCAGCGAGGATTGAGGAACACCCAGATAGCAGAGATGATGAAGAAGAGGAAAACCCAGATAAGGATGATGATGATGAAGCACCAGAAATCCCAAAGGACAAAACACCAAAGCAGTCGGGAAAGGGCAAAGTGAAAAGGAAGGAGTTTCGCTGGAAAAAAGTTTGAAGCCCGTTCTGTTGAGTTTGTGGAACCTGTTGAGGAAGACTCTGAAGAGAGGCATGACTGGACACCATGTCAGTACTTCAAATATTTTGTGACTGAGGACATGCTACAAGAAATTGCAGAAGAAACAAACTTGTACAGTGTGCAGAAAAATGGAAAGTCGGTGAACACAAATTCTCAAGAAATCAAGCAACTTCTGGGTATGTATATGCACATGGGGTTAGTACAGATGCCCAACGTACGAGCTTACTGGGAGATGGAGACAAGGTACCCCCCAGTTTGTGATGTGATGTCAAGGGGTCGATTCCTGAATTTGCTGACAGTGATTCACTTTCAGAATGACCTCAATGTGTCTGAGGATGTAAAACAAGGTAAAGTGTGGAAACTCAGGCCATGGTTGGAGAAACTACGCCAACGCTTTCTTTGCATACCACCTGAAGAATGTCAGGCTGTTGAAGAAATCATGGTGCCTTTCAAAGGAAAATCACATKTACGGTGCTACATGCCAGGAAAACCTCACAAGTCGGGGTTCAAGATGTGGGGACGTGGTGGGCAAAGTGGCTATCTACTGTATATGACTTTGATGTTTGCCAAGGGGGAGGAAATCTTGACCAAGAGAAATCTGATGTTGGTGCTACAGGAGATGTTGTCCTGAAAATGACCTCAACCCTTCCAGCAGGAAAGAATCACAAAGTTTTTGCTGACAATTTCTTTACYTCAGTTCCATTGGTAGAGCACTTGAAACAAAGAGGAATCTGCTACATAGGCACAGTCCAAATGAACAGGGAGAAGAATTGCCAACTGATGGATGAGAAAGAACTGAAGAAAAAGGGAAGAGGGTCACTGGATTTCAGAGTAAACCAGGAAAACAACATCTTTGTGAGATGTTATGACAACAAAGCTGTGAACCTGCTCTCTTCTTTTGTTGGTGTTGAACCACTGGGCAGTGTGAAGCGTTGGGATCGAAAAGCCAAAACCCACATAATGGTTCCCAGACCGGCCATTGTTGACACTTACAACAGGTTCAGGAAGAAAAAAAAAACAGTGTTTTGGGGTGAACTATTAATAGGAACACTTACTGAGTTGATGCAATGTAAAATTACTCAGTTTGACCTTCTTGATATGCTTTCTGCACTGTACAAGTTCAGCTTCAGATCTTGAAGATGGTACATCTACATTTGGTGGCACACCATCACAGTGGCAGTAATCAATGCATGGATCCGCTACAGAAGAGACCTGGAGAAACTGCATCCCAGGCAGAAACACCTGCCCATGCAAATATTTCAGGCCTCTGTTGCCACTGCCCTCACAAGTGCACGAAAGGTCAAAAAGTGTGGCAGACCTTTGTCCTCTCCAGAAGCAACACCAACCCCTCCTAGGAGGAGGAAAACCACCGAGTTGCCCCCTGATGTGAGAAAGGATGGCCTCAATCATTTTCCAACATGGGAAACCCGACAGAGCTGCAAGCACTGTGTGGGCCACTTTGCCCATGTGTTCGGTGAGAAAAGCAGAGTGCATCGTTGTCTGAACAAYGACAGAAACTGTTTCCAAGCCTCTCATAATGCAAAATAAAAAGGTTGTGAGCCACAATATGTGTAGAAAATAACTGAAATGTTATGTTCTCGAGACTGCCACCGTGCCAGTTCCATTGGTGGATTTGTTATTACTGCATTGTTAAAGCACTTTTTATGTTTGGAATTAACAATTTGAGTTATTTGTGTTTTATTATGTTTTTGTTTGTTCAAGAAAAAAACATCTTTGAGCATTGTGACCCGATATATCAAATATGATACAAAATGGAACTCATATATGGAAAATGATATTTGATTTTTTTTTGTTTGTTCAGAGGGACCAACAAAGGCTCCAGTTTCAATAAATTGGAATTTTCTGTCAGTTATTTCATGGTGTGGGCTTTACTTAACCATGAAATGTTCAGTTTGTGATATTTATATGACATACACCCAGCCCCTCAGCCACTTAGGTAGTTTACAAAATTTATGTAGAGTAAAAGAATAAAATAAAAACTTGTTGGACTGATTTGGCATGATGTCGTGAGACGTTGTAGCTAATAGGAGTCATAAAACAGAACAGGGAGACGTCAGATGCCCCGACGCTCTATAGATAAATGTGTTAAATGAGTGAAGTAAAATATGAGCAACAAGCAACAACCCTAGGTTCTCCCCTGAGAACCAGACCAAAATTTTTATGATGTTCATACACCCTTTAGGTCATCTCCAAACTATCAATTAACCTAAAATGAATGGCACCTTAGTAACTGCATAAATAAATAAATAAATAAATAAATAAATAAATAAATTGTCGTGGCAAAGATAGTCAGAAACACGGCGAAAAGGGTGTTTGAAAGACAAGTCTTGCGGGTATGATTATAAAGTCATTTATTGATGGGC
>NW_013952497.1:1376991-1378713 GCF_001266775.1 Austrofundulus limnaeus
CACACACACACACACACACACACACACACACACAGAGAGCTGTTTATAAAAATGCTTTGAAATTAATTGAACATATCCATATATTTAAAGAACATGCAGGAAAAAGCAATGTGAACTTAGTAAACATCTAAGTAAATAAGTAGTTTGCATCATTTTATTCTACTGTAATGGGTAAATATTTTGCAAATTGTAATATTTCAATTAATTTTAACGTATTTTAGTTTTTGCAAAGACTTGATTAAAAAAGTTAAATATTTTCAGAGCTTTCTTGATTAAAAAAAACTAAATTAGCAGTGATTTGTAACAATTCAGGAGCTCAAAACACACCAGGGTATATAATATTCCATAAGGCAATCAAATTACAAAAAAAGATTAATATCTTTTTGCACATTACCCTACTTGAGAGCAATTAGTTTATTTTATTTTTATGAAGACAATCAGTCAAATAGATTATCATTTCCACCTCCAATCTTCCTGGCACCATAATTTATTTGACTTAAACCTATTTGAGCAGAGCATAAATGCAGAACACGCACACATACCTACGCACACGCTCACACATTACAGGTGCACACGTGTGTTGAAGAGAGACAGGGAGAGATAATAGTAAAATAATTTGTCTTTGACTAGTTTGCAAGAGAAAAAAATAGGTGATGTTTCACCGAGGGAGTGACAAAGTAAAGACTGAGTGAAGAAGTGATGTAAGTAAATGAAAGCAAACAACCAGGGTGTGAAATTATTCTGAGGAGATTAAATCTGTTTGTGTGTGCACAAACTTGAGTACAGAAAGTTGGGCTTCTTCTTCCCACTGAAGGTTAGTTTGAGTTGCATTAGATGGATGTTTTTATTTTATTTTTTCAGGATTATAGAAAAAGACTCAAGATGCTTTCTGAAAACTTGAGGTGACAAAGCAGCAGTAACACCCATTCAATGACCACTAAAAAATAATTTAAAAAGGAAGCATAAAGAGACTTTTTCAGATAAGCAGTAGCAGTAAGCCCCTGTGAAAGGTTGATCATGATCTGCTTGATTAGAGGTCCAGATTTGTCCATGCTCTTCAAAACTGATCAATTTTGAGCTACATAGACTGTTGAAGATAAATCTAATTAAATCTCGACTAGAGCTAAGATGCACTTGACCATGCAATCTTCCAAATGCAAACTGTAGTTGAGATTTAAAGAGTGATATATTTTTTATTTCAACAGTGGCTTTCTTTTTCCAACTCCTCCCTAAAGCTGAGTGGTGAAGAACCCAGACAACAGTTTTTGAATGAACTGTCTCTCCAATCTCATCTTCTGAAGCTTAACCCTTTCAAAGTGGTCACTGTCTTGGTGGCCTCTCTCACAATTCTTCTTCTTGCACAGCCACTCAGTTTTTAAGGATGGTAAAATTACACATGTCCTATATTTCTACCATTTCTATTTGATAGTCTTGCTAAAGCACTACGCAGGGCCTACTTAACCTCCTGGTAGGCCTTGGGGCCAAGAGGTCCTGTCCTCATTTACCCATCCACTCACACTCATACAGCATTTATTGAGTGTGCTCAGTTAGCAGTAAACTACACTACACTATGATCAGGTAGAATTTTATGCACAAGGTTTATTATTACACACAGCATTTAGTAGTCCTACCCCACACTCATAACCCTAAAAATCAACATCACCTGTCTATATACACACACACACACACACACACACACACACACACACACACACACACACA
>NW_013952497.1:1378947-1381586 GCF_001266775.1 Austrofundulus limnaeus
GGTGTGTGTGTGTGTGGGTGTGTGTGTGTGTGGGTGTGTGTGTGTGTGGGTGTGTGTGTGTGTCAGAGGATGAAAGAGACCACCCGCAGAGGGTGAGAAGGGAATTTATTTTATAATAGGTTTTATATTGATCAAAACATAATCAAAAAACTGCAGCAGCAGACAGCGCAAATCAAAACAAAACTCTAGCGTGCAGCGTGCTCCCGCAATGATCAGATTTAACTACAACATCTGTCCCATTTTCTCCCACAACCCACGCACCTGTTAGTCAATGATGTTGTCTTAGTGACCCAGGTCAGTGTTTTACAGGTGATCACCAGACTTGTCTTTCCTCCCCGGTCCAGTCTTCTCTGCTCCTCCTGCACTCCTCCACTTACACCTGTGCGAGCCGTGCCTCGTTCTCTCTGGACTTTTTGAGGCAGTAAACATACAGGTTCATCTTCAGGCAGCTGGTTCAGAAAGTTCTGCCAGCTTTGTGGCTTCATATTCTTTTAAATTTGTTCGGAAAAATACAGTTTTATTCACATTATCAAGCACTGCTCGGACCAGCGCTCACAAAGTTCTTCCTTGACCCAACATGTTGGCAGCTGTCAGTCAATCATCAAAGTACACGCACCGAACTAATACACATTCTGATTGGTCAGATTATGTGAGCCCACGTGGATTACTATTAGTTTGGACCAATCAGAGGCCACATGTATGCATCTGTAATGATTGACAGAAAACCTGACAAGTTATGAAACAATGTAACTTTTTCAGCTTATCATGTGAACTAAAAATGGTAGGCCCCTAATGCCATAGGCCCCTGGGCTTCAGCTCAGGTAGGCCCGTGCATTAAGGCAGCTCTGGCTCTAGGAGATGCTTACAGGTCTTCAGTATTTATCCTAGGACTTTTACTTTCCAATAATCCTTTCTCTCAGTTAAATTAGAAACTGTCACCTTACAGGGGATTAAGATTTGTGCAGTCACTTATTTTACATTATATTTTTGTATTACTCCGTAGAAGTTTGATTTCATCTTGTCATCAAAAAAAAAAAGTTTTTCAAAAAGGTTAATTTATATTGACAATATCTATTTATGACATCAATACAAGCATAAAACAAGGGGTTGAATACTTTTTAATTGGCACTGTTATACTCTATACATATCACTTCACACTCATGCTCAAGATTTTCACATAAGCCCATTTCAGTATATGCATGCACAATCACTGCATAAATTGACTGACTAATATCAGTCAGTTTGTGCAGTGATCGCTTTGGTTTGTTTTTATCCGATAGCTAAAGTTGACAGTTCATTATTTAGCTTGTTGTTCCTGATTCAAAGTTGCCTGGGGCATTCAAACAGATGCCACAGGCAGTCTCCAATGTTTTATTTATTTATTTTTTGTTTTGTTAATTCTGAAATGCTGGATCTCCTCCATTTATCACTAATAGCACAGTAGGTGAAAAAATAACTACTATTATTTGAATTGCTCCTTTGCCCTTATCTTTGAAAATAACTCACTCAATGAAAATTGCTGAATTAAATTACAAAATAAGTTGAGGAAGGAAAGACACTTAACATTTACAACTTGTCAAACAAAAATGGCACTTTAACTCACATCCATCCAACAGAGGTAAATGACACAAACATGCAGGCATTATGAAATTAACAGTGACAGCATCACTTAGAGCGGAACACTGCACCATAACCCTTCTTTAACTTTGCTCTTTAAACCTTTTCCTTAAAATGTTTTGCGATTTAGTCGCAACAAAGACCTCCTCTTTAAGCTGTCTTGTTATGTTCACAAATGCACAACTTGGGTCGCCCACATTTTGTGATGATACATGCTTAAACTGGTCTCATGGAACCAGTAACAGCATCACCACTGATTAGAATGTAGCTCTGCTCACAACACCTCCCACGTCACACCTACTCACCAACTCTGATCTGTGCCTTCCTCTTATGCTGGCTTAGGTGTAGCAGCAGTTGTGGGTAGACTTTACACACACACACACACACACACACACACACACACACACACACACACCCTATTCTGGTTTAGGTGTCACACATATCAAACTGAAAATAGATGTTTCAGGCCAAGATAGAGCATGTTTTGTAAAATAGGTTTTGATAACATCCATTGTCAGTTTAGAGGCTTCACCAGCAGTCAATCAGCTTCAAACTTCTTTTGGTTCAAATGGTGCTGCCACATTTTTAGTTTATCAAAATATGCACTAGGCCATGTAACATGGTGYTGTAATAAATATGCTTGTGAAAACCACATATACAGTAAATCACCTGTTACAAATTTTGGGTCTGCTTTTCTTGTAGTGACATCCAGAAAACAGCTCTCAAAGGCATTGGGATGTCAGGATGTCTTTCAGGTGCTTTCCTTTAAGCTAAGCTTTGTCAACACAGTAATAGATCACCCAAGCTTTACACTAACCTTTTAACATTTCATTTGATCCAAGACAAATTACAAGTTAGTATCTAACAATAATTATGTTACGGTTAAAGGGGAGAGTGGCTCTGGTGGAGTTCAGCTTACTGCCCAAAGATGCTGTAATATGACTAAGTTGATGATCAAATTCCCGAGGATACAACACAAAAAGACCAACTCTAACCCTAATCCGTGGCTCCCTCTTCTCTAA
>NW_013952497.1:1381969-1383366 GCF_001266775.1 Austrofundulus limnaeus
CTCTTCTACAATGATGAGCAGAGCATCAACAGGATGTTCAGAAGCTATCCCGATTCACCTGTCATTGTTCTTATCCACACTCCTCTAATCAACAGAAAAGCTTATCATTATTGAAGTCATTCCGTGTACAGAATAAATGGGTTTACCATGTCAGCTGCAACCACTAAATCTGAGACACAGCCAACATATTTACAGAAACTCTGACCACACCCCCTGGGGGTGGACTCTCTTACTTGATTCAATGCTGACGCATTGGAATGCCTGAAATGTGAACCAGTATGTTTACGCTACTGAAGTAAGGCACGTTAAATAGAGACTTGTTGATTCTTTTACTATCCAAACTAAATAACTTTGGCCAATCACAAGGTGTTAACGATTGTATCTAAAATTCATTTAATCAGTCACAAAATATCATTCAGATGAATATCCCCAAAAGGTCTTCCAAGACAAAAGGTGGTTAGATCCTATCTTAAACAGGTGCCCAAACAAGGTTTGACTTCTCTTGTTCATATGGTGGCATAGCTCTACCCAGGTTACCTTTATATGTCTGATCTTATCAAGTGTGCTAATCTTTAAAAAGTCCCAAAGTAGTGACCATGCCTCAATAAGATCTATTATAACAGAAAAYAAAAAGTTGGTACTTTATATAGGTATAGCTAACGTGCTTCTAGTTTTTTACCACGTAAATTCACCAGCAACATTCGACTGCTGAATGTGCTTTGAGTCATCACCAACAGTTGAACATGTCTTTTGAAAAACATGTGGCCCACTTTAGCCATGTCACTTTTWATCAGCCTTAGCAATCTAGCACACACACAAAGTGCCAAGGGATGCTGAGTAAGAATTTTGAGAAACATAACTCTGCCACCTGCTCTAATTTCTCTCCCTTGAGAGATTTTATAGCCACAAGATATATGGTTTATAAATGTGGATCCTAATTATGTACACATATAGTTCAATCCAAAGTGTGCAACATTTGCGGTTGTCTTTTCTTTTTTTTTTTTTTTTTTACAACTGACCTCTTTTTTTCTCCCCTTTAGTTCTCAATTAAAGCAGTGCTCCAATTGCTGTGTAACATATTTCAAAACAATGCAAACAGCACCCACAATTGTGTTCCATTTTTTTTTATTTTTTGCTGGAAGGAAGCAAAGTGGCATACCAACACTTAATAACTACCCTTGAGAGATGGAATAGGGCAGRTATTTATGGCATTTTCTATTATATCATCTAGGCCACAAAATGTTGATCACCTCTAAAACTTCCATTTGTGGCTTTGCTGGAACTGAACAGAAGTATTTAGCTGAATTGTAATTCTATCTACAGTATAAATGCATTAATCACTCTACACACACACACACATACACACACACACACACACACACACACACACACACACA
>NW_013952497.1:1383916-1385232 GCF_001266775.1 Austrofundulus limnaeus
GTGTGTGTGTGTGTGTGTGTGTGTGTGTGTGTGTGTGTGTGTGTGTTGGGGGTGTCACTGTTAGTATCTGTCAGCAGAGTAATCATATGACTTGTTGGCAGTGAACAGAACTGCCAGCAGCTCCAATAAAGTCTCATTGTATCATGATCTGTGTCTGCTTTTCCTTAGTTTTCTAGTGTTTCTGTGTTCCCCTGTGTGTCTCTGCCCTGCTCTGGCCCCGCCCATGTTCACCTGTTTCCTATTGTGTCTCCTCCAGGTGTTTCTTGTTGTCCTTAATTAGTCCTTAATTAGAAGCACAACGACTCAGTGGTTAGCACCGATGCCTCASWGCAAGAAGGTCCTGGATTCGATCCCTGGTTCGGACCTGGGGTCTTTCTGTGTGGAGTTTGCATGCTCTCCCTGTGCTTGCGTGGGTTTTCTCCYGGTACTCCAGTTTCCACCACAACACAAAAACATGTACAATAGGTTGCCTTCAGGCCCAGGCCGCCCTTGAAAAAGAGATTTGTGATCTCAATGGGATTTGCCTGGTTAAATACTGGTAAATAAATAAACAAATAAGTTTGCCTTTATGTTCTGTCTTCGGTGTTTGTCCGTTCATTGTGCTGGTTCCCCAGTCYGTGTGGTTGTATCTGTGTTCTTCGTATGTGCTCCCTGAGATKTCCTTGTGAGTAATTTGTGCTGCCTCATCAGACTTTTTTGTTTATTTAATAAAGCCTTTTTGTTACATTTTGGATCTTTGCCTGTGCCCTGGGTCATTCTGCASACAAACTTACACATTGGGGTGAAAACTAYATTGGTGGACCTGATGGATAGAGCTTTCATCAGAGCTAAAGAACAAAATAAATCTGAAGCTTTTATGTTGAACAGTTTGTGAGTTATAAGCATTTTTGCATGTCCAGAATCCCCTTTTTCAGATAAATTTGGGGTCCGGGGGAAGGTGTGGGACACTGATTGGTGGGCCTGATGGATAGAGCTTCATCAGAGCTAAATAACAAAATAAATCTGAAGCTCGTATGTTGAACAGTTTGTGAGTTATAAGCATTTTTGCATGTCCAGAATCCCCTTTTTCAGATAAATTTGGGGTCCGGGGGAAGGTGTGGGACACTGATTGGTGGGCCTGATGGATAGAGCTTCATTAGAGCTAAATTACAAAATAAATCTGAAGCTCGTATGTTGAACAGTTTCTGAGTTACAAGCATTTTTGCATATCCATACACCCCCACTTTGAAAGGAGCCCCCCCCCCAGCCCAAAAAAATATGGGGTCTATCATAAAACCGTTGGCTGGCGCAGTGTAGGTCGGACACATCTACAGTTC
>NW_013952497.1:1387223-1395795 GCF_001266775.1 Austrofundulus limnaeus
AACTCCATTTAGTTGTCTGTTGTTTTTTAATGCATTTTGCTTAAATTATTTGTTGCAGAACTCAACAAAACGAAACAGAAGGCCAAAGTTGGAACAGGATAATGCTGGAGACCCTGAAGGCAGGTGGAAGCTGACTTCGTTTAACAATAAATTGACAGAAAGTGGTTTTGCACAGGCCCTGGGCTTTTGCTGGAACAGATTTACAGTCTTGATTCACTTAAATGACTGGTTCAGTGTAGCACTAACGAGCAGCAACTCAATCTAAATTCCTATTTGATAGATAGGAGCTGTCTACAAGTGTTTTGTGCCATCTGGGATCAGCAGCTGGTATTCATTCACTTCTGCTTTTCACACTGTTTGTTGGCCCAGTTTATTGGATTTTTTTTTGTAAGTTTGTTTATTATTTTGAAGTTACCTTGACCATGTGGTTCAAACACCAGCTGGAATTACTCTTACAGTGCTTAAGAAATGCAGATTATGAGCTTAATGCCAACAAGGTGAGGTGTTTCATTAAAAAGATTAACACCCTCCCACACCCCCTACTGCACTTGTTCAACGAGACATCTTAGTTCATCCTATTATCTGAGTCAATTAGACTTTCATTTTGACAGATAAATGAGGTGCACTTCCTGTGTCTGTTCACTGAATAGTATCTAAAAAGTTAACTTTCCCAGCCACTTTATTTGGCTGCTGTAATTACAGCACCCATTAAAATGCTTGCTTGTTTAGCAGGATATTAAGAATGACAGCATATTTTTATTTAGAATTTAATCAATTCCATGCATGAAAGTGAGGAGAGCTGCTTGATAAAGTCTTTATCAGCAATGTGGGTAAGGCAAATTTTAATACAACAGTTGGAATAACTAAGAGTGTTAAAAAACAGCCAAAAAGCAAACATACCTGAGCGCATAATAGTATTTAGTAAGATTATTTTTTTGCATATTCACATAATGACAACTATGTACAATAGTATTGTTGTATTTAATTGGGAAACTGCTCTAAAAAGAGTTTTTGATGAGACATGGGAATAATTCTGAGGTTGTCTGTTCACACGTTTCATTAGAGAATAAGCCGTCCAGAAGACCTATACATTTTTTTTTTCTTTTTGTCTGTTCATGTTTAACTTCAAAATGAAAGATTTGTAAATTGTTCTCTGCCTAATACAAGAGGTTTGGGACCATAAACAAACATATGTATTTACCAAGCAGAACCAAATAAATGTACATGAGGAACTACAGACACTCATCGAGCAAGTAGTCCTCGAAGAACTGAAAGAACCTTTAGAGCTATGCAGCTAAAAGTGCAGGACAACATTTGATTGTCAGGATGTTTACAATAATATTAACTTTAAATAGACTCTAAATGTGCAGTTGTGTTCTGCAGCAGAGCAGGTGCAGAGGACAGGAGGAAGAGGATGTGGGGGGACAACTTGGTATAATGGTGTCCCTACAATCTAGAGTCGTAAAATAAATTTGAAGCTGAGTTTTGTTTATGGACAATTTTATGACTTGATATTTAGATATTCATTTTGTGATATTTTACCAGAAATTAAAAATGAGTCAGATGTGTACATAAGAATATTTAATAATTTTATGAAACACGCTGATTTCTGATCTAAGTGACTGCCTATGGATAAGTTTCACTTCTAGCCTGGTCAGGTTAGGTTTAGAGGACTAGTTATAGTAGATACACATCTCCTCTTTTGTGCAGCCAAATGAAGGATTCATTTATCCAGGATAACACGATAACTACAGCGTAATCTCTTGCCCAACTTTTGTGAAACAGGCCCCAAGTTTCCAAAGAGATGGGGAGATAAGCAACAGAGTGTTGTTTTGATGGGCCAGTGATTCAGTGAGTATTCCATGAGGTGAGTTTGTTAGCTTTTTCAAGGAAATAATCTTTGAAGAACTCAATGAGCTAAACAGTCCATGAGGAGATTAAGGTTAGGTCCACTAATAGAGGACATGTAAGAAAGAAAATAAACAAACTATTAAATACAACATAAAAATGTTTGTGTGTAATCTCTGTCATTTAGGACACGACAATACCAAGTGGCTAAACAGAATGTGATTGGGTTTCTTTTGTTCCTCTAAGACATTTCACCTTTCTTTCAGAAGGTTTTTTTTTTTTTTGTCAATCCTTTATTAGCTCAATTGTGTCTTGACCCTATCAATTTTTTTATCTGATTTTTATTTATTTTTATTTTTTCACTATAAACCTCTGTATTTCTCCCCAGGATTGCCGCCTCCCAGAAGTGAGGGCACTTCGAAAGGAGCGGTGACCCATATTACGCTGGCAACCATTTGTGATGAATACTTTCGGGCTGTACATGTCCAATTAGTCTTGGCATRATGTGTTTCTCACTGCAGAGGAAAACACAGCTTTTGCTTGACAGAGCAATCTAACTGTTGTCTTAAAAAAGTACTTCATTCAATCAGTCATAAAAGTGTTGACATCACTTTTATTCTTTGACAATTGTAACATTTTCAGCTGTTTGGTATTTGGTTAAACTGCATCAATTTAGTTCCTGGCAAGTATGRGTTTACATGCAAGCAAGTGCATTAACTACAAAGGCTACAAATTATGCATATGTGTTTGTGTGTGTTTGTAGATTGCTGTGGTACACATGTAAGTGAGGTGAAGCCAAGTGAGAAATATTGGATTACAATAAAGGTCAACATTGCTGGTGATTTTATTAACTATGCTTGCAGGAGATTTATCTGCGCTCACCTTTCTCAAAAGCATTTTATTTATTCATGCACATATTGAWTGATGATGTAAAATAAATGGAAAAGAAATCAATATATTTTCAGTCTTAAAACTGGTGGTTGTAATGACTGTCAGTATCTTGATATTGGGCTTTACATAAAAGGAAAAGAAAATGCACTTTTTTCATTTATCTTCTTTCAGTTAACCTAAATTCAGTATACACTATACATTAAGCCATTTAAATACAAATTTAATTTAAATTAAGTTTATTGTTGTAGTTTCTGTTTCTGTTTTTTTTAACTGTAACAACACTACTTCCTTGCATGTTTTAGTTTACCTTGATGATTTTCTGTGCATTAATGGTTTAAGCAAAACAAGTTGTAGAGTCAATACAAAATCCTTGTTGATAAAATACAGTTGTTAGAACTAAAATCAATGTTTTGGTGGATGATCTGAAACAAATTTCAATCATCATGTTTCTTCTATAATGCAGTTAAAAACTGAAGATCATGTAAACAATTTATWATATTTATTATGAGGCTGCAAGTTTGAGCTCGGGCTTTGTAAGGGAGGAAATCTGGAATAAAACAATTGCCAAGACTTTCATACAAGTTTGCTCAATGTGACAACCCAACAGAAAAGAGCAGCTGAAAGAAAAACAACTGTATCTTGATAGAAACATCACAAAACATAGGACTGGTGGTTCCCATCCCCTTTCCCTGAGTATCCACAATAGAGGAGAAATCTAACCCTTTCTAGTCTTTAAGTGACAGAAAAGAAAAGTCACATCATTTAGTCCATATGGTTCAGTTGAATTAAGGYCATAAATCTAACAGGAGTTCCTGAGGAACAACAGTTAAGCTGAATAATGGCTTCTGGGATTCAAGTGGTCTGGTGTAGTCTTTGAATACCAATAAACAAAAGCAATGCTGCAGAGCTGTATCCCCCCCTTTAGAATTCTATATGGCACTAGCTAGATTCCAATATATGTGCAAGTTTTACGCTTTTTTTATTTTGTTTATGAGTTTAGCATATGTTCTGGGTTATGAATGTTGCTTCACATATGCACTGTAAAACTAGCAATGTATTTCCATGGATGCTGCAACATTACTGAGTTCCTTCACCTTAGATAACATTGCACTATTGCACAAGAATAAGCGGTGTTTGTCAAAACTATATGCCAGCCATCACAAGACATGCCAAGAGTTGAGCTTGCTAACGGTAAAATTCTCAGGGAAGCAGTAATGTACAAAATACTGTATTGTTGCTCATCTCATAAAATGAATATCAAGGGATTAAAACGTAATTGTCTTCAAAGCAGTGTTGCGATACAGAAGGTCATAAAATATCTGCAACATGACTATGAATTATCAATTGTAAATATATTATATCTATTTTATTTTATTATTAGGAAAAAATGTTTAAAGACTAAAGGTTTACTATTACATGCGTGTGGAACTGAGAAAGCCTAAATTTCCTTGTTGTTCTGTGGTCAAAGAACTAGAACAGAATTGCAATACTCTCTAATTTCACACTATGTTGTTTAGATAATAAGGTTTAAATGCTTGAGTGTGTGTTTGTGTGTGAGAAAGAGCAGTTGTAAAACAAAGTGTTAATGTGCATTTTTACAGAGGAGTTTATATAGATTCAATATTGATTCAATTTCTTAAGCCAAACAACAGTCTTGAAATATTTGGTTATTTGTTTATTCTTTATTTATTAAAGAAGATATCATACAAAATCCACTTTTTTAGTTGTTAAATACATATGGTTGCATACTTGGAGTGTCTAGGAGTGCAGAAATGTTTTAATTTAGCTTCTTCCAGGACTGCGTAGATATCTTTATAATCTGATTGGATCATATTTTTTAATCCATTTAGTTTCTTTATTCTATATGACATTTACGTCACAATATATGCAGTATGGAAATAAGGTCTGGACTTACCAACTAACCAATTTTATCATCTTCCTTCTCTTGCTCTGGATCAAACTCTGGCTCCAAGATAAGGCTAGATGGGCAAGTCTTCTGTTGGTGACATCATTTAATTAATTTGTAAATAAAACATTTGTGCACCTATGTGTTATAATATAGTCATTAACCTCACCAAACTGGAGTGGATCACTTAATAAACTGGAAGGGGCYTGGTGTGAAGCACCTTGTTTGAATTTAAAAAGACAACATCAAAACCAGTTGCTTTGAAAAAAGGGGTGATAAGGGGTCTTTTGGATACAATAAGTATGGATTCAAATCAAAGCATTGCAGTTCCACTTTAGATCTGGACTGAATGATTTATTTGTAAAAAAAAAAGTATTTAAAAGCATTACATGCCACCCTAACATTAAAAAAAATATGCATACTGTGCTTTAGCTGCCATGTTGTAAGATGATCCAGTCTCACAGTATGAACACATTGGATGGACTTGTCTTGGTGTTGAACTGTTTTGGCAAATACTGTGACTAAACAGATGCAGCCTTCACAGCACCTGAACCTATTATGGCATCCACTAATGATTTTTATTTTGTTCCCCATGGTGGGGAACTTGCTTGGAAGTGCTCTACATCCATCGGTCTGTCTGTCCATCCATTTCAAATTCTGAAAGCTGTAACTTTCACATACAAAGGCTAAAATACACCAAATTTGGTCATKCAAGTTACATGCCCGACCATACCATGTGGTCATATCACATCATCAAAGTCCTGCCCCCTGATAACACAAAGTAACATTTATTGGCTTGGAATGCTCCATCTCTGACCATCTTGACCTAATCAGCAACAAATTGTGTCAGAGCACAGCTAAGAACTTGATCTCACTTACTTTCAATCACAAAGATGTTTTGGTGAAAGGCATGGTCATGGCAGTGCAGCAAAGCCAGACATCATGCCGTTGACCTACGTTTGGTTCTAACTTCTACATATTTCAGACAATCTGCACCCAATTCACTATGGTCGATCCTAATCCTAACACATACTCACTCCAGACTTGTCACATATTGATGCTTTTCCAAGGTTCCCTCTGTGTCTTAATTTGACGCAATGGGTGTACCCTACGTGTCAGTTATTGATGCACCAGGCATTTCCGAGTCCCCTCGGCGTCTGGGTTTGACGCATTGGGACAKAAAATATAGGGGTTTTTGAGCTGGGGTCTGTGGTGAATTTTAGGGATCAGAGTTCATGGTTAATTTTAGGTAGTGGGGTCAGGGATAGAACGTCTAGGGTGAACATAAGGTAATTTTAGGCTTTGGGACAGATAGTTGACATGAATTTCCTACACTTTCTAAAAATGATTAATTTTAGGAATCAGGGTTAATGGTTAATTTTAGGTACTAGGGTCAGGGACATGATGTCTAGAGTGAATACAGGTAATTTTAGGCTTTGGGACAGTTAGTTTTTTGAGCATTTTCTACAGTTTTTCAAATTATGACAATGGATTCCGCCCCATCGTCAATAACTGGGGGGTACATGACATGTCAAAATTGGACGCAGAGGGAACCTTGAAAAAGGAATGCATGCCAATTTTTGGGTGGCATAGCCTATTTTCTCTACAGCACCCCTACAATTTTTAAAACAATTAGCCCCAAACCATGCTTGGACCTGGAATCATAAAATTTGGTACACATGTGTAATGTCTCAGGACCTAAAAAATAAGTCTCTTGGAGTCATTGTCCAATCCCCACTGAAAGGTGTCCATTTTGGATCAAACCTGCCAATGTGTCTCTTTTCTTGCACATATGAGCTTATTCCCCCTACAGTTTTGAACATGCAGTCTCCATGTGCTTCATGTTTCGTTCAACACTCACTGGTGGCAGGATGGTGTGGGTGTGGCAGAATGGCAAATGCTGAGGTCTCGCCGTTTGCACACATAAATTAAATTACACATACATGATCTGATCTGCACCACATTCTGTGTGCTTGTTCAGGGAGACCTGTTCAACACACTTGTGTAGTAGTTTGACAAGATCACTTTCCTACTTTGCACAAGGTTGGCCATAAACCACACAAACATTATCCAATTTGAACACAATTTTGTGTGCATCATAAGGGAGACCTGCTCAACACATTTGTGTAGCATTTTGACAAGATCACTTCAGAACCCTGTCCGTCCATCCATGTTTTGTGTGGATATGGGTTTTATTTTAGCACTTAGTGTCATTGATGTTTGCTTTTTTTTACTTATTTTTGAATGTATGTTTTTAACAATGAGCCCTGTCAAAGACCATTTTCTGTCACCTTTGGGACAGACAATAAANCTATCTATCTATCTATCTATCTATCTATCTATCTATCTATCTATCTATCTATCTATCTATCTATCTATCTATCTATCTATCTATCTATCCATCCATCCATCCATCCATCCATCCATCCATCCATCCATCCATCCATCCATCCATCCATCCATCTATCTTTCTATCTATCCATCATCCATCCATCCATCCATCCATCCATCCATCCATCCATCCATCCATCCATCTATCTATCTATGTAGAGCGGATTGCATCACCTTAGTTTTAAGCTTTAGTTAGTTTTTGAAGAAACATGCATTGATTCACAGTGATTTTGTGCAATCCCTTCTGTAGATTCTGTCTTAAAGGTCCTTCACTAAGGAGTCAAAGAGCTTGTTATAGTAGYTGAACATGAGCGGGGTTAGGCAGGAAGTGTTAGAGCCAGACTGAAGCCTCTGGTGTTTAGATCTTGCTCTGTGAAATTTAGAGGCTTTAAGAAAATGACTCTCAATCTGTTGTCTGTGAGGACAATTTAGTTTTCTGGCTGTGACACTGGTGTGAAAGGTTTGAGTATCTGTGTGTTTCTTTTTTCAGTCACCCATGCTGCTGGGGCATACAAACGGCTCACTGCGATGCCAGATTTAAAAAGACCCCATATTTCACGCCTAAGAACATCAGCCACCCGGGATAATCCAGGATTTTTTTCTGCACTTCAGGCCAAAGGGGACAAAAACTGCATCAGTTTTGTGCTTCTGTTGAGCTATGTGGAATGCTCATATTGTACATCTGTGTTTGAGTTTGCAATTTGTTGTTGTCTGCGACTTTTATTGAAGAACACAGACCTTTAAAAGTTACTTTTTTTGCTTATCTGCTGAGTTGTTTCAATCAGTTGTGCTTTGTACTTGATCATAGTGCACTGTTTTATTCACATTTGTAATGAACAGAACACCCATCACATGTGCAGCATATTATACTGTACATGGAAATGGCAGTCAAATGTATTTCCAGATAAAAAGAAAAAATACATGTAGGATAAATGAATGCTTTTCCATTCACTCAAGTTTGGGTCTTCCAGTTTGTTTTCAATCTTCCTGTCTTTGTTCTGTTTGTGGATTTCAATTTTCTCACCTTAGCCTCACTTCTCTGTCACACTGTTTCACCCTGTCAGAGTCACTGATAGCTGCAGATGGCTCCAGTGCACATGGGACTCCTCAATGATGAAAGTGAAATGAGTAGTGAAGTGGAATTCCAGAGGAAGCGAGGTAAATAATACCACTAGACATCAGTTTACCTGTTGATGTCACTAAGAGATTGAAAATAAATGGGCCATTTTTCTGTATCTTTTTTTTCTGATCAAGCCTAATGCTTCCAGCTGAGGTTTTAGTCTGGGTTTATATGCATGTATTTAGGTAACAGTATACCTGTATACTGTATATGATATTAGTGTAGTGTACAGGATAAATGGTCATTGGACAATCCACTGTGACAGTTTGTGATTACTGTTTACTGCTTTCACTCTATCCTTTTTATCTCATGACTCACTGTCAATCAGAGAATGATGCTTGCACACTAAGATATATAAATACGTAAGAAGTGGTAGGATGGAAGGAAGGAAGGAAGGAAGGAAGGAAGGAAGGAAG
>NW_013952497.1:1396605-1402750 GCF_001266775.1 Austrofundulus limnaeus
GGGGGGGTATGTCTCATCAGCATTGTGCCAGTTCAGCCTTGTCCAAGGTGACCAGAGGTGAGGTTGAAATGTGTTGGCATGGAAGCAGTCTATGAGTAAGTTGGCGGGCAATAGGCAACCTCTCTGTTGGCTCCATTTAACCCATAAATGTAAATCCAACATTTGTTCTCTTCTGAATTTAACGATTTATCTGCTTGGCTAAAAAAACAACTCAAAGTAACTTGGTGTTTTTCTTTGCTGAGGAGCAGCATTTAGATGGATAGGCTACAAGATACAGCAGAAAGATGGGAAGATTACAACTGACAACTCCCACAGAAAGCACAGCTTTTCTGCTACTTGTTGGCTCCATGGACTGTTTGGGAACACATATTAGCAAGCTCATTCTGACACGACATGTATATTTTCTGTCCTAAGACTTCTGAAAAAAAAAAGCATGGAAAATATGTTAGAACATGTCAGTAATTGCATATATTTAATAATAAATCAACATTATGTTTTCATAAACAAACTTCATTTCATAAAGAGTTTTTTCCAAAGTTTAACCAAATGTAAAACATTGTATCAATCTACAGCTGATTAAGTCTCTGAGAGTTTGATTTTGGAGCATCCACGTACAATATAATAAGGAATTGCTCAAGTCAGAAGCACCTCTACTCCACCTTCCATTTTTGTAGTTTTTCACATGCTTTGCAATAGGCAGTGTGTCTATTGCAAAGCATGTGAAAAGGGACACCTACCACTTAAAATGAGAACTGTATGAAAGGCCCTTTAGGCCATAATTCAAACTTGCTCTCACATTTAATATCAAACTCTCTCACATATACTATCAAACTCTCTCACATTTACTACCAAACTCTCTCACATATACTATCAAACTCTCTTGCATTTACTATCAAACTCTCTCGCATTTACTATCAAACTCTTACATTTACTATCAAAGTCTCTCACATATATGTGAGAGCAAGTTTGAATAATGGCCTAAAGGGCCTCTCAGTATTGAGTACCACACATCTAAAGTGCTGTTAAATAGGCAACTTTGCTTGTAATCATGTTTTGCTCACACATCGAGTCAGGTGATAGTATTCCCTGGCCTCCGTGCTCTGTTCTTATAGCTTTACCTGCTCAAAAAACTGACAGCAAAAACTAAACTTCCCTTAGAATTCCCTTAGATTTCCCTTGGAAACACAAACAGACCAAAACTGTATTGTACACAGAATGCAAGCATTGACTAAAAGTTTATTTTCTGTTTATTTATTTTTTACAGCTCAATAAAGTAAAAATGTTCTTATTTTAAATGTGTCTTTTTTTTTGGTCTATAGTTAAAAAAATGGGAGGGCAGGGGGCTTGGATCAAAAAACAAACAACAATATATATTTTGCATGATTTTGTACTAARATCAAACTCCCCAAACTGTACTCTATTCGTACCAGATGTCAAGTATGCTCAGTAAACAACAACAGCTGACAGTAATTATACAAAGTGATGATAATGACAAGTGAGCTTTTCTTAATTTCTCACCACAGAGTAAACAAGAAGTCACTATTGCAGAGGTGAATGAGTGATTGATGGGGTAATTTCAGACATAGCTAAATTTATTTTAATAGACACAAGTGTTTGATTACAGCATTAATGTGACCATACCGGTGCTGTATGACAGGCATAGCAAGTCAAATTTCCAATTGTTTGTGCAAGGAAAGTATTAATTTGTGTCATTTACTATACAGTATATAATAACAATACATACTGCAGTTCATTAAGCCTGCACACTGATTATTTCTATTGTTTTTTTACATATGTTTAAAGCTTACAAWTTTTTTTTTTACCATCTAATTAAGGGGAAATATCATAGTACAATATTCACCATGCATAGTAGGTCATAGAGTGGCTAAAGCGATTCAATCTAATGGTGGTGAAGTGTAAACTTATTTATCAAACCTATTTACGTAATAAATAAACAGTCTGTAAGAGAAACCCTACAGTATGCCATGTTCAGGAAGCTTGTTTGTTTGGAAGGACATGAAAATTAGTGTTTGCTTTGATGCTGAAAAGAGAGAGATCTTAAGATGTGGACTCCTCCCGTACCAGACACCCTTATCAGCATCCTGTTGTAAATTCACTTCCAGATGTCTGAAATGATACTGTGGTTTAATTTACTGTAATGTCTGACTGCAAATGTAATGCAAGAGATCCAGAGATTGGGAGAATCCCATTTTTCTTGGTGAAACCAGTGCTCCACACAAAGAAACTCAAAAATGCATGTGACTATGGTCGCCCAGAATTAAACTCTGTAGAAATGCAACAATATATAATGAAACAATTTAGTAGACCATATCTAATTTAAAGGGAAATATGTTGGTATGTTCTTCCTGTGCCTGGGTGGATGTCTTTGGGTACTTTAGTTTCCACTCAGTGTAAAAACATTGAAGGGTAATTTGCAATTCAAAATGGACCTTAGGTATTTTTTCTTCATCACATCTGTTTATTTGGCTGTGTGGTGAACTAATGACCTTTTTTAAGGAGATCATCACCTTTTGCTTGTTGATCGCTGGAGACAGGCACCTGTGACCCTGAAAATGGCAAACTGGAACAGGAAATAGATGGAAGGCAGATGATCAARGACATCAGTAAGCACATTCACAAGTTATCAACACACAGGCAATTCGTTCCTGCCAGTTTTTTTTTTTTTATCAAAAAGATTTTATTCAACAAAAGAAGGCTTATGATGAGACATGACAATATACAACCATGTAATTTGCCATTATTAATCATTACAGCAATGTCAGGCAACATATTTTAATCAAACTTCTAGAAAGTACTCATTAGATGTACAATTGAATATTTTGAAGTCAGCTCAATCTAATATGGCTGCTAAACCTGATTGATCATGGCAAACACATTCAGTAAAACTCAGTCAGTTTTGCATATATTGATATTATATTATTATATATATTACCTTTCTTTTGAGAGCTAGGAGATCAGACGGTATCTTTGCCTAAAACCTAGTTTTTAGATGTCGGAGTCAACATTGGGCCTCATGCAAGAACACATAATATTGCCCCTTTAACATCACAAATGTCTCATTTTGCATTGACAGGGCTTGCTTGCAACAGAATCCCAAATTTAGTGAAAACAGAATTTACCCACATATGGCAATGTTTTGTATTCAGGGTGTGTTGACAGTTTTCAAAAGTTGAACAATAATGTGCATCACGCCAGTCAGAAAGAATTTTATCTGGTTTTTGGAGCACCAAAAGGAAAAAAATAATAATCTTATAGGCTTGAGCTGCATTCTGGAGTCCCCATGCAAAGTAGCAACTAAAATATTCATGTGTATTACCACAGCAACATTTGCTTGATCTACCAAACTTCAAAGCAAAGATCAGTTGTAAAATAGGTCAAATTATTTCCCTACTCATTTTTCATCAGAGACAGCTGTCCTTCCTCTTTCAGTTGGAGTGGGCACCTGGGTGCACACAGCTTCAGGGCAAAGCACACTGATGTTTAGTGTCATAGCTCTCTTTAGCCAGAGGGGTGAAAGCTTGTGACAGACATGAAGAAATTATTCAATCTTACTGTGATCAACGGGTGTCATGACAGCTTTTTTTTTTTTTTTGGTCCCAAATGGTTTTGGTAGCTATCAGGTTTCCCTCCCTGCAAACAGCCACCACACACATACTTGTGCGCTTCAGTCTCATCTCCTCTTTGTGAAAGGTTCACTTCTTAAAAATCACACACTTTATAGCCAGTCACGCTCACACTGACACGAGTGCATGCTCCCTCAGTCGCACACACTTTCAAAAATTAGACTCAACACAATTTAGCCACTTTGACTGTGTGTGCTCTGTTATTGCTCACTTCTTTCCCACTTTTCTCTTCTTTAGAAACCTTTGCTCAGGGAAACGAAATCTGTAATCAGCTTAGTTGTGTTGATGCATCAGACATTTTTAATCAGCGGTATTGAAAAGAGAGCAGCTCAGCACTAAGGCGCTTGGCAAACGCAGTGCACTGAGAACAGAACGAAGGGATGAAAAGATGTGTGTGTGTTGTTGTTGTTGTTTTATCAATGCATCATGCAATTTATGGAGTTGATAGAATGAAAAACAATTTTTAGAGTAAGAAAAATGCAGCACCATTCTGTAATATTTTATGCATTAGTTGGGTGAAACTGCAATCAACTAAGTTTATCTTTAATTAATTGGGTGCATTTGTGTATCAGGTAAAGTGATAAAGGCACCAAAGTTTTTTTTAAAGAGACATATTAAGCTTTTAAACCCTTCTTTTCATATTTAAATAATTTAGTTGGTGTCTATATAAAGTGGAACTGCAATGCTGAATTCCTCAATAGCCGTGTTTCCATTTAATTTTAATTCAAATTTTGAGCAAATTTTTAAAATTTTGCAAAAAGGAAAAAGTGAATAAATGCGAATCAGACGTGTTTCCATCAGCTGGCCTGAAGCGTATCAATTATGCATGTGTGTGGTAAACAGGAAGTAAAAGTCACAAACTTGCAGGGTCCACACATTTCAGGAAAATGGAAAGAATTTATCAGGAATGTGTTGCTACTATTGGGAAAGTTGTAATTATTCTGCCATATCAACAAATTTTGGTGATGTTACAAGCTGTCTGGAGACATAGAGAAAGAAATGCAGTTCTCGTCACGTTACGGGAATAACTCAGAAGAAGCCGACAGTGGGAGGAGGGTCCTGCTGCCAGTCGCGGCTGCAGTCGTTCTGATATCGGTTCTGGTAC
Source organism: Austrofundulus limnaeus (assembly GCF_001266775.1). NCBI lineage: Eukaryota > Metazoa > Chordata > Actinopteri > Cyprinodontiformes > Rivulidae > Austrofundulus > Austrofundulus limnaeus. The sequence goes on from NW_013952497.1 coordinate 1,401,355, forward strand.
AGTTCAGACAGTGGGAACAGCTGATCAACTATGTGAGGTAAATATTCGCTATGTCAGAAGTTATTCAGCAAATGTGTTTCCATCTGTCCATTTGTGCAATAACTCTATTTTGAAAAAAAAAAAACACCTCAAACGAGCCTATCAACTTTTTTTGCATATTTGAGGAAGGGTTTTTTTTTCGAATTAGGCCGTTTCCATTCACCTTTTCTGATGCGATACTTCAAAATGGGCATTAAAAAAACATTAATTGAAACACGGCTACTGTAACTCCACAGGCACCTCTTTCACCCATTTTCTAAGGCGTATCTAAGGCTACGTTCAAACTGCAGTCTTATTCAACCCAAATATGATTTCTTTTTTGCTCCATGCAACCACAATTGGACTTTTTTATGACAATATGGATGTGACAAATCCGATTCTTAGTAGTACTAGTACTGAATTGGATCCACATCTGATATTTTTCAAAGCGACTGCAGTCTGAACATACTGCACCAGAGCATCAGGTTCATACACAAATACTGAACTAAACAATCATGTCAGATATTTAATCAGTTCTGATTGTACAGCAACTTCAGAATCTACAAGTAGCATCCATGTTGAGCTAATTTTGTAAACAGCAAGTTGAATGTGACGTCACGTCATCTTCTGCGCATGAGGGTCACAACATGGCCATCAAGAGTTCACACTGGAGTCAAATGGAAGTCAAATTTAAAATATAATGAAATATAAGCGATGATTTAGGCGTGTTCATTTACTGTACCTTAATACATGTCCGTAACCAGTTGAATATTTGAATGTGAAAAGAGTTATGCAACCACAAACAGTGCTGGGCTTGACTGTATGTTTTAATGAGGGTCTCTGCTCTTTCCATGCATCAACAGCCAAAAACAAGGAATTCATATAACACTTTCTTCAGAATTTGACCCTGCCTGCTATGGGTGACATCATCACTGAAGAGGGGAAACCCTATTCTCCAGGAACAAATAATCTTGACATAATTCCTATTTTGGCTAGTGTTTCTTTACATTCAGTCATTAAGTGTTGAAAACATGTTCAGGCAAGTAGCTACTTCTATTATGTACCTTCTGCTCTGAGCAGCCATTTCGACAGCCACTCAGACCAGTCTGTACATAAAATCACCAGTTTGATCACAAACATATTCAKACAATGGTTTATAAAACTGCATCATGTTTCACCTAACAAAAGACTAATAAATGTGTAGTGCCTTTAAAAGTTAGTAGTAAACAACCCCAATAAATTTATTCAATAACATGAACGTTCACACCAAAAATCTGATAAAAAAAACTGAATTAAGCATTAAGACCTGCAGTATGAACATAGCCCAAGATCAGCTCGTTTTAGTGCTGTCTTTATGCAAACAAGACACTTCACACAC
>NW_013952497.1:1402780-1404297 GCF_001266775.1 Austrofundulus limnaeus
CCCCTCCAGCTTCCAGAGCGGTCCATTGTAGTTTGATAGAGGGGTTTACAACAATAGTGTTACAAATTAATTTAAAATATGTCAACAATGGAAGACTTGTCCACCCAGCCTTACATGTTGAAGCCAGAGTCTGATCCAAAGCAAAAGTAGAATGTATAAAATTGTAATTGGTTAGTGCAAAGTTCTGTCACAAATACTGTGACATACTACTTCAAAAAACTGTATAACCCAAACAAAATATGAATATATTTATGCAGCACCGGCAGAGACTAAATTTCAACTGTTGGCACTCCTAGAGACTCCACGTACAAAACAAAATGTATAATACCTAAAAATATGGGAATTTTGTTTGATATGTCCCCAATGAGATACACAGAAAATAAAGGCCTAACATTCCTTGAATAATATATATCACTCACCTCTTTATATACCAGAATTTTTAACTGAAGAGATCCTATGCAAACATGGGATGCACATTGTAAATGTAAATGATGAGCAATATAGTGATATTGTGAAATCTTATGCGATATGATTCCGCTTTAAATACAGTATGACTCGTAGCTATCACACCAAATTTAGCCCATTGTCTGTACATATGACTGAGTTACGGCCAATTTTTGCCTTAGTTGATATTGATAAGCTATGTTTTAATAAAATCTGTTCAGTGGTTCATGAGGTGATTATTTTGCTAACATATAAACAGTGTTGAAGTGTTAATGTCAAAGTTTAAAACTAAAATTTTAGGAGTAATCCTCAGCCACTACCAAACCAAATTTTAGCACATTTGTCAAACCAGCTGAAGTAAAAATGCAATATCAAAACTTGTTTGTATTTGATCTGCCTTCAAAGACAGAAAGTAAACCAAGCAGTTTTATACATTTTTGATTGAAAACTAGTTTTCCAGGTTGTTGAAAGAGAAGACTGAAAACAAATGTGAATCGGAGCATACAGTCACTTTACAACACGCTGTTGCTTTCCGGTGGTCTTTTTTTATATATATATTTGAGGTTGCACTCTTAACTTGAAGAAGAAAAAKATCAAATAATAACCATTCTGAAATCCCTACCACTTATTTCAAAATTTTATCACATATAGAAGAAAAAAATCCTGCTTTGAAGTGAAGAGAGTCAAGGGCGACTCAAGCAGATGCTTCTTTGCATTTTTAATGCAGAAGGYGGTGAGGACCACCATAGCAATACAGTTTCTCTCTAACTTTAAACAGCATACAGTTTGACTTTTACAGCCTTCTATGCAGCATTATTCATTACCATAAACTTCCACTGATAATTCAGACTTTATTTTTTATGTGTTAATTCCCATCATAAGTCTAGKTTCTCTTTCTTTCAGCCATAAAACAGATAGCTTGATTTAGCTTAGAGTCTAGCACAAATTCAAATTTGTGTTTACAAAAATAATTTAGAATACTAAACTGAAACATTTTGTTTTTCATAGCCCTGAAGCCAGTTGCTGGCCATCAAACTTTCATTCATACTGAAAATATCCAAGGTTGATGATGA
>NW_013952497.1:1405047-1406632 GCF_001266775.1 Austrofundulus limnaeus
CCATCCATTTCCATTTTCATTTGTTTTCTTCCACTTATCCGGGGTTGGGTCGCCGGGGCAGCAGCCTAAGCAAAGAGACCCAGACTCCCCTCTCTCCAGCCACCTGGGCCAGCTCCTCTGGAGGAATCCCAAGGCATTCCCAGGCCAGCCAAAAAACATAGTACCTCCAGCTTGTCCTGGGTCTTCCTCTGGGCCTCCTCCCAGTGGGACATGCCCAGAACACCTCGCCAGGGAGGCGTCCAGGAGGAATCCTAACCAGATACCCAAGACACCTAAATTGGCTCCTCTCGACGTGGAGGAGCAGCGGCTCTACTCTGAGTCTCTCCTGGATTACTGATCTTCTCACCTTATCTCTAAGGGAGAGCCCAGACACCCTGCAGAGGAAACTCATTGGTGAAAAAGGGCAACCTTGGCGGAGTCCAACTCTCACCGGAAACGAGCTCAACTTATGACCAGCAATGCGGACCAAGCTCTATTTGCTTATTTTATGCCATAGCTTTAAAATGACAGTATTTCAACTTGGAACTGCTCATGATCAAATTAGTCATTTATCATTAGCTGTTAGCTTTTACTTTTTACTGAGATAGTTTAAAAAATCTACAAAAAATAACTGTTTGTGTCAAAGCTACAGGAAAAATAGAACTTTTGCTTTCTGTCATTGAGCTATATTGAATTAAAATAAAATAAATCCCAAAGACTTCTATTTCTGATTTACAATAGGAGACGAGTCTCCATCTCTTTGCAGCTTATTATTATTATTATTTTTTTAATTTTTATTTTCAACAACACAAAACACAAAAATACTGCATTGAACATGGTTTACATCTGATAACCATTGATTTTAGTAGTAATCTACATGACAGAATAGCATCCTTTAAATGCTGGGATGCTTGTAATCATACATCTGTCCCACCAGCTGACACAAATAGGTTTGCTCTGTCCACAACACCTCTGGAAAGATCATAAATATTTGTTAAACATTTTCCAAAAAAACTAAATTTTCAGCTCACTGGTCTAGCAAGTGTAGAAAACAATTGTGTTCTTATTCTGTATTTTTTTTTCTATTGTTTTATATCATTGTGCATGCCTTAATGATTTYACTACTGCTGTGTAAGTTGCACTTTATTTCCTGTCCCTTTTTTGTTCTGCAAGAGTTGCACGATGCCCATGATCTGTAACTGACTGCAAAGCAATGTCCACATACTTACAATGCACACACTCATTGATCATGAACACATTCTGCATGCTGATTTTGATAGAAGAGTTTGTTGAATCTGACGTGACATGTTTGTACGAACCCTTCGTATGAACAAAAGTAAGAGAAATTTAGGATAAGAATACGAACTTGTTCTTGCATGAGGCCCAATGTATTTTTTTTTTTGTGTATGAAGCCTGTTACAAGCTTATAATATGTTGCATGTTATATAGCTGTAAATGTTTGACTTTGATGGTGAAAAAATTTCGAAAAAAAAAACATAAAATAATTGCTGCAACAGAAGACTGTGCTTAGCAAAGAGTTGAAGTAAAGGTTTTCATGTTTTTCATTTTATTTCAAGCTAAGTTGTGTGTGTGTGTATATATATAT
>NW_013952497.1:1407032-1412593 GCF_001266775.1 Austrofundulus limnaeus
CCCATCACCTTCTACATGCTCATGTATTTTCTTGGTCTGCATGACAAAAGTCACCTATTTTTTTCTGTTGCAGTCTCAATTTTTTTATATTTGCTTATTTTTGCTACTTCTCTCCCTTATTCTTTTTGTTTCAACCTTTCAAAAATGGAACCCAAACCCTATTTTTGTATCCTCTTGCCATCAATATTTATCTATTTATATTTTCCCATTTCTGCAGCCTAATGTAAGTCTTATTTCCCCGTCTCTGTTTTTGTTTTCATGTCTGAACTTGTTTTCTTGCTAGTCGCCCATCTCAGTCAAATGATGTGTGTCTATGACTCAACTGACATCTGAGATCACAAACATTCCTGCTTTACCATGGTTTAAATGTTTTTTTTCTTGTTAACTCTAAATGTTTTAAATGTCTCTTGTTACAGAATTATCCAAATGAGCTTAGCTTTTATGAGCCTGTCTTTTATAGCTGTCACTTTATGTCCTGACAAAATACTATAGCCCAGGGAGACTTGTTCCTGGTTTTGCTTTGGCCAGTCCCATATCATAAACTACAGGGCAAATTTGGATAGAACTTGCAAAAAAATAATTATTTTATAGACCACTTTGAAATGAAAGGTGACAGGTGATATGCACTTTTTTTCAGAATTGCTACTGTAATTCTTTTACGTTTATTTAAAAAAAATAGAAATAGAAAATCAGTCAACAACAAGATAAAGAAATGCTGTTTATTTTCCAATATATGGTCATCACTGATTAGTACACTAAGGGATGCATCAATGCAATCCCCGATAACTCTTAAATTTGAAAATTAGGATTTTTTTTTCATCACTTGCAACTTTTAAGGACATCTCTCACATCACTTTCAATGTTGCTTGATGAAACACAGTATGCAACAATGCAAAAGTTGATCCAGCGAAGCACCTCTGAGCGAGCAACGAGATACTTGCAGAGTCAAACTGTTGTCCAAATATTCGCTGTAACTATTCAGTTGATTCTGAGACACAGGCTTGCTGTGTATAAACACAGACTGATGTGTCACTGAGTCACRTCTGTTCCATCAGTTTAAATTACTAAAGTGGAACAGCAACAACATAAATGGGAACATCTGATGTGGCAAAGGGCTACAGGCTTTAGATAAGGACTTGTTTTTACTTGTCAGATAGATGCATAAGAAGTCAGCTGCTTTGTATGTATGTACCACTTAAAAAGAATAATAATTGTTTAAAAAGGTGTTGTTCATTTACACTCATTTGTTGTACACTTGCTTTGTTATGCAAACATATTAACTGAGTAAAATCTTTCTTAGGCTAGCCAAATAAAAAACAGTTCTCAAGATTAAGCCAGTAATTTGAAGACATAACCAGTAAAATAATGAGAAATAGGTAATTGGAGTGAAGTACAATCCCACTTGCATTAAAGCAAGACAGCAGCGCATCTGTGGAAAATAAACAAAAATAGTTGTTATAAAATAGTCTTCGTCTAAGCATCTTACAAAGTTATATCACTTTTGCACAACAGATTGAATTGTGCACACACACCAAACATGGATGTCATTATGTTTGTCTTAAATTGTTTTATAACTTGATTTTTTTTTTCTATTGGTTAAAGCCAGATAAACATATTACCTGTCAGAAAGTACTATCAACAAAAATATTTTACATTAAGACACAGATACTAGCTGGTGCTGTAGCTCATGTTAAACAGGTGCAGATGCCTTGGAACTTTGCAACACCACAAAATGAAAAAAMCAATGCGTGGTACGTATGATTTTCATTAGGTCATTGTTTATTTTTTACGATAAATAATTTTGAAAATTCATAATAAATAAGTTTTGATGACTGTTTTGTCCTTATTAATATAAAAAAGGAAGCCAACTGTAAGTTAAAAGGTTACTTTTTGACCATAATAAAAATGTAGGACATGCAGTTTTTCTACCCCAAAAAAAGTTGACAAAAGACATGGTATATGTAATTATAGTGTAGTGTTCATCTTGTTCTGTTCGATAAAATGAATAAATAAACGTACAATGTGTTCCACTCAATATTCTGTAAATAAAAACAAAATAAAAAAAAGACTGTGAGGAGCACTGAAGCAGCATTGCTAAACTTTTCTACAGGAAAAATAATAAATAAACACCTCCTTTGCCAAGTTTGTATGTGAAGATTGTGGACAGCGAGGTTTTTGTGTGTGTGTGTGTGTGTGTGTGTGTGTGTGTGTGTGTGNGTGTGTGTGTGTGTGTGTGTGTGTGTGTGTGTGTGTGTGTGTGTGTTATGTGACTAACCTGAGGTCTTCTGTATTTGAGGCAGTAATTTGTTCCAGAGCTGACACTCTGTGGCTCTCATCATTCTTCTTTGTTCTGGATGGTTGTAGTTCAAAGTTATGTACTCCTGCTGTTCAGAGGTAAACACTGGCCAGGCACCATCAATCTGTGGATTCCTGAAGAGAAAGACATGAAAGTCAAAGGTCAATGGCGTCACAATGGTCAGTGAGTGACCCACTGGTTAGCCTACCCAGTTCGAGCAAAGTTGGCCCAGTGCTTCATAAACTTCTTGGTCATGTTAACTTCATTCTTGGTGTATCCAAGGGATGTATTTAGAGGCATTCCAAAGACAAATTCTATGTCAAAACCGTGCATAATGCCCATCCATTTTGGCCAAGGGTTAACAGATGACCGGTGGTCAAACAAATACAGGAATGTCTTACCACCACCTTTGGAGTATCTGAGAAAATAAATAAATAAATAAAGAAATAAAAACAGAAGCATATTTATATTGCCAACAGGTTACATAATAAATACAGTATAATACAATGAATTGTTTCCCTTTCTGGCAATACATGTTAAAAAATACTAGTTTAAATTTTTAAGTGAATTTTATTAACTTTCAAAGCTCAAGATCACATTTTTTTTACAACTAAGACTGTGCCTTACCTGCTAGCAAATTCCAGCACAGGGCAGTTAAACAGCTGGTCTCCAACTAGGCTACCAAGTGAGTCTCGGTTTTTTGTGCTGTTCTTCACATCACTCCAATCAGTGTACTGAAAAATGGCTGTCTCTCTTGTGACATCACTTTCACGGGTCATGGTTAGTGGCACACCTTTTAGGAATTCATCCCTGGAGATGAGACTTTCACCAGTGATGTTGAAACCAGGCATCCCATAAACCAGAAAGGAAGTCCCTTCGTCTTTGTTTAAGCCCATCATTAGCTCCTTTTTTGGAAGGTTATTGCTAGTTAACAGCACCTGAGTAAAGAAACACACAATAAACAAAACAAAAAAAGAACAAACAAAAAAGAGCTGATGTCTTTTGTACAGTCTTTTTCTAATAAGATTATACTTGCATCAGAATTTAACTGTTATTGCAAATTTGATACAACCCTGGCAAAAAGTATGGAATCACCAGTCTTGGATGAGGACTCATTCAGACATTTCATTCTGTAAAACAAACTCAGATCAAAAACATGATGCAATAATGTCATTCCAAAGTGCAACTTGTTAGCTTTCAGGAACACTCAAAGAAATGAAGAGAAAACACTGTGGAAGTCAATGAATGTTACTTTTATTGACCAAGCACAGGGAAAATAAATATGGAATTACTCAATTCTGAGGAAAAAGGTATGGAATCATGAAAAAACAGATAAACAAAAGACCATTCAAAATACATCACCAGTATTTAGTTGCACCACCTTTGACTTTTATAACAGCTTGCAGTCTCTGAGGCATGGACTTGATGAGTGACAAACAGTATTTTTCATCAATTTGGTGCCAACTTTCTTTGATAGCAGTTGCCAGATCGGCTATGCAGGTCGGAGCTTTCTTGTGGACCTTTTTATTTTTATTTTTTTTCAATTTCCACCACAGGTTTTCAATTGGGTTGAGATCTGGACTATTTGCAGGCCATGACATCGACTGAATGTGTCTTTCTCCAAGGAATGCCTTTACTGTTTTTGRCCTATATGGCACGATGCATTGTCATCTTGGAAAATTATTTCATCACCTCCAAACATCTGTTTAATTCAAAGGATGAGAAAACTTGCCAAAATGTCAATGTAAACTTGTGCATTGATAGAAGAATTAACCACAGTCATCTCCCCAGTGCCATTGCCGGACATGCAGCCCCATATCATCAAGGACTGTGGAAATTTGGTTGTTTTCTTCAGGCAGTCCTCTTCATAAATCTCACAGGAATGGCACCAAACAAATGTTCCAGCATCATCACCTTGCCCAAAGCTTGGCTCATTACTGAAGATAACTTTCATCCAGTCATCCACAGTCCATGATTGCCTCTTCTTAGCCCATTGCAGTCTTGTTCTTTTTTGTTTAGGTGTCGATGATGGTTTTCTTTTAGCTTTCCTGTATTGAGATCCCATTTCCTTTAGGCAATTTCTTAAAGTTCGCTCACATTCATTGGCTCCAGCTTCCTCCCATTTATGCTTCACCTGTTTATTTGGAACTTTTTCGGTTTTCAAGACAAGTGGCAAGTTGTTTGTCTTGATGCTTTGATATCTTTCTTGGTCTACCAGTACGCTTGGCTTTAACAACCATTCCATGTTGTTTGTATTTGGTCCATATATTGGATACAGCTGACTGTGAATATCCCACATCTTTAGCAACCATGAGTGAAGAGTTACCTTTTTCAAGAAGTTTCACAATCCTCTCTTTTGTTTCAAGAGACATATCTCTTGTTGGATCCATGGTTCTTGCCACTCCACTTCATCCAGCAGCCCTCCAAGGTGTCATGACTGCAAGTGTTTAACTGCAGACTAACGAGCAGATCTAATCTGAGGCTGGTGTTCATTTAGGGAAAGAAAATTGACTGGGCGTGTCCTTTTTTTCTACCTCAAATTTGAGTGATTCCATACTTTCTTTTCTCAGAATTGAGTGATTCCATATTTTTTCCCTGTGCTTGGTCAATAAAAGTAACATTAACTGACTTCCACAATGTTTTCTCTTCATTTCTTTGAATGTTCCTGAAAGTCAACAAGTTGCAGTTTGGAATGACCTTATTTATTATTGTATCATGTTTTTGATCTGAGTTTGTTTTATAGAATGAAATTTCTGAATGAGTGTTCATCCAAGACTGGTGATTCCATACTTTTTGCCAGGTGTTGCAGTACAGATTACAAAACTGAGGTCCCATATGTTTCAGAAAAGAAAGAAACATATCCACCTTCTCCCCAGTGGATCTGCAAAATAGATTTTCCATTGATTTATTATGTAATCCTGAGGGAGCTTTTTCCAATACATTTACTTTTTCATAAAAAAATGAATGAATAAATAAAAAAATAAAATGGCTGCCTAGATTGTGCATACATCTGCTGTGGCAGTCAGTTTTACAATTTTCTTTTTATTGTTATGAAATACTAAAGTTTTAAACAGGCGCACCATCAATAAAAGGGGACTAACTTCTTTGAAATGAATTAGAACTCTTTTCCAAAACATAATTTTTTGATGGTACATCATTTTGACAGCAGACAAGCTGAGTTAACTGAGGTTTTGTTCGCTCTCTCTCTCTCTCTCTCTCTCTCTCTCTCTCTCTCTCTCTCTCTCTCTCTCTCTCTCTCTCTCTC
>NW_013952497.1:1414516-1416194 GCF_001266775.1 Austrofundulus limnaeus
ATATATATATATATAAAGGTGGTCTTTTCAATAGAGAAATATCCTAGGACCTCATGCACAAAACTAGGATAAGGGATTTACCCCAGATTATGGTGTAATACTGAAATAATTATTCATTGGTTTCATAGGACAAAAGAAGAGGCATGTCTGCACATACCCTGAAACTAACCTGAGGTCAGATTTATAAAGGATTGTGTGGAAACCATACTAAAAATGAACGTACGGCCAAAAGGCGAAAATGGCACACGCCAAAAAAAAAATCCAGGTTCATAAAACCGTGCGTACGCACGTTTCTGCGAATCTTTCCTTTTTACATCACAGCTGCACCTCAGAGTTTGCGTACAAGGTCCCGCCTGTCATGATCTGTGTTTATTTTCTTAGTTTCTTAGTGTTTTCAGAGTTCCCCTGTGTTTRTCATCCCAGCTGTCTCACATTTCCTTGATTACCACCCTTGTGTTTCTCCCCAGGTGTGTTCTGTTTAGCAATTAGTTTTCTGAGTATTTAAGCCCTGTCTTGTCTTTGTCTGTCGTCGGATCATTTTGTTTTTGTTTGCTGTGTCCTGTTCCCTCGTGCCTGTGACCTCCGTGATTTTTTGTAAGTAAAGCTGTCCTTACAGCAGTTTTTGTTACTTAATAAATACTTTTGTTTGACCTTCTTGAGCCAGACTGCAACCTGGGTTTATTCCTGCCACAATTACGACACCGCCTCAGGTTCTGCCCTCTACACACCCACACTCAACCATAAACAGTCAATGCAAAGTACCTCATGAATGTTAAGGTGTATTTAAATCAGTTGCTTTTCAATGTCAACGAAAGTGATTGGCTCAGACACACGCTCCTTCATGCATCTGGAGGATGACAGGTGCTGACAACTGCTCACGTGAACAGATTGTCTGTAATTGACACAGATGTTCCCTCATTTTGCCGGTTTACAGACGTTTGGAGTAATCTAACGATTTCTTTTATCAAAAATTCAGCTCCAAATTAATTTTATCCAGAGTTAAATGCCATTGGTCAGCTGACATCTACTGCATGTAGTACAAAGAAGTGAGCTGAAAAGTACATAAACGCTCAATACCTGTCCCTGGCTTCACTTTGGCTTATTGTGCTCCAGGGTGCATTTGGTGAGCCACTCTGCATCACAGCTCTTTGAAAGAAACTCTGGCTGCCGGGAGAGAGAATGTGGAAGCCCACAGATGCTGACCCTGCACTTTCTCCAAAGATAGTCACCTAAAAACAAAATCATTTCAGAATCCACAAGCTTTGCAGTGTGCATTCAGTAACTTAAATATGCTTTATTGTGGTAACAGAAAATAAAGCATGTAGGCATGTTACCTTCATTGGATCTCCTCCAAATGCAGCAATGTTACTGGCTACCCATTTGAGCGCTAAGCGTTGGTCCAGAAGTCCTGCGTTGCCCTGGATGTTTTTGTTGTCAGGAAGAGACAGGAAACCAAAAGCTCCCACTCTATGTAGGATAATGATAGGAACAAAAGAATGATGGAAAATACATTTCACATAGGTTAATCCTAACTTAACTTCCTCCAATCAGCCATAACAGAAGTGAATAAACCTGGTTGTCTTGTTACAAATGCAAGTTGATGTGATGTTGATTTCTCATTCACTAAATATTTTTGCAGGCCATATATACTGTATATACCGGTATATAAGTATTGAAC
>NW_013952497.1:1416755-1419850 GCF_001266775.1 Austrofundulus limnaeus
CAATAATGCTATACCAGTACTACTTAATTAATTAGCTAATTAATAAAAATACTTGTTAACACACATCACGTCTTCACTGCAATATATACATAAGTACATTCCATTTAACCTCTTCCTGCAGCAACAATTTTTGTGATACAGATAAATTCTAAATAAAATGTATAGTTTGTCGTCTCCAGTCAGTATAACTTTTTTTCCCTCAAACTATGTTGAAAATGATCCCACACCAACAGGCAAGCCCTTTCATAGTTTCTCCAGAACTATTGTATTTGTTAATATCCTTTCCATGGAACCTGTTCAAAGATCTGAAATATCCCTTCAAAGGTAAACTTGTTCTTGTTGAATGGTAACATAAAATGTGTTTATTTGCAGATCACAAAGTGGTCCACATGTCCATGTGTTGTGTACTTGTATTGAACCATCAGTAAGTGTTTAGTTTGTCACCTTAGACCACTTCTCACCTGTAATTCATTGAAACAACAACAACACCCTCCAGTTTACTAAGGAAGTGAGCATGGTAAATATCTAGGGATGATGTTCCTGTGGAAAAGCCACCACCATAGATCCAAACAAGAACTGGAGCAGGTTGTGAGGACTGGGTTTTGTTAAGAACTGGAGACCAAACATTTAAGTACAGGCAGTCCTCACTGACAGGGGTGTTTGGATTCCACATCTCAACACCTTTGAACCCTGAAAAAAAAAAGATAATATAGTATATTGTCAGCAAACATCAATTAAAATTATGCTCTATTGGTTGATAAGTAATTTAGACTTTAGTCACTAATAATAAAACTTTTATTGTAAACAATGTTTTAGATTAGGTACAAACTGGACAAACATTTTTGGTGTATGGCCATTTATGGCAAATAGCTCTAAAGCAGAAGTAAGTCAATAAACTTCTAAGATCAGGAACATCAGTTTAATATTGTGTGTTATTTTATTTTATTTTATTTTATTATATATATGTATACATATTTTTTTTAGGATTTGTATGTAGTGTTGTAGATTTGGAGAACACTTAGACATGTAACATATGGCACCTTTGGTTTTAGTAGACTTCCAGCAATCCCTGGCTGATGCCAGATTCTATAAATAGTCACCATTCATCCCCATCCGTCTCTTTGGTGACAAGAGAATGCATGGCTTTAATAATTCATTTTGCCTGCACTGAGTAATAAATGCTAAAAAGAAGCCGACGTTTTACCTTTATCTTTTTTACGAGTAGATGAAAATTTACAACTATTGTCAACAATGTTCTTAATCACTCATTTACAAGCAAAGTATTGGGTGTGTTTAAGATCATGTGATATGATGTTTTATAACTGTTTCCCTCTGCAAATCTATTGTTTTAAAGTTCAACATGACACTTTTATTATCTAACCAAGACATCCCATTTAGAACTCATAGGGCTACAACTAACACCATTAAAAACATTTTACGTGACCTGTTTGAATCTACTTAAAAAAGTCAGTAGTCAGAAAGGATTGCCTGAAATGGAAATAAAGGAATATAGGAGGTAAAAAGGCAGTTTAGAGTATGATATATATATTTTCCATATCAAATAGCAAGCAGTGCCAAAACACAACCGTATATAATTGAATCACTAAAATAAATCTAAATATAATAAATATCCTAAATTCATTGGTAGTAAATTAAAAGTTAATCAAACATGTTTGGAGAAGCTATATTATTATTATTATTATTATTATTATTATTATTATTATTATTATTATTATTATTATTATATAAAGTCAATATAATTTAACTGAAAAAAGGCTTTTGAGATACATTTTCCCCAACACTGATTAAGAAATCTATGAATAGCAAACAAATAATTTGAAAAGGTTCTCCCTGTGTTTTCCACTGATTTTTGTAGTTTACCTGTATCATCATGCCAAAACTGTTTTATCTGAAACATTCCCCTCCTGTTGACCTTCAACAGCTCTTGCAAATACTGGAAAATAAATATTTACCCCAATTGTTTCAATATGTAAAAAAATATATAAAAATACTTGCTGCACTCACTGCTGTACAGAGCCCATCCGCTGACTTTGGATATCAAAAAAAAAAATAAATCTTGTGGCCATGTGATAACACATGTCCAGGTAATGATTATGTTGTGGCTACAATATAATTATTGCAGTCATTTCCACGTAGACTGTTGATTGTTCACATGGACAAGTTTGAATCAGTTTGAATCCTTTATTATATAATAAGGATTGGATGACATTGTCACTTATGTTAGGCATGAAGTAATTCCTTATATGTTGCTGTCTTCTTCTTTATCCATTCAGTCGATTCCGACCATTGGTCACTTGATAGATCAACTGTCTCCAAGCACTTATATCCTTTACTGCTTCTTTTAATTGTGACATAGTCTTGCTGGTGTCTTGTTTGATGGTATCAAGCCAATGAGTTCTTGGTCTGCATTTTCTTCTTCTGCCACTGACCAATCCCAACTTGACATCTTTCTCCAATGACTGAGTTCTCATTATGTGTCCAAAGTATGTTAGTTTTTGTTTAGTGACCCTTGCTTCAAGCGAGATATTTGGTTTGACTCATTCTAATACTTAATTGTTGGTGATTCTTACTGTCCATGGAATTCGTAGTAGTCTTCTCCAACACCATAATTCAAGGGCATCAATTCTCTTCCTGTCAGCCTTCTTTAGCATCCAGGATTCACAGCCACACGTTGCTATCGAGAAGACTATTGCATTGACTAATCTTATTGGACTAATCATATATGTTGCAGTATTAGACACTAAAGCTTTATTATCTTTTTTTTTTCAGCTCAACACCCAAAACAGGCTCCTTTCTCATCCTGTGCCTTTGCTGTGGAAGGAGTCGGAGTTGTGTTGTGTTCAAGAACACCACAAAAATGAACTGTTTAGATTAACATACAGTACACCAAATAAAAATAACAAATAGTAAGTGTCAGGTAGACTACCTTTGAACCGTTTAAAACAAAAACATTTTCAAAATCTGACTCCAATGTCTTTGTCACGCTGCTGCTCAAAATGATCTCATGGTCATTTTCATGCAATATTGCATGGCCACATACTATTATTGTGTGACCACTATACATACATACATAC
>NW_013952497.1:1421214-1422843 GCF_001266775.1 Austrofundulus limnaeus
GTAGTATATACAGTATATACATTTTTTTAATTCAATGTCAGCAGATGGGCACTGTACTGCTATGTAAAGCAACACAAAAACATACTTTAGGTTTGAACTACCTTTTTTTTRCTTTTTTGTCACTTTGGTATGAGGCTTGACTAGCAGTTTAACAGGTTCCTATCCTAAGCTCCAGGTCAATCGATTAGTCCACCTAATTGTCCCACTGTAGTTTTGGTCATGATGTGCCCATACCCACTGGCTGAAAACAAGCCACACCACAGATCTCTTTGTACCCACCTTGGCCTGATTTTAACCCACTGGTTTGCAAAAAGAGTTTAAAACAAAGAGAATAAATGGATGACATTTTTATTTTTTATATAAAGTCAATTTGTTTTGCTGGAACTAGAAAACCTCTCCAAGAGCTTTTTAAAATTGTATTTAGTGCATCAGGAACCTCCTTCTTAGGAACTATTCTGACATTTTTTAGTTGATTTTAATGCCGGAGTAGCCATGATAACAGCATATTATTAAGTTTTAAATAAGGGAGCGAGTATGATTAAAAAAAAAAAAATCACCCACAACTTATTGCTTACAGTATATCAGTGTATTCACAAGTTTTACCTGGATAGGTTGTGTCAGGAATCTGGTAGCAGGTATTTGGGAATTCAGTTGCCTCCTTCACACCCTTCCATGATTCTACTGGTTCTGGAGGATGGAATCTCAGTTTTCCCAAAGGTGGTTTTCCATAAGGAATTCCAAGAAATGCTCTAACTTCACCACCCAGAACTGAAAGCAACTTCCCTTGAACTTTCCCATGTGCAGTGCCAATTACAAGGTCATCTCTTGAGGCAAATGATATAGGGAGGATGGGGAGCAGCAGAAGAAAAATAGCAAAATGTGCATACTGACAAGTTGTTGCCATGGGGAATCTTGGAAGGGGGGTTGCGGGGGACAAAACAGAACACAGAGACTTTATTAATTTGTTTAATAAATATGTAACATGTTGTAATAAGGTCATAGTTGAAAAAACTGATCAAACTATTACACAACCATTTTTACAGAAGCACAAACATTTCATCTTTTACTTCAGCCTTTTTAACAGGAATAGTGCCAAACTGCATGCTGAATGCCAAAAGAAATTGTGGATACCAATGAGACTGTTTACATGTATGTGTTAGAATTTGAACTTGAAACATTTCAGGGATAAAATAATATATATATATAAAAGTCTGATACAAAATGAATTAAACAGTGATTCATGTAATTAATTTTCTCAGATTATTTCCAGGGTTGTAATGTAACTAAGTACAAATACTTTGTTACTGTACTTAAGTAGAATTTTTGGGTATCTGTACTTTACTTGAGTACTTATTTTTCAGCATACTTTTTACTTTTACTTATTACATTTTTACACAATTAGCTGTATTTTCTACTCACTAGATTTTTTTAAAAGGTAAGAAGTGGAAAGTTGTTACTCCTATTTTATTCTGAGTTGTTATTGCTTAAAAAAATACTATCCTGAAAAATTTTGTCTCCTGGWTAGAGTGAATTTAATTGTGGTTAGACGAGAAGTATGAATATATACCATTCTGACAGCCTATTAGCTTGTACACAACCCACCACAGCTGCACGCCGTTAGAAAAAAAA
>NW_013952497.1:1425883-1433795 GCF_001266775.1 Austrofundulus limnaeus
CGTTCAATCATCTCTTTTTTAGCTACTGGTAAATAACAAAATAATATTATAAATTCTAGATTTATTTTGAACCAAAGTAGAAACAATAATAAAATAAAAAATATTTTGGAGAAGAGTACTTTTGAAATATCTATGAAAACCCTGTCCTGATACCTGTCTGGTTTCTCAACAACATGACGTGATCCAGTCATGTGAATTAACCTCCATCTTTCTGTGGTTAATTCTCTGAGACTCTGTTACAAATTATGTCAAAAGTAGAGACTTCAAACTATACAYCAGTTTTTAAAGACTGTTCCACTTCAAGAATAATAGTCATAATTTATCCTTACCTGAGGAAAGTCTGCATTATGATCCCTGCTGCTGTAGGCTATCTGGTCTGTCCCATCCCTGATTATGTGGAAAGCAGCCAGCACAACTTCTGCACAGAAATGAAAGACAATTGGGTTTATCTTGGCAAGGGATGTAACAGGTAACAACAACTAATCATGTTAACTAGCTAAATATTATATAATGTGTAACTCATCATTTAGCTAACATCATCTGCCTTCAACAGCATGACTCAACTTACATGGTTTGTTTGGTAAAAACTGTGCCAAGTTTTAGTTGCTCTTTACACCAGGAGGCTCTGCTCAGCAGGTGGTTCAGCAGGACGTCTCCTATTTGTCATCTGCAGACGTTAGCTTGCACACGCTTATGGTGCGTTCAAAGACGGCTCAGAAAAACGCATTACCATATGTTAATAATGGATAAAACAGCTGTTACGGCAGAGAAAAGTGTGGGGACAGAGAGCGCAGATGCAGGAAGTGCGGGGACACATGTCCACGCATATCCCGCATCCGTTGTGTCCGTGCCTTCATTGCCCAGGGCCCTTTGGAGACCATGGGCCCCTGGACAATTGCCCATATGGTTAATCCGGCCTTGCATGCATCAAGCACAATATTGTAGCATGACACCTCACAGCTACAGAGAGAGCTGTAGCTCATGTTGTAGTTTAAGACTTCACCACCAGGTGGCRGTTTTGAAGAACCTTTATTGGATTCTTCTTCATAAACAAAACAGACAGAGTGAAACTCACAGGTCTTATTACTAACTAAGCCTACCACTCTCATTTATAGTTACTTCTGCTGAACTGTTTAACACAAGTTAACAAATAATAAACACTCAAAATAGAGTAACACAACAGACTAATTGCTGAAACAACAACAATCATGAATTCTACCCACAATCCTCCACTGCAGTCACATGACAAACAGCCAAACACAGCAGAATGCTACAATATGCATTCCCTGTTCCCTGACAACTAAATATCACCTGCATTATGCCATCAAACTATTTCACAACAACAAATGTATTCAAGCAAAAGTAACCAGACAACTTGTGTTTTATTTCGACCATGTCTTGTCCTCTCCTTGAAAAGTGAAGCAAGGGAATGAGGAGCAGCAGCCTTTGTGTGCGCATGCACCCTCAGTTTTAGCCCAGAAGAGTAGAAGTTACTTAAAATATTCATGTTTATGTGCTGTCCAGAAAAAAAAAAAAGCACTTACATATTACTGGTAAAATAATATTAGCATTTACTATTTTGTCCAGTAATGTTGATATATAATATAATATGTATTATTTATTTAGTAAATTGTAGTAGTTCAGAAATTTTGATTTTTTTGTATAAAATTTAAAAGAATTAAATAAATGCTATTACACCCAAAAATCATTTTTTTCAGTGTGTGTATAAGTCATAAATAGTTCATCCTCACCTGTTACAGAAAGCTGTTTGAGGGGCAGTATGAAAATTCACATCCAAAAGCACTTTTGAATTGACAACTAGTTAAATCATTGACATACAGTAATTACAAAGACACAAAGTTATAAGCATTGTTTTCGGAGGAGCTGTCATGCTGTAGCCTATTTGGAGCCTGCACACTAGCAATGTGGAACTGAGCTATACTCTTGATATGAAAGTCTCACCTGTACACCCTCACAACAGGTAGTGTGAAATATGTCAGTTAAAGTGTAATATGACACATTTTGAAGCCACAACTAACTAAATAAAATATCTATCCATCTATACCCCCTTCTTCCTTTCAGGGTCATGGGGGTCACTGTTGCCCATGTCCAGCAGTCACTGTGTGAGAGGCGGGGGACACCATGGACATACAAGTCCATCATAGAGACAAATGAGACAACCACGCTCTCTCACTCACACCTAGGGACAATTTAGAGTTACAAATTAACCTTAAAAAATCATGTTTTTGGTCTGTGGGAAGAAGCCAGAGTACCCGATGAAACCCACACTTGCACTAAGGGAACATGCAAACTCTGCTCAGAAAAGTCATTGGGTTCTATCCAACAACCTGCTTGCTAAGAGGCATCAGCACAAAGCTACCGTGCTGCCCCTAAAATCTAAAAATTAAAAAAAAATGTATACACTAAACATAAACTGTGATTCAAGGAAAACAAAACAAAATGAAAAAACAAAAACTATCAGGTTTTCTCAAAGGGGAAGTCAACGTAGCAAATACCAGAGGACAAACAGAGGCAGAGGCTTGAATCAAAGTAAATATATTTATTTAAACAGGAGCAGGGAGAGGAACGGGACCTGGAAGCAGAGAGTTGGCAGAGGAGAGTAAACTGACAGGTGATTCCAGGAAGTTAKTTCTGAGAGGTGATGGTGCTGTTTCTTAYGGGTGAGGGCTTTAGGTTTTGTGCAGAGGAGCAGGTCCAGTATCCAAAATCCAAAAGTGAGTATTTACAGGTGAGTGCTCTATTTACAGGTGAGTTGGAGGTGAGGAGGCAGCGCATGAACAGTTGAGTGGCTCAAGACTTATCAGGTTGGCGTGACCAGGATCCGGTGATCTCCAAGAAAATCCCTTGGGTCTGAAAATAGGTAAGTACACGGAAAAAACACGAGGGTAGGTTATACTAAGGTCTCTAAGAAAATAATCACAGGCTGAGTTCATACCAAACATTTATGATGCTTCAGCGAAGAGTTGATCCTCAAGTCTTCCTTATAAAGCCAGTGAGTTGATGAGCCAGTTCTTCTCAGGTGAGGTCAATTAGCATTGCCAGATATGCAGGGAGGCATGAGGTGAAATCACCAAAATGCCTCAGTACTTCCTCCCTAAAGATTGCCTTCAGGCGATCTACATCCTCTTCTCAGAATGTTCCTTGTAGAATGTAGAGATGAGCGCAGGGTCCAGTATGAAGGACCTAGGAATCCACGACCTCTCCTCCGGTTTGTAACCCTCACAGTCCACGAGGAACTGAAGACCACGTCTTCATCGCCGAACATCCAAGATCTTCTTCACTGTGTAGATGGGCTGGTTGTCAAGAAGACGGGTGGGGGGCGGGGTTTGGCAGGAGGACACAGAGGACTAGTGGAGACAGGTTTTAACTGGGACACATGAAAGGTAGGGTTGATCTTCATAGATGCAGGTAGGTGAAGTCTAACAGCAGATGAGTTGATGATTTTTTTTCCACTGGGAATGGGCTGATGAACCTGGGTGAGAGTTTCTTAGGGAAATCGTTCAGATTAATATCACGAGTGGAAAGCCATACCTTTTTTCCCACTTGGTAAGATGGTGCAGAAGTACGGTGGCKATCAGCAAACCACTTGTTTTGTTGCGTAGTCCTGAGCAAAGCTGAGTGTCTGACTCCAGATCTTATGGCAGCGACGGATGTGATGCTGAACTGAGGGGACCAGAATCTCTGAATCCTCTCTGGGGAACAAAGGAGGGTTATAACCAAGGGATGCTTCAAATGGAGAAAAACCAGTAGCTGATGAGGTATGGCATTTGTGTGAATACTCAATCCAAGGTAAATATTTACACCAAGAGGAGGGATTGTTGTTAATCACACATCTAAGGGTGGACTCTAACTCCTGGTTGCATCTTTCAGACTGCCCATTTGACTGGGGGTGATCTCCAGAGGTGAGGCTGACTTTGGCACCTAAGGCGGAACAAAAAGCCTTCCATACCTGCGATACAAACTGGGGTCCACGGTCAGAAACAATGTCAGAGGGAATACCATGGAGACAAAAAACATTGTTTACCAAAAGTTGAGCAGTTTCAAAAGACGTAGGAAGTTTCACCAAGGGGACGAAATGGGCTGCCTTAGAAAATCTGTCTATGATGGTAAGAATGACAGTATTACCTTCAGAGGGAGGTAGTCTGGTAACAAAATCTAAGGCAATATGGGACCACAGGCGGGCAGGGGTGGGTAGTGGTTGTAGGAGACCAGCTGGTTGTTGGTTACTGCTTTTGTTCATGGCACAGTTTGCACAGGCAGTGACAAACTCTTTAATGTCTTGATACATTGTAGGCAACCAAAAATGTCTTTTAGAGAAAGACAGCATACGAGAAGTACCAGGGTGACATGTAAAACGATGATTGTGGACCCAGTCCAGTACTTCACCAATAATTGCCTTGGGAACGAATTTGGTACCAGGGGGTCCATTTCCAGGATCAGGATCAGACTGTTGAGCCAAACAGATGGTTTTCAATATCCCAAGTGAGAGTTCCCACGAAACAGGTGTTAGGTAGGATGGTGGAGTCCTTTTCATGAGAGTCTGGAGGAGAAAACAGTCTGGAGAGGGCATCTGACTTGACATTTTTTGAGCCCGGGATGTAAGTGATGGTGAAATTAAATCTCACAAAAATAATGGCAAACGGGCTTGTCGAGGGTTTAGTCGTTTAGCATTTTGTAAATATGCTAAGTTTTTATCATCTGTCATAATAGCAAAAGGGATCTCAGTACCCTCAAGCTAGTGCCTCCATTCCTCGAGAGCAAGTTCTATAGCCAATAACTCTCGGTTACCAACATTGTAGTTGATTTCCTCAGGTGACAAACATCGTGAAAAAAAGCACATGGGTGTAACTTGTCATCGCTCTCAGATCTTTGTGAAAATACTGCCCCTACACCAAGATCAGACACATCCACTTCAACAAAAAATAGTTTCTTAGGTTCTGGATGACACAAAATGGGGGCTTGTGAAAAGCGAGCCTTTAACTCACCGAAAGCGCTGTTTGCCTCAGGAGTCCAGGTGAATGGTCACAATGTAGAAGTCAGTCGGGTGAGTGGTGCGGCAATCTTGCTGTAATCCCTGATGAATCGTCTGTAGAAATTAGCAAATCCCAAAAAATGTTGCAGTTGTTTACGATTGTTGGGAACAGGCAACTCAGTCACTGCTTTAACTTTTTCAGGGTCTGTACGGAACTGTCCTTTTTCTAAGATGAAGCCCAGAAATGAAACATATTTCACATGAAAATCACACTTTTCGGCCTTAACAAATAGTTGATTTTCATTTAGACGTTGAAGAACAGCTCTCACATGTCATTCGTGTTGTTTAAGATCACAGGAGAAAATGAGAATGTCATCAAGGTAAACAAACAAAATTGTTGAGAAAGTCTCTGAGGACGTCATTAATAAGCACTTGGAAAACAGCAGGGGTGTTTGTGAGCCTAAAATGTATCACAAGATATTCAAAATTCCCAGTGGTGTCATAAAGGCTGTTTTCCACACATCACCTTCCTTGATACAAACAAGGTGATAAGCATTTCTGAGATCAAGTTTAGTGAAAATGGTGGCTGAGTGGAGTTGATCATGGGCAGAATCAATGAGTGATAATGGATATTTGTTTTTAACTGTTATTTTGTTTAAGCCTCTATAGTCAATACAAGGCCTCAAAGTTTTATCTTTTTTGGCCACAAAAAAGAAGCCTGCCCCTAGTGGACATTTGGAAGGCCGAATGATGCCTGAAGCTAGGGAATCCTCAATGTATTCCTTCATGGACTCTCTTTCCGGACCAGAAAGGTTATACAAATGACTGGATGGAAATGAAGAACCAGGAATGAGTTCAATAGAGCAGTCATAAGGTCTATGTGGTGGCAGTGATAGGGCTCTAGTCTTACTCAAAACAGGAGCTAAATCATGGTAGGCTTCAGGAACTTTAGACAAATCAATCTCCTCAACAGGATCCTCCCGTTTAACGAAGGTGGGCATAGCAGACTTCAAGCAGTCTCTGAGACAATTAGGACTCCAACTTTCTATTCTCCTTTCTTGCCAATTGAACACAGGGTTATGAGTACTGAGCCACGGGAAGCCAAAAATAAGTTGTGTAACAGAGGAGTCAAAAACAATGAACTCACCCATTTCATGATGATTACCGGACACAAAAACATGTAGATTGGAGACCTTGTGCTTGACTTGCGAGAGTTGTTGTTCAGTAACACCGGTGATGGAATGGGGGGGGGGGGGTCAAGTGATGTGGCAGGGATGCCCAATTGTTCAACTAAATCACTGGATATGACATTCTGTTCCGCACCAGAATCAACAAGAGCAGAAATGGGTAATTTAATTTGCTGAAAAACAACTGTGGCTGGCAATGAGAGCAATGAGGTAGGAGAGAATTCAGTGTTCCACGTCAGCCTCCCCTGAGTTACTGACAAGCTACTCCGTTTCCCCGAAGTGGGCATGTAGCGACAAAATGTCCCTGATTACCACAGTAGATACATAATTCTGCTCTGAATCGTCTCTGTCTCTCTTCAGGCGAAAAGCGCGTTCGCCCAACTTGCGTTGGCTCAGGTTCACTTACAGTTGACGTGACGACGGGAAGAGAAAGTTTGCTGGTGGGGGTGGAAACGGAAACCCATGGATTCTGGGAGTTGTAGTCTCGTTCTTTCTTTCACGGAGTCTGTTATCAATGCGAATTGACAAAGCGATAAATTAATCTAGGCTCCCGGGTTCATCATTAGGGAACAGGGAGGGAGATCGAGCGAATGCCAATCTGCACTGTAATAAAAAATCTCCACACTGATTTACATCACCATCAAAAAATTCAGAGGGTCTGAGTTCTGGTTCACAGGGAGAAAAAAAAACTGGTACAGGTGAGGGTGGAGCTGGAGAAGGAACTGGAGCGGAAGGATTAATGGCATTTAATATGTTATCAATGGAAATAACACGATGAGAAACTTGGTTAAGCATGGTACTCATTTCTCAATGTAATTGAAATAACTGATTTAACATGCGTTCATATTCACTGAGTCTGGAATCCTGAGAAGCAGGAGCGCCAGACATCTGATTGTCCCTAGTATTGCTCACGGACATGTCACTTGGCTGAAGCATACTATCAGGTTTTCTCAAAGAGGAAGTCAACGTGAGCAAATACCAAAGGACAAACAGAGGCAGAGGCTTGAATCAAAGTAAATATATTTATTTAAACAGGAGCAGGGAGAGGAACGGGACCTGGAAGCAGAGAGTTGGCAGAGGAGAGTAAACTGACAGGTGATTCCAGGAAGTTAGTTCTGAGAGGTGATGGTGCTGTTTCTTACGGGTGAGGGCTTTAGGTTTTGTGCAGAGGAGCAGGTCCAGTATCCAAAATCCAAAAGTGAGTATTTACAGGTGAGTGCTGTATTTACAGTTGAGTTGTAGGTGAGGAGGCAGCGCATGAACAGTTGAGTGGCTCAAGACTTATCAGGTTGGCGTGACCAGGATCCGGTGATCTCCAAGAAAATCCCTTGGGTCTGAAAATAGGTAAGTACACGGAAAAAACACGAGGGTAAGTAATACTAAGGTCTCTTAGAAAATAATCACAGGCTGAGTTCATACCAAACAGTTATGATGCTTCAGCGAAGAGTTGTCTTCGTCTTCTTCTTCTTTTTGTTTTATGGCGGTTGGCAAACAACTTATAGGTGCATTACCGCCACCTTCCAGACTGGAGCATAGATTTGATGTCCTAAACTATATTAATACCTGACTTCCTAAGAAAACTAAAAATGCTGTTAAATACTACATCCTCAGATGATCTTTGCAGCAAATTTTAATATCTAAATATACACTCACCGGCCACTTTATTAGGTACACCTGTCCAACTGCTCGTTAACACTTAATTTCTAATCAGCCAATCACATGGCGGCAACTC
>NW_013952497.1:1435752-1438167 GCF_001266775.1 Austrofundulus limnaeus
GCCGTATTTTTCCCCAATGACTCACAATATTTTCTCCAATAAACCCTCTTAGCATTTCTTATGATCTTCCTGACTTCTGCTTGTTTTCTCTTTTAATTTATTAGATTTTCGATACAAATATATATTTTAAGATTTTTATAGGCCTTGTTTCTTGTTTTAATTGCCATTGAACACTCTAGTGTCCACCAAGGAACTATCTTCTTCTTTTTAACCCCTTTACTTCTAGGAATGATTGTTTTTTGCTGCATGAACAATACCATTACAAATTTCTAAATTTAATTCATTTACTGGTTTATTTATATCTATATTTACCATATTAGCCTCACTTATTTTTTATAGTTTTCCCAGTTTGTGTCCCCAAATCTCCATTTCCCTTGACTTACTACTTGTTCTTCTTCTGTATCCATTTCTACTTCAATAAAAATTGGATAATGATCACTTCCTTTAGTATTATTTTTTTATATATTCTCCAGCTGCAACTGTCTGCCAAAGATTGTGATACCAGTGTCAGATCAATGGCTGATTCTTTACCTCTTACCAAATCTACCCTAGTGCCTACACCATTATTTAACAYTACCATTTCTATTTCTTCAATCACTTCTTCTAGGATCCCCCCATTATAATCATCTTGATCCCCCCACAAAGTACTATGTGCATTAAAATCCCCACACCAAATTATTTTCCCTCTCCAGTGTCTAAGGATTGTTTCAAGTTTTGCTTTCTCTATTTTCTTACAAGGATTATAATAATTTTATTATTTTAATAATTCCATTTTTTGTCCAAACTTTAACCGCATTAAGTTCAAGATCAGTATTTATTTGCATTTGAATAAATTTTATGTTTTCCTTTATAAATATAGCGCATCCTCTTCCAATTCCATTTATTCTATCTTTGSGTAAAACTGCATAACCATGAATACTAAATTGCAATGATGATTTTAGCCATGTTTCTTGTATACATATTATGTCTGGTTTTGTATTTAATTTGTTTATGAAACCTTTAAATTCCTGCTATTAAACTTCAAGCGTTCCATTGTAGTATTAGAATTATGTATTGATTTGCGAAGCATCATTTTCAGACGATCCTTCTCCATATCTACAGTAAGTTCATCCTGAATTTTTTCCCATGACAGATCTTTGACATCAAAGAATTTTGCTGCTGCCTTTACTATAATTTTTATTTTTTCAGTTTTAGTTCTTGCTTGCTCTGAACAGTTAATGATGTATGCCAGAAATGGAATCAGTTTTTCTAATGTGACATTATTTTGAATATTATCTGTCTCATTTTTCTTTTCGAACTTTGTTTTTGTAGCATTTTCCGTACTTTTCAACTCTTTCACTGCCTCAGCATAAGTAATTTTTTTATCAGTTTTAATTTTTTGAACTTCATTTGCTTCTTTCCTTACCACACATCCTGCATACGCTGCAGTATGATTACCTCCACAATTACAACATTTAATTGGATTTTCTCCACATTCCCCATAAGGGTGTTCACCTCCACATCTACCACATCTTTGTTTTCCTCTACACACATTTGCAATATGGCCATATCTTTGGCATTTATAGCATCTGAGAGGTGGTGGAGTATAAGTTCTTACACTGAAACTCATGTATCCAATCATTACTTTTATCAGGTTTAACTTTATCTTTGAATTCCAGTAGCATAGATGTACTGTCCAATCTTTCCCCATTTCTAAAAGCCTGCAATCGTTTTATGCCTGAAATCTCTCCTCCTTTTATTGTTTTCTTTAGTTCTTCCAAGTTTTCTCCAATCGGGATCCCTATTACTCCTTTTGTTCCTTTTTCTCCCCCCACTACCTTCCTTTCCACCACTTCTTTTTTACATATCATTTGGAGTTTTAATGCCTTATTTTTTGTTCAACATTATTACAGATGATAAGAAGGTTCCCATCTCTTAAAACGTTAGCCAGTTCCACATCTCCGATAACTTTCTTTAGTCCATTCGATAAACTAATTGGACTCACCCCAAACATATCTTGTCCAGTTCTAAATTTTAATATAACTTTAAATTCTTCTGTCATTTTTTTCTTCCTTACCTCATTTTCTTCCTCATCTTCCAAAGATCTTTTTCCTACATTTTGTCCCTTCTTACTCTTGTCTTTCCCTCCTCCCCCTTTTCTATTTTCTACTAAAGCCCAACCTGTGTCCATATTTTCATCTTCTGAACATCCCYCACTACAACTAGCCATCTTAATCTACTCACAGTCCAGATTATGTCAAAACCGCCTTTTGGCTCGTTCACACCGAGAGCGTTTTGAGCGGCAGGAGCTGCCAGTTTACATGCAAAGTCTATGGCGAACGCGCCTCAAGGGGTTGTGCGTCGCGTCACGCGCGTTATGAGCGGCGCGCAAGGAAGGGGCGCAGAGCGTTTTCCGTGCATGCGGTGCTGCAGAAG
>NW_013952497.1:1438402-1440558 GCF_001266775.1 Austrofundulus limnaeus
AAAAAAAAAAAAAAAAAAAAAAAAAAAGGAGAGAGAAAAGTTCGTCAGCTGGCAGCTGAACAAATTGCCTCTAAATCATCTGGTGAGTTAATTATCTGCTGTGCGCAACGTTCGCTTGCTTTTTAGTAAAAAAATCAAAGCCATTTTCTTTTACTTCATCTTTATTTCACCCGCCGAGGACACGCTCCTCCCACACCTCGCTGCTGCCGCTGCTTGTTCTGGTCTGAACACTATGCGTTCTTCGGTCTGAACATAGAGCGTCCAGTGAGAGACGTTTTGCGCTTTTTGGCCGCTCAAAACGCGTTTGGTGTGAACGAGCCATTAGAAATCAACTTGTTACTCGCCAGAAGTCGCTTAAACTCTTCCACTCAGAAAAAACAACAGTAATCCCAGCGAAGAGTTGATCCTAAAGTCTTCCTTATAAAGCCAGTGAGTTGATGAGCCAGTTCTTCTCAGGTGAGTTCAATTAGCTTTGCCAGATATGCAGGGAGGCATGAGGTGAAATCACCAAAATGTCTCACTAACATCTGAAAAGCATATATGAGGTTTAATTTTCATTATTTTTATCATAATTAAAGTGCGCTTAGATGGAGGGGTGGGTCAAAAATGCGCAGACAAGGATGTGAAAATGAGAGGGAGAAGAAGATAAATATGCAGCAAATAATTTGCTTCAAATGCAAGACAGCACCATGTCCATCCTAACTGCTCACCATTGGAGGGATTAGGCATGAAGAAATGACTGACATTTGATAGGCGCCTTTGAGCAAACGTCTTTTA
Organism: Austrofundulus limnaeus; assembly: GCF_001266775.1. Taxonomy (NCBI): domain Eukaryota; kingdom Metazoa; phylum Chordata; class Actinopteri; order Cyprinodontiformes; family Rivulidae; genus Austrofundulus; species Austrofundulus limnaeus. The sequence goes on from NW_013952497.1 coordinate 1,439,180, forward strand.
TTCCATCATCACCAGAAAGAGTTGTGTAGTGAAATGTGATACCCCCAAATGCACAAGTTAATTTTGCCTGTGCCCTTTTAATGTCAATCTGTTGGTATGAAGGCAACATTGAGCAGTAAAAATAAATAAATAATAAACAAAAATAAATAAAGAAAGAAAACCCATTTAATTCATTTCTTGTGTAAAAGCCTGGAGCAAAGAGATAGCACATATCCAATCATAGTGTCAGAGAGAAGGATATTGGTTTATGTCATGCTCTTTCTGTCACTCTACGTTTTATTTGAATTTGCACTCTGTGTATATGTTTCATACTGCAAATATTGGAGGCCAAAGTGTCAGGGGCCCTTGTGCTTTTGTATTACTGATAAAACTGACTTCAGCGTAGTTTATCTAAATCACGCATTTGTCCACAGATCATTTTATGTAACTAAAATAAAAACAAAACCAAAAAAAAAGTCAGGGCAATAGACCTTGGCTGCCTCACCAACAATGTTGGAAAGCAAGAAAACTTTCTCAGTACAAAGTATCAAAATTATTTAGTGGAATTCCTTGGCTTCCTACAGTATACACAAAATATTTTTTTTACTGACCTGGAGCAGAAACAGAAAGGCAGGATTGGGTAAGAAGAGGTAGAAAAAAAGTGAACCAAGAAACAGAGGTAATAAAGTAATAACTGTAAGATTACTAGCAAGCATGCATCCAAAGGTGCCTCTCCAAGTCTTTCTTGTTTGATTATAAATGAGCATGTGATGAAAAGGCAACCTGTCCAAGGTATAACTTGCCTCTCGCACAGTGACTGCTGTAGATATGTAATAGCTTCCCATTACCCAGATAGGAAAAGTGGGTGAGAACTGCATCATGATGTAGTGTTCATATTGTGGCCTTACAAAAAATTGTAACAGTTTAATCTCAGCTAGGGTCATTTTCTCAGTTTATCTGAAATGTACATTAGTTTATGTTGTGACTCTAAAGGCCCTTTCAAAAGAAAGAACAGGTTGTGACTCAACAAATTTGCCAGGCAGACTGAGTAGGGCTACATTATTTTTCATTAATTGGTGATGTACAATGTCCAACTCCTTTCTTCAAAAAGGTGTGGTGTGTCTCAAGTTTCACAAGCATCTGCAAGGATTTATTCAATGTGACAGTCATGCTGGTTCCTGTTCAGTTTCTATTTTTGTCTTTCTACAGTTGCAGTGAAGTCTGCATTGCTGGACTGCWTATGCATGATAACATGGGAACCTGTTGTGTAAATAGACAAACAAGACAAGTGCAGATTAAGTGCAAAGCCTCCAGAGGATACAGTACAACTATTTCATTTACATTTGGTTTGGTTAGCAGAGCGGGATATATATACACACACACACACACACACACACACA
>NW_013952497.1:1442154-1445855 GCF_001266775.1 Austrofundulus limnaeus
GAGTTCCCAGGTTAAAAAACCGAACACCTGTTATAATCTGTATCCCCCTCTGAAATAGGAAAGGTTAATGTTAGCATGTCAGGGATTGTGCTCAACAATACTTCCCATTACACCTTATAACACCTGAAAGTATCAAGTGAATCCTTCACTCCTTGCTGTAGTTCTGGGGGGGTAGACAGATTATATCAGATGCCTGTTGTAATCTGTATCCCCCCTCTGAAATAATAGTAAATGCACTGATTTTTTCCCAAAGACAGATAGGGAAAAAAATGAAAAAACCTTCATGCTCAAAGAATAACAATCATTTCAGCATTTTTTTTTTTTACAGAAATCATCATTTTATTAAGCAGATCCGACAGTTGGGCACCCCCCTCTGGTGGGGAAACATAATATTTCGGGGATAGCTACTTTGGCTCGACACTGCTTTGGTCAAATAATTCCTAACGGTTCATCAATATAAAGTCTGCTCTTGCTTTAATCCTAAAATGCAAAACAAAATAAGCGTTGACGTGTTTGGCAATTGTTATTTTTCAAACAAGGCCCTGATGAGTGTTTCCCTAGCTTTATTTAAAAAAAAGTAAATTAATTAATTAGAATAAAATTTACTGCTTTACTTTAAAGCTTTAGTGTTGTTTCGCACAGACAACAAGCATTGTTCCAGTGTTCCTCAGTGCTGAAGGTTGTTTTTCTACCACAGAACCAAGGTTGGCTGGTCCTGCAATTCCATGTTTCCAAGCCCAGCAGTGTTTTGGACCTTGGTCTACCAGCAAGAGAAGAAGGTAACATGGTTTTCTCTAAAGATTATCAGCATTCATGGTGTATTTTTATTGTAGTTTCTTTAATAGAGAATGTAGAGAACTCTGTCTGGATAACTGACATCACTTTACATAAACATACAATAAATAATTCATGTTTTTGTTTTTATCCTGGTAATATTGAGAGTTGATCTCTTTTAACTACATAATATATGTTCCTTTTTTAAGACTCAAAGGGATCCAATACCATGAAAGCTTTAATAAAGAAGWAATACTTCTTCCTGATTCCACATGGAAAGTGATTTGCAAGCCACCTTTCAAGCAATACTTACATGAAAATGGACATATACTGAGTGCTTTTGAGTTTCATAAGTCTTGGGACTATCATACTGTGATTCAGCAAATCAGAAACGGCTTTGGCTCGACAATTCCTCAGAATGTCAGGTAATTATGCATTTGTAATACTTTATTCAAACTGTATTTCAAGTAACTATCCTAAACTCTGAAAATGGCAATTAAAAAACAAACAAACATCAAAACCGTCTTTTATAGCCTCCAAATTGTTATGGGCTGTGGAAATAAACTGATCGCTCCAAAACTACAAGATGGTCAACAACTGAATGGCCAGCTGATCCAAAAGGTCTTCAGATCAAAGGCTTTGTATGTCAGACCATCACAAACTCTTCTTGTAAGTAATTTAATTGTTTTAATGTGCAAAATGTTTACAATGTCATTGTAGTATTTTCAGTAAACACAATATTTTAATTTGCTTTCTGTATCAGAAGCATTTGAAATATATCAGGCAACATTTTTTGTTTTACAACAACCTTGACTTCATCATTTGGTTATTAAAGCATTGTAGACCATTTGCACATTGTTTAGAAACAAATGTTACCATATTCTGTTATGAACATCTTTTTTCTACTGATTTAATATTACATTTACCTAGGGCTGGGCGATATGGTCTGAAAAATTTTTTTCTGATTCTTTTCGTCCCAAATTTGATTTTAGATTTTAATTGATTTTGTTTTCTACTTAAYGGAATGCTTCTGTTTCAGATCTTGAAACAAATGTGTTTATTCCTGCTTTTTGTAACAAGAGCCTTCAAACAGATTTTGCAGTGAGGTGTTTGTTGCTTCAAGTCAAAACCTAACCAGTTCCAGCTAATTGAAGAAACAGTGCTTATTTTGTAGCCTCGTAAAAACAGCCCCTCGTCCTTCACTTTGCTTCATACGAGGGTCGGGATTCTTTGCTATAGAGAAGCGAATCTTGCTGGAGRCGTGGCCTCTGCTGAAGTTTAAAATGATTGGATGATTCTGTTCTCTGATTGGCTCAAACAAAATTCTCTTGAAGAAATCCTTGTCTATGGGAGAAATCCCAGATGAAGCAGAGAAGGGAAACTGGAATTGAGCAGAACTGCGTAGGAAGACAAAGGCCAGGCTACCTTTTTTGGGAAGTAAATCCTCTCTTCTAGCTGCCATATTGTCATGTCATGTGCCAAGCATCTTTAGAGACAGGTGGGGTGACCTCTGAACTATAGAAGCCCCAAAGAGTGCACTGGTTTGAAAAAATAAATTCAGATTTTCCCAAAATTAAATCTTTATAAATGGCAAATTCGAATTAATTGATTAAATTGATTTATTACCCAACCCTACATTTTCCTATTACTTCAAAAATAATTATGTGATGTCTATGTAAAATGTTACAGGAAGATCCTGAAGAAAGGAGCACAACTACATACCAAGTATATCCAGGAACAACAAGAGCCATGGCAAGAAGTAAACAGCTCAGCACCATAGAAAATCCCATCATCCACAATAATGAGTTGGAGAGCCGACCACAAACGAGCCGCTGAAGAGAGATCCAGGAAGTAGTTACAAGAAGGAACTAATAGATTGCCTGAAAAGTTTAGAGCAGGACAAGGCTATCAGTCGGATTCTGTATCATAGATTTTACCCAGGTGAGTCCACTCTTAGTCTGTATGTTTTTTATCAAAGTCTTTTTATTATTTTTAACACAAACTACAGAAAAAAAAAACAAACTAACAAGAACACAAAACACACACACCCAAAATCCCTCCCATCCCTCCCCTCCAATACCGGATCTACTGCAACAACATAAAACCATCTTGTATTCATAAATCAGTAATACAATGAACAGGTTTGTGTACATGAAACAATATTTGACCTTTACACAAAATTATCTGCTGRATTTTTTTTTCTACGTACGATATAAATGGCTGCCAGATATCAAAGAATTTGTTTACAGATCCCCTAACAGTATATCTAATCTTCTCTAAATGAATGTAAGACATAACTTCTCTTAACCAATGACCATATACTGGAGGATGTGGATCCTTCCAATGAAGAAGAATAAGTCTTCTAGCCAGTAGAGAGCAGAAAGCTAACACCATAATCTGATGTTCACTAAGGGAAGCCTCTGCTGGAGCCACCCCAAAAAGGGAAATGAGTGGTGATGGATGAACAGTTTGTCTAAATAGTCCTGAAAAGGTGTCAAAGATGCCTTGCCAATATCCATGTAGTTTGAGACAGGACCAGAATGTGTGCAGAAGTGTGGCAGGAGATTGTCCGCAGCGATCACACGACGGGTCCAAGTCCTTTTTGAATTTGCACAATTTGTCCTTAGACCAGTGTAGGCGATGTACTACCTAGAATTGAACTATAACATGTTTCACACATATTGAGGACAAATATATATTTTGAATATTTTTTGCCAAACTGTGTCTGAAATGGATTCATCCAAGTCCATCTCCCACTTGCCCTTCAAAGAATCTAAATTGGAGTCAGAAAATGAGCTGAGCAGAGAATAAACTCTGCTCATGGAGCATTTCGTTACAGACTTACACATCAAAATCTCATCCATAAGAGAAGTTGGGGGGCGTAAAACCATGAAACCGTTTTCTGTGTGCACTGTTCTGGCCTATAT
>NW_013952497.1:1446048-1447152 GCF_001266775.1 Austrofundulus limnaeus
ATTGTGTGAGTTACAACCGGATTAGAAGTATAAGTTGAGATGGGTTGATTAAACGGTAACCGGGAGCAAAGTAAAGCAGAGAGAGAGTTCGCCGTAACTGATTTCCTCTCTAGATTTACCCAAGTAGGAACAGGGTTGTCGTCTCTCAACCAATACAGTAAGGCTCTAATGTTGAGCGCCCAGTAGTACTATAAAATAGTTGGGGAGTGACAAGCCACCAAGACCATGGGGTAACTGTAACATCTTACTGCCAATCCGTGGATGTTTTTTATTCCAAATAAAGGACGGCAATTCACTATTTAAATTTGTAAAGAAAGTCCTGGTGAGGAACACTGGCACGCTCTGAAATAGATAAAGTAATTTGGGCAATATTGTCATTTGATCATGTTGATTCTACCCCCCAGGGATAGAGGCAGGGATGCACATGTAGCGATGTCCTTCTTAAGGTTCACCAGGAGAGGCAGAAAGTTTGCTGCATAAAGATCTTTGTGACTGTGAGTAATCCAAATACCAAGGAATTTAAATTTGGCAGAGCTAATTTTGAAAKGAACTGGACCCATATGCTGCTTTTCTATTGGGGTCACAGGCATCAATTCACTTTTTTGAAGGTTAACCTTATAACCAGATATATTTCTAAACTTTTCAAGTAAAAGAAGTAACTCAGGAACACTAGACAAGGGGTGTGAGATAAAAAGAAGAGTATCATCTGCATATAAGGAAACTTTATGTTCAGTGCCAAACCGATTAATACCTTTAATCTTAGGGTTGTTCYGTAAAGCCACTGCGAGTGGTTGAATCGCGATCGYGAATAAGAGTGGCGAGAGTGGGCACCCCTGTCTCGTACCACGTTCCAATTCAAAATAGCTGGATAGATTACTGTTAGTGCGTACTGCTGCCATTGGCAAGGTATATATCAGCTTCACCCATGAAACAAATTTAGGACCGAAGTTAAACATCTACAAGGTCTTAAAAAGATAGTTCCACTCCACCCGGTCAAACGCTTTCTCGGCGTTTCTCCAGCGAGATTAAAATGTCATTGCAATTGTGACCGGGTGGAGCAGAAGTATACAGCACATTAAACAACCGCCTGATATTAAAGAAGGA
>NW_013952497.1:1448301-1456196 GCF_001266775.1 Austrofundulus limnaeus
GATAGACCGATTGCGTAACAGGAAGGTTCAGTTTCATTATGAGCGGACTATGATCAGAAATGACTATCACTCCTTAATCACATTCACTCACTAAGGGTAAAATCCGTTTATCAAGGAGAAAGTAGTCAATCCGTGAATAGCTCTTATGAACAGGGGAAAAGAACGAATACCGTCTCARGGTCGGATTACAAAAACGCCACACGTCAACCACTCCATAGGTGTTAAGAAATGAATTAATTGACTGGGCCGATTTAGAAAGAGAGATCCTCCCCACTGTACTACGATCGAGGGATGATGGCACACAGTTCACATCTCCCCCAGTAATGAGATTATGTGTTGAAACATTAGGTAAATTTGAAAAAAAGCATTTTAAAATGTTTGATTATCCCAATTTGGAGCATATATCAAGATTAAAATGACAGGAAGTGCATATAGTTTTCCCACCACAATAACATAACGTCCAGCGTGTCCGTTTTAATACTGGATGCTGTAAATTGCACCTGTTTACTAACTAAGATGGCTACCCCCCTCCATTTAGAWTGGAAATTAGACTGAAACACCTGACCAGACCAGCACCTGCTTAGATTTGCACTGTCTGCCTTATGCAAATGGGTCTCCTGCAAAAAAGTAATATTAGCATCAACTTGTCTTAAATGTGCCATAACTTTCCTAAATTTCATTAGACCATTGAGGTATTTCACATTCCAACTCACACAGTTAACTGGGTGACTGTTGATGAACCTGGCAATATTAGAACTGCTCATGTATGGTCACTTGGACTGTAGTACAATATCCACAAACCATCACAAAAAAATAACCTGAAAAAGACATTCTCAAAACAAATATGTAGATCCGGTATAGTCCCACCCCTTTCTCTCCAAAAAAAAAAAAAAAAAAACGGAGAACCCAACAAACAAAATTCCACTCATTTGTGCTTATGCTGTGGGGCTCAACTCCCTGTCTGGACTCCCGCCATAACTAAATAACAAATACAGAAATATATATATAAAAAAGTGGTTCCCTTACTTTAAAGTATTATTACTGTTTATGCTCCTTGCAGCACTGATAAATAAATCACTAACCAATATCTGAACAGACCCCCTGTGAAACTATCATATATAGAACAAAAAGAGGAATATTGTCCCTGAGAATAATGTCTGAAATTAAATCAAGATATAACGCGGGACATAAAGTTGAAAGGTTCATTACAATATGACAGTCACAATGGATCGATGAGGGCTGGACCTGCGTTCAACGCCGGTCCTCGCTGTCCGTCGCCGAGATGATCCTCATTTTAACGTAGACCATTGCTTTATTGGCATCCAGGAACTCCTTGCTTTCCTCCCCATGAGAGATGCGGAGCCATGCAGGAAAAAGCAGGCCATAGCGAACATTATGTCGGTTGCAAAGATGCCTCCTCACCTCCGTAAATGCTGCTCGAGCCTTGGCCACAGCTGCCATGTAGTTAGATGTGATTGTGATTGGTATCTCTTTAAAACGAAGAGGACCACGACTCCGAGCCCGACGCAGTATTTCCACACATTCTTGATAATAGTCCATTTTAGCGACAATAATCCGCGGCTTATCACCTGACCTGTTTCCACCTGGAGAGCGATGGGCTCGGTCAACCAGTGGCTCTTTATCCATCTGTAGAACCTCTGCTAGCAGTTTAGCCACTGCTGAAATGGAGCTGGATTCTGGTGTTTCAGGAACTCCAATAATCTGCACATTGCACCTTCTCATGCGCCCTTCCATATCGTCACACTTCTTTTTGAGCCCAACGAATTCTTCTTTCAGTTCCAATACGGTGTTGCGCATAGAAACAACCTCTTCGGACCAGTTTGACAAGCCGTCCTCCACTTCTTTAAAGCTCTGTTTAACATGGTCCAGGTCTGCGCGCAGTAGCATTGTGCCATTAGCCACTTCCTCTCTCACAACTTGTAACTATTAGTCTGTATGGTTTACCCAAAATTCACAAACAGGATGTACCGGTAAGACCCATTGTTAGCATGAACAACTCTGTCACTTACAATGTTTCTAAATATCTGACGTCTATACTTGGTCCTTTAGTTGGCAGCTCAGAACATCACATACAGAACACTATGGACTTTGTGGACAAGGTGAGGGATTTCATCATGGAGGCGGATGAAACTATGGTCTCTTTTGATGTTACATCACTCTTTAAGTGCGTTCCTGTTGATAAGGCAGTAGATGTGGTCCATGCAAGATTAAAATCAGACACCACTCTCAGCAGCAGAACCACACTTTCCACAGAACAAGTGTGCCAACTCCTCAAACAGTACCTGGACTCCCGTCTTTCGGCTACGTTTTCAGTAGTTGTCGTAAACTTATTTCAACAATATTCCTAGTGACCAATATGTGTTGTTTGTGGCAAATGTTGTGGTAGATAATATGGAGGTACAAATACTCAAGAGCCCACACACAAAACACGCGTCCGTCTTGCAACMCTTTTTGTAAACTCTACTTCTACGACCCAGTCTCGTAACCCTACCTGTGACAAGCGAATATTGGTGATGCTGATAATGTTGAAGGTGATTATTGTTTGCCCCCCCTGCTCCCTGCACCACCACATCTTGTTGTGGCCCTGCCTGAGGCATTTCCACTAATTGAGGCATCTGAACTGTACTTTTTTTCTTCGACCTGGTTCACTTTGTCCCTTAGATCCTTAAGTTTAGCTGTAGCTAACTGTGTCTCTAAGGAACTCATCTCTTGTTTTTCATCCTGTCTGTCCTTCAGCTGTTTCTCATTAAAGTGGATCACATGAGCAGTCCACAAGTCATAAACAGGCATTAGCTTCTCAGCATTAGCTAACATTTGAACTACTTCTTTGTATGGACTATTGTTGTCAGTCTTGTCTTTTTTCAGCTTAGTCTCAGTCACATCCTTTGTCACCTGATCCTGTTTTGTCTCAGAGGCTCCTTCATGAGAGCTCCTCTCTTCAGCTGCRTCACACTGTGTAGTCTGAGCGTCTGCGTAGAGTTTGTCAGATGTCAAGGTCTAGTTTTCACACTCTTTACTGGAGGTCAGAATATCTTTCATAATTCTAAACATCYGTCGCCAGTATTTATAAATCTTTCCCTTTTCTGGAGCTAGTTTAGTCTTGTAAAACTGTCTTAGTTTCGTCTGATTTTAAGCCCTGCTGCCAAGAACACTCCAATTTACAAACAATTCTCTGAATAGCTGCAGGTGTGGGTGCTGCTAAATCTAACCGGCCAAATTCACCATCAGCTAACAAAACCTTACACATCTGCATAAACACATCCTTTTCTATTTTTACATGTTTAGACTCTACGTCCTCAAGGTAAATCTGAAAAGTCTGATACAAAATCACACCCAAAGATCCTTGTTGAAAGTAATTCAGCTCCTCTATAAAATTTATCAGATATTTTTATTAACGTATACACATAACCCCAGCTCAGGAAATCTGGCGCAATGCCCAGCAGTTGGCAAACCTGAAATAGACAATTCTAGTAGCCGTCTATATCAGCCCTTCTACTGTTGAACAATTTCCTGGCCTGGTTACCCTAAACTAACAAAAACAAACCTAAAACCTGCTATTCCCACCCACAGATGTCCCACAGTTCCACCAGCGGTCACATTTTGTGTCAGACTTCTTAACTTAAGAGTACTTTTACTCTAAAATCAATACATGACACAACCGTGGGAATAAACACCTGCTGAGTGGAGACCCAGCCCACACATTTTCCCACAGACAGGACAAAAGAGGAAAGAAAGAGTTTGATTCCTGGATTTTTCCTTGAACACATGCACCACTCACCTGTATAAAGGATTTAACTACTATATTTACATACTACCATGCGTAACCTCCCCACCAGGTAACCGGGTTAAAAATTATTGGATTTTTCCTTTTGGTGACGCATAACTTGCTCACTCACTCCCACCACATAATTACTTAGTCTCCCACCTTCCACAGTGTGGCCTTATTACAGATTAGCTCACCTGGAGTTTCTCCACCTAACACAGCATGGGCTTATGACAGCTAACCTGGAGGTTTTCGGAAATGCGCTTTAAAACGGCCTAAGATGAGTACCCTAAACAAATATATTRTTATTGTATGACATTAAATCACAGCAGATAGATATGTTAGACAGTTCAAAACCCATTTTTTACCATCCGTTCTAGCTAAGAGCGCTTGTTTTGTCTACGACCAATAAGCTAACCAGCTATCAAGCTATAATTGCCACGTTGGTAGCCCCATCAGCATAGCAATGCTAACACAGAAGCTAACAATTAGYGAGTCTGTTTCAACGCCCCGCCACACAGGCCACAATGGAGAAACCCCGATCGGCACACAGTCCCAGTTTTATTAACAATCTGGAAAGCAAAAAAAAATATTTTGCTCACCTGTTTACTGGCGCCAGGACGTGTAGCGATGAGGCGGTCGCCACCCCAGCCTCGCTCGCAGTAAGCCGATCAGCAGCATCACGTCGGGGTCACCAAACTGTTAGAAATACGTGTTCTAATATTGGCTGACAATCAGATGAACACACAAATGTTAAATAAAATGATCTGTTATAGGAAATAAATGCCATACAACACCAGAATTCCGGAGTGGGGTTTATTATGCCAAGAGCTGACAAGTCTAAACCACACACTGAATGAGAAACAGTAAGTCCCCTGTTAAATACATTCCAGGATCTTCAATGCCTGAGTTTGCCCTCTGCTGGCCTACGGCTGAATCACAGGCATTCAGACACAACAAACCTCACTCTTGTATGTTATTACAGCTTTTTAAATATGTGTTGTTAATAATTCGGACACGTATCTACCCTATTTCAATTAACACATTATAGATCAAACATTATAACAATGTTATAATAAGAAACGCTTAATACACTGGTGTTGTTTCTGAAGTCAGTACTGATCTGTAATAATTATAAATTTCTTCAATGTCATTCACACTAGTATTATTACCACACACATACACGCATACATTATCTCTCATTCACACTAGTATTATTACCACACATACACACATGTATTATCTMTCATTCACACTAKTATTATTACCACACACATGCACACATGTATTATCTCTCATTCACACTAGTATTATTACCACACATACACACATGTATCATTATGTCATTCACACTAGTTTTTATGACACACATACACACATGTATTATTATCTGTCATTCACACTAGTATTATTGCCGCACATACACACATGTATTATTTTCTCTCATGCACAATAGTATTACCACACACATACACACATGTATTATATCTCATTCAAGCTGTGTCAGGTGGTTTAGTGTTGGGTGTGCATGCTTTTAATAGTATTTGTGTATAATATCTTAACAGTATGTGTGTGCAACTGTTGTGTTGTGCGTGTGTGTGCTTGTTTTTAATAGTGTGCATGTGTGACATTTTAATAGTATGTGTGTGCAACTGTTGTGTTGTGCATGTGCATGCATGCTTTTCTTTGCGTGCATGTGTGACATTTTAATAGTGTGTGTGCAACTGTTGTATTGTGTGCATGCTTTTATTTGTATGCGTGTGTGATATTTTTATAGTATGTAAGAGCAAATATAGTCTTGTGAGTGTGTGCCACAGAGTCTATAGTAGTGTGTGAGAGATAAAAGATAGTTTACGTCCTACGAGGCRCCCCATAAAAACCAGTGACATGTAAATGGTCTGTACTTATATAGCGCCTTTCGATCCATCCAGGACACTCAAAACACTTTACAGTTACAGACATTCACCCACGCGCACACACACACATTCACACACTAATGATGGCAAACTACATTGTAGCCACAGCTGCCCTGGAGCACACTGACAGGGGCAAGGCTGCCGTACACAGGTGCCACCAGACCCTCTGACTGCCTTCAGTAGGCAAGGCAGGTGAAGTGTCTGGCATGTGGGCATGGCGGAGAGTCGAACCTGTGACTTGTGGGTCCCAAAGCCGGCTGTTCTGCCACTACACCACAGCTGCCCCCATGTGACACATGAAAAAAGTAAACCAATGCWGCAGCTCAAAAATGTGATAAAATGATGGTATATGGTCTGTGCTACCAGTCAGCTRTGAAATTCAACATGCAATTCATTACAATGGAATATTAACGATATACAATACCCAAAATGATTGTGTTTCTTTCTTTGCTTTCTTTTCTTGTTTTTTTTATGCTTCAAAGTTTGTTTTTGTTGTTGTTTTCATATAGGCTTTAATGTGCAGATGAGCTCATTAAAATTTGGAAGAATGTGAAAAGAAAAAAAACTTGAAAACCAAGCATACTAAGCAATGATTTTAATGCCATCGTATTTGACATTGCTCCACTCAGAAATGTTTCTGAAAACCACTCTTTATAATCAGAACACACAAAGTAAAACTCCAAGATGAAAAGAGAGCAAGTGCAAACACATTTTAAATGGGCAGCTTCTTTTCTCAGTCCAAGTTTTATTAAGATTGTCTGAGGTGAAGTATAAAACTATTATTTGATATTGCAAGTCTTAATATAGAACATTTTATTATTTTTAAATTTAAAGTATTTTATTCAAGTCCTAAAGTCTGGTGTGTTGATACAATGTAACATTGCTCATCCCAAACTACTAGCAAAGGTTTCTAAATTTGTATGTACTCTTTGCATTGCTGGGTATTTACTGTTTTATTATTCAGGTGAGTGTAAAATGGATTTCAGTTTTTGGGCACTCACAAATTTCTTGGTCCATCTTTAGCTTTTTTTCAGATTTGTCAGCAGTGTTAGAACCTGTTACATTTATATTCAAAACATCCTTAAACYATTTGGAACAGGATATTAAAGTCAGATTATAGCCTGCTTTACTGTTGTCACTGTGTGTAATTTCCAAAGTAATTAAGCCTTCAAGTCCCAAACAAGGGGATATGTCATCCCCCACTGCCACTTGACATTTGATGTCCACTTTCTTTTCTATGGTCTGTGTGCAATCATTTATGAATCATCAAATAACGAATAGGTCACATTCTTGACTAATGCTTGTATTCATACTTGGGTCAGACTTCACACATTTCATTTGTTGTTGACTTGTGTAGGGACAAGTGTTGAGTATTAGTAAATACCATGCACTATAACATTATTGCCTAGGCTAGTTTGCGATGCACATCCCCGGATACACAAGTTGTGTAAGTCCAGTGCTCATGGCTTTCACACAGATTATCAAGGATTTATCCTGTTTGTATGACAGGATGGCGAACATCTAAAAGGTTGGAAAAAAAATTCTGACTGCAGGGAAGTTGAAGTCATCTCTGCGTCTTTCTGTTTGTGTGTTAGAATTGACATAAAAGAGAAGGGGAAAAATGAGGGCATTGATTGATTACGTAGCCATTTCAATGACGTAAAATTGCATTTTGCAATCGCAGTTCCCGTTCAATCTTAATAAAACACTTTACTGTCTCACAGCCCACTTAGTGTCCCATTTCACCCATATACCTACTCCAAACTCACACTGTCTACTTGTGGGTGCATGTGTTCATTTATGTGCACACACAAAAGGCTCTATCAGCATGCTATGTGTCTAAAGTGTTGTTTCTATATTGCAGCCATATTTCATTTTGGCCTACTTTCTTTAAATTGCCTATGGGGTTTTGTGTGGGGAGAGGTACCATCACATTTATATATGAGACTGAAGGAGAGGAAATTGAGGTGAGCGACTTGTTTATGTTCTTATTCATTTTCTTTTCCTTCCTTCCTTACCTACCTCACACTCCATCTCTTTTTGCTGCTGTTTTCCCATTGTGTTTCACTTTTGTTACCCTGTCTCTTTTTCTCTTCTTCTCTGCATGACTTTTTTATGAAAGCTCTGTGTTCAATTGCTAACATAATCCAAAATTGATTAAGGAATGATTTGTACAAAACAGAAACACACACACA
>NW_013952497.1:1456226-1459718 GCF_001266775.1 Austrofundulus limnaeus
TATATAAGTAGCTTGATATTTAGGAACATACATTTTAATAGCAAGGCCAAAATATATTAGAAAACATATCTCTGAGTTAAAGGGAATATTTCCTCTGAAATAAGTGTGCCTAGATGAATAATGTAGAGGTACACACCATTTCCTTTCAAACATCCCAGCATGTATATTTCAAAAAATGCCTCTGTTTCTTACTCCTGTTTATGAGTTGAGTGGTGCAAAGAGAATAAACTATTTGATTTCCTGATGTTGCATCACAGTTTTCAAAATGTTTAATGTGACTTATGGGGTTTGACAAAGGGCAGATCTTTGAAAAGAAATGTCTAATAAAGACTGCAAGTAAAACCTAGAAATCCACTTCAGAGTTGTTACATTCAGTGTTTATCAATTATACCAGATGACAAATTCATTTTCACAAAGATGCACTCACCTATACACATTTATGCAAGCACACACTCCATCCTGTTCATGCTAAAACATTCATTAACATAGATCTTGTTTTGCTGGTGGCATTCAATTTGTGGTCAGAAGAAACTCGTTCTTATGTCACTTTGACCTTTGACACCACCTTTTGTTCAAATAGTGCATGTCTGTGTTTCCTCTTCATGTGGATTTATGTTTATTTCTGATCCTGAATCAAATTTAAAACACATCCTCGTTTAATCCTAGACATTTGATGGCACTGGCACCACAGTAACACTAATGAAAGGGCACTTAATTCCTTAATAAAATTGGTTGTTTGTTCCCCAAATCTGTGCAATTTCAAGTTTTTAAAGTGCTGGTTGGGGTACACAAAATCTATTTTTTAAGTTTTATATCATATTATAATGTAATTCCCTCTTCAAAAACATGCCCAGAGTGTTGCTTTGACTCATTCACATAAATACTTGAATCTCATGTGGTAGCCATTTGGAGCTGCCTAAATTCTTGCTGGTACAAAGCACTGCCTATAGTACATAGCTCATCCCTGGAGCTTAGTACCCATCTGAGCTCCTGCTCGCACCCCTCTCCCAAATCATTGTTGTGTAGATGTGCTGAAGTGGGAATGTCAAAATTGGTGGGAGGTTCTTAGCCTATACAGCATTTATATAACAACTGAAGGTAACAAAGTTAYATGATTGTGTTATAGAATTGAAGTTTGTGACTGTAAAATACATAGTACCCCTCCCCCTCTTAAAGTTAATCATAACTAATCGTCGTATTTGTAACAGCAGATGAAAATGTTTTATTTTTGAGTATTTGTGGATGTTTTCAAAGGTATTGTCTGCCTATGTGCATATTGTCTATTCAGATAACAAACTAGTAGATGTTTGTGTGTTTTTATGCTTTTTATTATGACAAAACTGCTGGCACATTAGTGGAGCTGGTTAAAACTAGTCACTCAGCAGGGTAACAATGATCCGACACCAGGGAGGGATCATGGTTCCCCAGAAATAGTGAAGGCTCAGCTACAACAATTTGTGAAAAGAGTAACAAAACGAAACAGTATAACCAATGATTAGATGAAATACAAATACATTTAWATGCAACTGCAGAGTCCACAATCTACAAAGCTTGTGGAGAAAGAGSGGTAGAGGATACATCAATTATGCCCTGTTGGTGTAGCCTTAGTAGTGACAAAAGGTAGCTTTTAAATAGGATGTRCTTTATAAATTAAAAGCTAAATAATACTTGGAAATATTGTTTTTCCCTTTTTCTCCAACCATACGATTAATGGTACTTTCAACTCATGTTTCAGATTGTATAAACTATTTTCATCATTAGCTACCAGGTTTTTGAAAATAAAATTACAAAACATCAACTGTGCTTTTTGTTTAAGTGACAAAAGTGCATTTAAAGAGAGTTACTTAACAGGATACAGTATTAATTATTGCCCACGACTAAGCGAGTGGATAATGTGTCTGTTTGTCTCATGAATCACTAAACATACTATATTTCAAAGTGACTTTCAGATAGCAATCAATTTATTGTTCACAACAGATATTTGTGTACAACRAATTTACTTTTGGATTCTATTTATTTCAAGAAGGCCATAAGTATGTAATTTTAGCAAACACAAATACAGCTATAACCTCAATTTTATGCAAGTACAAGGATGTGTGCGTTTKTATGTGTGTATATTTTCTAAAGAGTGGCTAAAAGGCCCTATTATATTAGAGATGTTATAAGCAAAAACTAATCAATATTATTTGCACAAATAACACACTCACTGCCTCATTTCCCAAACCTTTTCTGTAAGTGCTTTTCTGTAAAGCCATTTACTCCCAAGGCATTAGGACATACAGTATAGAGAGAAGATCAGGGAGAGAAACTCATTTTGCAGTGACAGCACTTTTCAACACAATAAAAGCTCTAAGCAATATGCCAATATGCATGGCTACATAATGAATCCTCATTTCAAACTGTGAATTATGCAATGATATTAATATACCAAGACCATCTATATCTGGTTGAAATGAAGAATATTTTAACTGTAATAGGCAAAAAAATATATAAGTAGTTAAATTAGTAAACAAGAATCAAGGAATCTACTGTATGTGAATGTCTTTCATTTCTGTCAAATTCCTTCATAGTATATATTTCTTCAAAAAGATCAGCACTAGTAAAATAATTGTGTCAAAGTTTATTTTAATTAAACTAAACTTGTCACATCCTTGCAAATCCCCGGTGACCACCTACGAAGGTACCAAATTAGATATTTTCTCTCAGTACAGTTTTATCTTAAAACGTCTAAAAGAAAATTAGAAAATTAAGGGCTCGACTGCTAAGAAAATCCAGTATATTGATACAAATCTGAACTTGAGCGCTGATAAATACCYGAATACAGATAAAGGTTTACAGTGTTTATTAAAGTTGCTGGTGTGGAGCTGGAACCAAAGAGGAACTTGGGCTGGGTAATCTGGACAAAGAGAAYGCAGGTTAGTGGCTGTCAGAAGCTGGGTGAAAACACAAAGTGAAATACAAGCCACCAACCAGAGCCCCGTTTCAGAAAGCAGGGTAAGTGCATACCCTAAGTTTTGGGGTAACTAGGTGCATACCCCGTGTTTTTGGTTTCAGAAAGCCAGATAGCATTTACCCTGAGCTAAGTTACCCCCGAAACTTACTCCGTGAACCAACCCTGCTCCGTAGCAGGGTTACTTGAACATAATGGGTTAGTCGGACTATTTAGGTGACAGCTGTCATGAGGAAGTGTCAGACATGGCGTGTCCTTTTCTCGAGGAGCCTGTGGACATAGGAGCTTTAATACTCCACAGAAATCTACGTCGGGAGAAAGTAATCAGATCGAGATTAGATGTGTTCTCATTTCCAGACGATTATTTGTTTGTGCGCTACCAGTTTTCACGCTCCAGATTTAGATGGACCTTCGTCAGCTGATCCTCCTTCACAGTCCTTTTGAGTTAAAATTAACAAGTCATTATTTTACACAATAAAATTTGAATAAAATTTAAACCTACAGTTAAGCAACACATCCACATGCACCTGGGTATGCCCCCT
>NW_013952497.1:1460680-1463186 GCF_001266775.1 Austrofundulus limnaeus
CACACACACACACCCACACACTAACTTTTTTCTACTTCAATAATTATAAAGAATAAATGATTAGCTTTCTGTCAAATCATACTCACACATTAACTTGGTTAGCAATTCTCTGCCACGCTAACTCTCTTTCTCTTGCAGCGGCAACAGTATTGCTTTTTTGTTAAATATATATTKATRTTGTCCGTATGCCRTCATTAATWTTTCTAGTTCTAGTGGTGAGAAATATGGACTTTGATTCTTCCTGTTTTCTGCCGTTTCCATGGTAAATCGCATTATCTGACTTCCATTGAAAAGGGCTTCTTCTTAAATACTTGCGCTCAAGGGGTAACTTCACTCCGAGTTAAGTTACCCAATTGATATCACCTGTTGTGAAACCGAAAATCCTGAGTATCAAAGAGCASGGTAAGTTGATTCAGAGTATCTGTGTTAACCCAGAGTTGGTTGAGCCTGATTTCTGAAATGGGGCTCTGGTGTTCACAGGAAGCCTCCGTGAGGAAACACCGTCCGTGTATGCTTAGTTCTGGGAAAGATCAATGATGTCACCAATGGATTTTAGAGATGTTTCTGGTCCAATAGGCAGAATCGGGGTTGAGGTACAGGCAAGGGTCATACAGAGTAATTGGATGTTTTACCAGGTTGAGAGGAGAAGACTTAGCTCTTGTGTCCAGAAGGAAGGCGGGAGTCGAAAACCAGGAAGTAAAAGATGTCATGGTGCCGGGCAGGGTACAGATGAGAGGCAGGAGTCCGAAAAACAGAGCCAGGATCATTACCAGGGGAGCAGATGGCTGGAGGTATCTGACAATGGCAGAGGACGAGGAACCAAGGTACGTRAAGGAGGTTGATGAGCCAWGGCAAGAACAGGACATGGGAACAAAATACTGGTAGATCATAAACTGGGCTGATGATAAACTGGCACCGGAGTGTGGGAGATGGCAGGCTTAAAAGCAGAAGGATACAGGTGAGTTGTATGAGCTTGATTAAGTGGAGGATCTGTGATGGGAGGGGGAGCAGGACTGAAACCGGCTGAAAACTAAATCTGCTAAAAAAAAACACGACAGGACTAAGAAAACCTAAAACTGAGACTAAAAACTATAATATATATAGTAGAGTGGTAAATAACATGATCTGCATCAGAACAAAGAATCAAGTCTTACTTGAGTTAGACGRAGATATACTACTATTTATTTTGTGCTATAAACTTGCTGGTACTTGTRTGTTAATGCCTTTTACAAATAATGGACAAAAGAGTGTCCATGGTCACAGAAATTGTTGCAATATAACATTTGATGTTACGTGATTTTAACCTATATGTAAAGCACTCATGTCGCATAACAATGGGGCTCTTTGAAGCTTCAGCTATGTAWTCTTATGTTCAAAGTCAATCTTTTTTGTTTGATATGTTTATTTTATGATGGCAGCTGCCTTTAATCCTACTCACTGTGTGTCACTACTTTGCCTTACAGACTCAAAAATCATGTGATATTGCAGTTAGACTATTCAATTGACAACAAAAGTTAACAACACAAGACTTCAACTTCTTTTTTATTCAAAGAACTAAGGCATCTCACCAGAGATACCCCACAAAMCAGCAGTTTTAAACAATATATACTCAGCTCAATAGATTCCTTTAATAATTCAACAATGTGTGTTGTGCATATGTGTGGTCTTTATTTTGTGTATAGGTTCAAGTACTCGGGGTGTGTGTTGAAGTAAATGTCCCAAAGGCAGCGTTGATACCCTGACTATGAGCTAATAGACCTATCAAGCAGTTCCCTCAGGTTATACACGTCTGTGTAATTGAGCCATTGAGGATTTCCYCCTAACCTGTAAATACCATTTTCTTCATGCTCATTCACATTCAGCCCTGTGGATGCTTAATACACAGCGATTCTAGCTTTATTGTTTTTATAGGTTTTTCTTCATGCAGCATGTCATCTTGTATTGCCAGCTCTCTATCCAATGATAATCCACTGTACTTTTTTTTTCCAACTGCTTGACTTCTCTACATTTTTATGTCCAATTTTTCTGACGTCATTTTAAGTTGCTACATAATTTATATTGTCCTTGTAGATATCAATTCATTTTTAWTACTTCATAGATGTGTTATGAAAACACAGCCAGTGTCTTTTCCTTCCAGTTAAACCTCGCCTATGGGAGCATATTTAAAAAAAACAAGTTATTCTGCTGAACCATGACTAAAGTCCAGTAATAATAAATGGRCTTTACACAGAGACTTAAAACAATAAATATATCTGTAGATTCTCAGTCATTCAGGACATTCTAACAAATTCAATCGAATGGGTTGTTCTTAAATGTAATTTCTCTCTATCCACCATATGGTAGAGAGAGAGAGAGAGAGAGAGAGAGAGAGAGAGAGAGAGAGAGAGAGAGAGAGAGAGAGAGAGAGATGTTTAGCAGTGATTGAAGAAGATGAAAGCCTTTATTGTCATCGTTTGCACAATGAAATTACACTTAAGAACACCCATTCGATTGATGTATATATATA
>NW_013952497.1:1463281-1467480 GCF_001266775.1 Austrofundulus limnaeus
ATATATATATATGCTTTTCCCCACTTGTAAAATTCAGGAAACTGGTAGCTAGAAAAAAAAAGTAGTCTCAGTTTGAAATGGCTCAAAGACAGAAACAAGGAACGGCCTTCTGTTCAAGTGAGGCAAACTGCTAATGTGGTGTGTCGACAACTTTTTTTTCAAGTCATCAGTTTTTGAAATGTACCCACAATGATCGGCAAGAAATAAGGAATAGTTTCACAGGCTTGTTTATTGACAACGTTTTCCAATAGTACAAGAGCAGCCCCATTGAATGTCATAATTATGCATGGCCAGCCATTGACAAAGGCATTATTATCCATTCATCACATCAGCCATTGTTACAATTTCTAATGGCTATGATTTACTCCAGAGTTTATTTTGCTTCTCTGTAATACGTCTTGAATCAATTCAATCAACTTGTTTTAGCCGTAAGACATGAAACAAGTCTGTACTAACCAGATCCAATTGCCAACCAATATTAGTTGCTTATGCAGCAAAAAAATAATGTAATTCTCTTAGTCTACTAAAGAACCTGTTACACTATAATGTTTTGGAAAACGTATGTAGATGTAAAGTGTTTGGCCCACACACTAGCATATGCTGAAGATCACGAGTATCTGATGTGACATGATTGTGGCAATGCACTTCAAAATTTTGTGAATAAGTTCAGCMCAAGTTACACTAGCATTGCATACAAACTCTAATTTTAAATAAAACTATCCTACACTTGTACACGTTACATGCGCTGAACACAATTTATGCAGTTACTCATATGTTGAACAAATGTTATGCTGTATATTTGTTCAATTTGTTAGCAACATGTTACTGTCCAAAGTAATGCTATACAGTTTGTTTATTTATTTATTTTTTTAATTACATCTTCAGCATATTGGACACAATTTACATGTGTCAATGTAAGTTGTTTATAATTGTGTGACAGGTCCTTAAAGAACACAAAATGTTCATTATTTTTTATTCCTTTATTTTTCTAATGAGAGTGAAATATCCTTTGTGTAACTTCAGAAGTTCTTTCTAAATATTAACTAGATAATGATAAATTAAAGCTGAAATGTCAGTGTCCGTTTTTATTTTTTGTTTGTTTTTTTATCCACCCTTGTTTGTTTTTAWTTACCGGTATACTACAATGATAAGCTATACTAACTCAACAGTTGAGCTTATAACCAAGCACTAACAGTAGGTGTATCATTCATGTTGTACATTTTGGGGTCAGATAGCAGAGACTCAAAGCAGCACACACATGGAATTTGCATTACTTTTCATGTCACTCATATTCCAYTAAGCAGCAGGCCGAGCTGCATTCATGACCCACATATCCTTGCCTTTTTTGTTTTTATTGTGTTTTAAACATTACTTTAATCACAGTTATTTAGCACACAAAGAAATAAATTGGAAAATGGTAATATTAAATCTGGGCATGATGCATGGAGTATATGTGATGAGGCAAAAGTCATTGTCCAGGCTAAATGCTAAACAAATGTGTGTCAGTTTCTTATAGTTTTTTTACATAAGTAACATTTTTTAAGAAAAATAAATGTATCTATTCTTACATGTTTACATTTACTATTTTGTAAAGTATTCACATCACTCTACCCACATTTGCCTCTTGGTAATTCAGAAGTAAGTGCTACAGATATGACTCACTTGTCCTCCGACTGAGCCATGATCTGTGCCTGACCTCCTATGTCTTGTCCTTTCTTTGCACTTTGACATCTCCTAAGGCCTGACCTCCTCATGAGCTTGTGACATGGACTGAGCACAGTCTCCAACAGCATACAGCTGACTTCATTTTTAATGGATGTAACCCAAAATAAAACTAATTTCTGGATTGTAATTACTTTCTAGGAGCTCTGTGGCACTATTGTTTTTATGGGGTCAGCTAATCCAGCACATTTAGAAATGAGCAATTATCCTGAACTCAGCTTGTGTCAAACTTGGGGAAAAGAGAAAGAAAGAGACGGTTGCAGAAGGCCAAGTTATTTTGAGCGAGGGCACTTGTTGACATTAAATCTGGTTCAGCGTGTGAAGTACAATCAACCTACAGTAAAAGCCCCAAACGACTTGTAAAATTATTGTGTCATTAAGTCACAATCTATCTTTTAATGTCTGATTTATTTGGCATATTGATTAAAATAACTGTAAAAAGATGACTGGGCATCAATAAAACACTCCTAAWGAATGGTTTGTTTTTCACACATCATAGATCCAGTAAAGAAGGCATGTGTTGTACATTTAGGTCCACATATATTTGGACAGAGACAACATTTTTCTTATTTTTGTTCTAGACATTGTCACAATGAATTTTAAACAAAAAAATTCATATGCAGTTGAAGTTCAGACTTTCAGCTTTAATTCAGTGGGTTGAACAAAATGATTACATAAAAATGTGAGGAACTCAAGCATCTTTTAAACACAATTCCTTCATTTYAGAGGCTCAAAAATAATTGGACAGATTCAATAATTGTAAATAAAATGATCATTTCTAGAACTTGGTTGAAAACCCTTTGTTGGCAATGACTGCCTGAAGTCTTGAACTCATGGACATCACCAGATGCTGTGTTTCCTCCTTTTTAATGCTCTGCCAGGCCTTCACTGCAGCAGGTTTTCAGTTGCTGTTTGTTTGTGGGCCTTTCTGTCTGAAGTTTAGTCTTTAACAAGTGAAATGATCAGTCGGGTTGAGATCAGGTGACTAACTTGGCCATTCAAGAATATTCCACTACTTTGCTTTAATAAACTCCTGSGTTGCTTTGGCTTTATGTTTTGGGTCATTGTCCATCTGTAGTATGAAACAMMRACCARTCAGTTTGGYTGCATTTGGCTGGATCTGAGCACACAGTATGGCTCTGAATACCTCAGCATTCATTTGGCTGCTTCTGTCCTGTGTCACATAGTCAATAAACACTAGTGACCCAGTGCCACTGGCAGCCATGCATGCCCAAGCCATCACACTGCTCTGCTGTGTTTTACAGATGATGTGGTACATTTGGATCATGAGCTGTACCTCGCTTTCACCATACTTTTCTCTTTCCATCATTCTGGTAGAGGTTGATCTTGGTTTCATCTGTCCAAAGAATGTTCTTCAGATCTGTGATGCATTTTTTAGATGTTTTTTTAGCAAAGTCCAGTCTACCTTTTTATTCTTGATACTTATAAGTGGCTTGCACCATGCAGTGAACCCTCTGCATTTACTTTCATGCAGTCTTTCCTTTATGGTAGATTTGGATATTGATACTTCTACCTGCTGGAGAGTGTTGTTCACTTGGTTGGCTGTTGTGAAGGGGTTTCTCTTCACCATGGATATTATTCTGTGATCATCCACCACTGTTGTCTTCCGTGGGCGCTCAGGTCTTTTTGCATTGATGAGTTCACCAGTGCTTTCTTTCTTTCTCGGGATGTACCAAACTGTAGATTTTGCCACTCCTCATACTGTAGCAATTTCTTGGATGGGTTGTTTCTGTTTTTTGCAGCTTAAGGATGGCTTGTTTCAACTGCATAGAGAGCTCCTTTGACCACRTTTACTTCACAGAAAACCTTCCAAATGCAAGCACCACACCTCTAATCAACTCCAGGCCTTTTATCTGCTTAATTGAGAATGACATAATGAAGGGATTGCCCACACCTCTCCATGAAATAGCCTTGGAGTCAATTGTCCAAAACTTTTGGTCCTTTTTAAAAACAGGGTGGCACATGTTAAGGAGCTGAAACTCCTAAACACTTGATCCAGTTTTAATGTGGATACCCTCAAATGAAAGCTGAATGTCTGGACTTTATGGTCATGCACATTAAATAACTATAACTTGAATTTGTTTCAGTAAACAGGTAAAAATACAAAATTTGTGTCAGTGTCCAAATATACAGTATATTTACTATACAGTATATACTAAACTTTACCAGATTTCCCTCAGGGATCAATAAAGTATTTTTGAATTTGAATTTGAATTGAAACTCAGTGGTTAAATCAAGTTTTTTTCCAACTAAGACTTATTGCTAAGATGAAGCCATACCTCCCAAACAGAGACCTTGAGAAAGTGATTCATGCTCTCATTACATCTTGTTTGGATTATTGTAATTCTTTGTATGTTGGTTTAGATAAATCTTCTCTGCATCGATTACAATTTGTCCAAAACGCAGCAGCTCGTCTTTTAACTGGAAGTAAAAAGTACGAACACATATCCCCGGTT
>NW_013952497.1:1468795-1472851 GCF_001266775.1 Austrofundulus limnaeus
TATATATATAGTATACATGTTTGAAATAAACTAACCTAAAAAACTAAACCAAATGCAACATATTGCTTTTGCTCCCATTTTTCATGAGCTGAACTCAAAGATCTAAGACTTTTTCTATGTAACAATAGACCTTCGTCCTTCAAATATTGTTTAGAAATGTGTGTGAATCTGTGTTGGGGCACTTCTTCTTTGCAGAGATAATCCATCCCACCTAGCAGATGTGGCATAACAAGATACTGAGTAGACAGCATAAGTATTGCACAAGTGTACCTTGGGCTGGCTACAATAAAATAAAAAAAAACACTCTGAAATGTGCTGTTTTATCACACAGCACAATGCCACAAATGTCACAAGTTTTGAGGAAGTGGGCAATTGGCATGCTGACTGCAGGGATGTTGACCAGAGCTGTTGCCTGTGAATTTAATGTTCATTCCTCTACCGTAAGCTGTGCATACAACCAGCTTCACAATTGCAGACCACATGTAACCACACTAGACTCGGCCCTCTACATCCAACATGTTCACCTTCGAGATGGTCTGAGACCAGCCACCCGGACAGCTGCTGAAACAGCTGATTTGCACATCCAAAGAATTTCTTCACAAACTGTCAACCATCTGATGCTCAACTGCAAGCTTGTCATCCTCATTGGAGTTTTGACCTGATTGCAGTTCATTGTCACAACCACCTAGAGCAGGCAAATGCTCAAATTCGATAGTGTCTGGCTCTTCATGGATGAATCTCGGTTTTCACTGTTCAGGGCAGATGGCAAACAGCATATGTCATAAAGAAAACTTTCCAGGCTAATAAAATTAATAAGTCTGCTCTTGCATATTATATCAGCCCAGACCCGGCTCCTGAGGAATTTAGTTGGGGGGGTGGGGGGTGCTCTGGCTTATTTTGGGGGGGGCCTCGTAAATAGTCAATTAATTTAATATAAATGCATTAATAACCCCCCCCCCCCACACACACACACACACACACACACAAATGACATAAACAGTGACATGTAAGTATGCATCAGTCACCAGAATATGCTGAGTAATTGTGGTCAGGTTAGCATAAACTTTAGCTCATACATAGCAGAAATCTTAGAAACTAATCAGCCCTGCATTATAATCATTGTTTAAAACACATTTACTCCAGAAACCTGAAGGCACATGTACATGAACCTCTCCTGAAATTACCAATTATTTATGAAAAATAATGAACATTTTCAACTTTTCCACCCTTTTTTAGCACAAACAAATGCAAATAAAAAAATGAAAAGCTCTGTGAAAAAATCCTTTATCTAACATAAATTCACTCAAATATGGTATTTTCTGTCCCTCTGTGGTGAAACAGCACCTGGTTACACTTGCCTTGCTAAGACTGGAGGCGTGGTAGCATTGTTCCTGCTTGTAGCTTTGCTCCTGTTTTTGTTTAGCTCCGTCCATTTTCATTCTAACCATATTTATTAACCTAAAAAGTATGACTGAAAAATAATTTAACAAATAAAAGCCACAGAAATTAAAGAAAGGTTGTTGTTATTTCACCGTGACTACTATATCAAATTGCTTTGATTCAGTAGAACAAAATTCTTTTTGCAAGGTGTTTAAGTGTTTACCAAGAATAGAAAACATTCTTTATATGTAACTCATAGAATCCCACWTTAATAAAGTTATCCTTTTGTAAAAATAAAAACGTTTCAGAGTTGAACTTGACATTAAATATGTCATAAAGACACATTAAACCTACAAACAGCAACATTTTGTGCACACTGGCCTATTAATTAGGATAAAAGCTAAGTTTTACTTTGGAAGACCCTCCTTTTTACAGTGCTTTATCAATCAACAGACAAAGCTTTTCACTTTTTTCTAAAGGTATATCTGATTCTKCACACAGGACAACAAAATCTTGGAAACTCCCACCTCACTTCTGAGTGTTCAGGAGTTTGCAGCGTCTCTCAACTCCTCCTGCTTCTCTGTGATGTGACTCAGACAGGAAGTGGGTCTTCACATGTCCAGCCCATCATGTGCTGATAAAACTTGCATAAAAGTTCTTCACCAGATAAAAAAAAAAAAAAAAAAAAAAAAAACGCTGGGGTGTTGTTCTCTCCTAAACTTTACCCTAAGCTTTATATATGAGGAGAACATTGCTGTAAAGTTACTCTGTTCATCGCGCACATCAGAGCTTTTCTTTTCTCTCCTCCCTCTCTCTGTGTCAGGACTCGGGGGAGGGGGGGGGGCAGGAGCGCAGCCCGCATGCCTGTTACCAGGTAACGTTGGTTACGTATTGCAACCCAAGTTTCTATGAGTATAAGCGTAGCCCTCTAAGGCTGGCGCTTGTGGTATCCCTCKCGCGCATGTGCACTGAGAAATTCCTAATCCACGCCCACCTACTGGTGGGCCCACCCTCAGTCTGTACATAAGGCGGCTCAGACCGAGACCCTGTTTCMATAGCTTTTTCTTCAGTTACGGAAGCCAGTGGAGCCCCGAAACTTAGAGGGCTACACTTATACTCATAGACACTTGGGTTAMAATACTTAACCAAAGTTCTATTTCATATAAGCTCTGCCCTCTAAGGCTGTCGCTTGTGGTATRAGGGCGGAGCCAGTTGTAGTCTATGTCACACCGGCTTCACAAACCTAAAACATCATAACATTCCTCTGACAGCTCATGCGTAATAACGCATTGGTAAGTCCTGGTGCGTAAAGGTGCATGGAACACCCAAGTGTCTGCTGAAACAGCACACTTTGTTCATACTGAACACAGGAAGCAACAGAAATATTTACAATACATCAAAACATTAAAGTGATACATAACGTAACGTGAACATATGAACAATATGATACATCACTCTGTCACGGGTGCGAGCACGGAGTGAGTCAGAGACCCCGAAACATCACGTAAATAGAAACGGACAAAAGGACAAGGAGAAGACCAGGAGGCAGCTGAACAAATCTCCTAGACAGACATTCCTCTGAGCAACGCAGAGGAGGACACAATCCCCCTCGTGGAATGCGCTGACAGTGTGTCCRGTGGCTGCAGGCCCGACGAAATTTAAGCCTGAGAAATGGCGTCACAAAGCCAGTGTGACAGCCTCTGAGAAGACAGTGGCTGGCCCGTGGATTGCTCTCTGTAGTGCACAAATAAGCATTGGGAGCATCTCATCCCTGCTGTGCAAGACATGTAGCATGAGAGTACACTTACCGGGCATAGCAGGTGAGGAGAAGTCTCCTCCTCTGAGTTGTGAGGGGGAGGAAAAAACCCGCTGAGAGTAATGACTCTGGAGCTATAAGCGCTTGTCACCACTTTAGGTGTAAAAGCCGGGTTAGGGCGCAGAATTGCCAAACTGCCATCCCCTCGGATGCTGAGGCATGACGGAGCCACTGATAATGCGGCCAACTCACCCACCCGTTTTGCTGACGTCAGTGCTAGTAAAAGCGCTGTTTTTAGTGATACATAATTAAGCGTCACCTGATCCAGTGGTTCAAACAGAGCCCTGGATAATGGGATAGCGCGTACAGTACAAGGGATATATCCCACTGTKGTACTAGCGATACTGTGGTATCCCTTTGCACACGTGCGAGGGATACCACAAGTGACAGCCTTAGAGTGCGGAGCTTATACGAAATGGAACAGCAGGAAGACTACAGGGAGTAGCAGTGGCCAATATACCTCAGAAATCCACGTGTTTTATACTATATTCCATTTTGTTTGGTCAGTTACGGCCCTGTTGTTTACAGAATGCTGTGATCTGWCTTGAACAGGCCCGGATACCTGAGTGGGCAGGCCCAGCCTGCCCAGGCCTGCCCACTGGTGCCGGGCCTGTTCAAAACAAAATAAAAAATACATTGTGGCTGAAATAAGATTGTAAGACTTAGCTAGATAGATAGTTCATGCTGTGAAGTGACTAACTACTGCTCAGAAACATTGACAGATGAAATAAGCTCAGAGCACTTGGAAACAGGTGGTTCCTCTCCTGTGAAACCAGTTCAAAGCTTAATTAATTCAGGTTTACACCAAAATCCCAGCTTTAATAAAAATAATAATAATTACACACACACACACACACACA
>NW_013952497.1:1473732-1476020 GCF_001266775.1 Austrofundulus limnaeus
GACAGAGACAGAGACAGAGACAGAGACAGAGACAGAGAGAGAGAGAGAGAGAATAATACCACTGGAAGATTACTTAATACACTTTTGATATTTGTCGCCTTCATGCTGCTTCTGTGTTTAACATTAGTTCACAGAAAAGTACAAACATGTATGCATTCAATTAATCTTTTTTTGTTTTTGTTGCTTTGTGTTTGTGTGTTTTATTTGTCTTTTTTTCCTGCCAACTAGAAACACAATCCCTCCTTCATATACACTGCCTGGCCCCCAAAAAGTGGTCACCTGGATTTAAGTGTTATGATCTGGGGTTGCTGCAGTTGATAAGATCTAGGTTCAGCAACAGTAGGCCTATGTGCTCAAAGGTGGGGGGGTCACATTTTTAAAGCTTGCTCACGCACAAAACAGGAAACCCGAAACTTGCGTTTGCTTTTCACACAAAGTTTGTGATTTATAAAACCTACGGCCCAGTCCCCTCAGCTGGTCGCTAAAGTTTATTATATCAGCAGGATCATTTAAGCGTAAATGCATGTTGAGCTGCAGTCGGGCCAGCAGTGTGAGGATTTGGCATGAACAGACCCAGGGCGCAGGCAGGCTCCAAAAAGTAGAACAAAAATTTATTTTAAATAACAAAAATGCTGTAAAGACATCTGAACTTACAGGAGGCACGAGGATCACACAGGCAGGGGGAACAAAGCACAGAGAACCATGACAAACACATYAAACAATGATCCGACACAAGACTGAGACAGGACAGGGTTTAAATACACAGAAAAACTAATTACTAAACAGAAAACACCTGGGGAGAAACACAAGGGTGACAATCAAGGAAATGTGGGGCAGCTGGGCAAAGACACACTGGGGAATATAGAAAACACTAGGAAAACTAAAGAGAATAAACACAGACTATGACAAGCAGTCTCCTTAAATGATAAGGACTGATATGAAAGTTATCTGTACAAGGCAAACGAACTGCAATTTCAGCCTGTGTTATGATAGTAATTCAAATTCAATTCAATTCAAAAATACTTTATTGATCCCAGAGGGAAATTAGGTGTTGTTGTAACTCATTTAACTAAAAACTTATTGTAGATGCTGATGGCTGTGGGCACGAAAGATCKTCTGTAGCKGTCTGTATTACAGCGAAGTTGAAGAAGCCTCCGACTGAAGACACTTTGTCTTTCTATGACAGTCTGATGAAGAGGATGGTCAGGGTTGTCCACAATGTTCTTGATTTTATGTAAAATCCTTCTTTGCACCGTCATCTCCAGAGATTCCACAGTCGTCCCCAGAACAGAACCAGCCCMCAGTAAGTGGGGGTAGGTAGCCAGGAAGAGCTTAAGATCAAGGTGGAGGTGAGTCAAACTCATCTGGATCTCTGTGAGATGATTGGTATGGTGAGGCGAGGATCTGATGCTGATTGACTACAGCTGGGCATGTGAAGCTGTGATTGGATAGGGCAGGTGAGGTGGAGAGAGTCTTCCAGTTTGAATTCGCGCACAAGCTTCATTACAGAGTTATTGATGACTGGGCCTTAGTCAAGTGTTCCTTTACAGTGCTTGATCAGGTGTAGCTAAGCTGAAACAACAATGAGAAGGCATGCACCTGGTTAAGCTGGTTAGTTGGATCCATGAAGTGCTTAGACACCACAAATTCAGAGTTTATTTACGAGTCCTGTTTATGACACCAGTGACCTGGATAAATCAATATAGTTCAAATTTCAAATTTTAACCTACACATCTGTGTAAAATTTTAATGCACATTAGATGTCTTTTTGACTCAGAACATTCACTCTCTCCAGAGTCCTATGTAATCAGATCCTATCTCTGAAACTGATGAGTCACAATGTAAAAATAATTAAATGCTGAAGCTTTAGGTGCAAGGCTAAATTCATATGTGTACACTTGATGTTGATAATATTAGCACCAAAGACCTGAGTAGGGATTAGTGGTGGTATCAGCCACTGTAGAAAACTAAGTTAACTTTAAAGTGTGTTTTGCACATGGTACATGAGTATGATGCAAATGTTAAAACATTGTAACTAACCTTAAGTAAAAACATTAAAATAAATTATTATTTTGATACATTTTATTCTGGCAGTAATGATAGCTCATTCAAAACTCAGACGTTACCTATTTTAGTACATTCATTCTGCAAAATTATTTTTAGCATTAATGATGTGTCAGATCTTCTTTTTATATTTAGTATTCATTTACAGCAATCACAAAGTCACAAATATATTTTAAATAAAATATAAAGATCAAGTATACTGTACCTGTTTAATGCTTTTGAAT
>NW_013952497.1:1478301-1480101 GCF_001266775.1 Austrofundulus limnaeus
GTTGACCCACACTTTGATAAAAGTAGAAGTCGTAGTAACATACTAATCTTACTTTCCTCCTTTCCTTGTCCTTAATTTGCCAAAACTTAAGCTAAAAGTGCCAGTAAAATTGTTTGGTTGTTAACATCAGAACTGATGTTTTACTGTTCTATATAAGTAATCTGAGTTGATGTGAATTGAAATTCGGACACAGGTTTTATTTCATTTAACTCTGACGCTTGCTATAGGAATAACCACAGTCAATTGTAACTTTTGATCTATTCAATTTGTGTAAATAAATGATTGCATAGTCTTTTACGAATCAACTTGAACTCGTCTGAACGTTCACTTATTGTGTCACTTTTCACTTCGCACAGTCAAGATATYAACAAGCAATGAGAAATACCTTGGTAAATGTTTCCTCATAACTTTGTGTATGAGAGATGAGGGAAAGCGTAATTCACCTTAAGCTCACTCTTACATTGCATTCATTTATTTTCTTTTTATATGTTTACTTGATCACTGTCTATAAACCAAACTGATAAGGCGACAAAGTTTTAACCATAACCCTATCTCATCCTTTCTTTTTGAGGTAGTTTAATGTTGTTGGTTAACTACAAATGCAATAGATGCATTTGTCAAATCAATCTAAGGCTTTTGCAGCCCAGTTGATTTCAGCCTATTGATTGCAATTAGCACCTATAAAACAAATCAACTCAGCACAAACTCAACTTCACTCTTCTTTCCACTCATTGACTTGCCACTGGAAAAACACAAGTGGAAAGAAATGAAATAACAATGAAAGGATGGAGAAAAGGGGGATAGTGAGAGGGCAGGTTGACAGAGAATTTAAGTAAATGCTAATCAGATGACAATCCTCAGTGTATAAACAGAGTAGGATAAATAGCAACATAGGAAATATTGCTTACTTGAGTCATTTTAATTTACCAGGAAGAAACCAAAATAACAAATGAGAAGTGAAAATGTGGTAAAAGATATTGACAAATCTTGCAATTTAATGTCGGAAAGTTTTCCAGCATAAAGCAAGATTGTTGCAAGGAGGAGAAAGGAGTGYAGAGGCAGCAAATGGCTGTAAACTTTTGTCCCATAACATTAAACTCTAATGTAGCTGAAGTAAAAGTGAAAGACAACTTTTTTTTAAATGGTTACACCTTGATATATATATATATATATATATTTGCTGACACAACACTTAAAAAAGTTTAAAAAAAAAAGTAAAAACAGTAACCAGTGGGTAAAGAAAATGGATGGATAGATAGCAATGGTACTAACCATATTCTAAGTATCATCATCATACTCTAAATTTTAACAATTTCAGCACAAAGCACAGCCATTCTTGATGTTAATTTCATCACTCTATTTTTCACCGGCTGTAGCGCTTAGTGAAAGCGATTCACTCCCAAGCTGCTTGACTGTGCTGCCCTGGCATCTTCACACAAATGAGCAAATGCACATTACTCTTGAATAGTCATTTAACAGACTCACCACACATTAGATAAATGATTGTGGCTGGCCCTCTATGTACAAGGCCAGGTGGAAATTTGTCTGAACAAAGGGGAGGCCAGATGCAATCTGCCACAGTCAATGAATTATGAACTCTCATTGGTTCCCAAGTTAGTTATTTGCTGCTGCTTCTGCTGGATTTGAAGGCTCACTAGATGTGGTAGGAATGACTTGGGTATTTGGATAAACTGTTTTATTTTTTTTTACTTTTTATTTCATTTATGTACTCTGTATTTTTGAATAATGATTTACCTGATCAGAGACCACAACTTAATATAAAAATAATAATAGTAATAA
>NW_013952497.1:1480140-1490084 GCF_001266775.1 Austrofundulus limnaeus
AGCTAACACTAAATGTAGTGATCTGCTAGCTTAATGCTACATGTAGCAAAAGGCTCTCTTTTGTGACAGCACAGGCTTCTCCTTGGGCTGCCACCTTATCGTGGTGGAGAGGTTTGAGTGTCCCAATGATCCTAGGAGCTATGTTGTCAGGGGCTTCATGCCCCCAGTAGGGTCATCCAAGGCAAACGGGTCCGAGGTGATGGATCAGACAAAGCACAGCCCAAAGACTCCTGAGTGCCAAGAATGAACTAAGTGTTCCCTCGCCGAGACGATTATTGCCCCCCATCTCAGTGCCTGTACGTTGGGGTTTACCCTGGTGAACAAGAGGGTAGCCTCCCTCTGCCTACGTGTAGGGGAACGGGGGAGTGGTTTGCCACCAACACTGTTTATAGTGGGGATGGTCCGCTGCTGACCTCAACTTGTGACGTTGTGGGTTGGTGGGCAGAATACTTCAAAAACTTCCTCAATCCCACTGACACGTCTTCCCATAAGGAAGCAGAGCCCGGGGACCCTGGGTCGGACTCTCCAATCTCTGGTGCAGAGATCACCAAGGTGGTTAAAAAACTCCTTGGTGGCAAGGCACCGGAGGTGGATGAGATTTGCCCGGAGTTGCTTAAGGCTCTGGATGTTATGGGGTTGCGTTGGTTGACGTGACTCTACAATATTGTGTGGACATCGAGGGCAGTTCCCCTGGATTGGCAGACTGGGGTGGCGATCCCCCTATTTACAGTAAAAAGGGGACCGCAAAATGTGTTCCAATAAGGGGATCACACTTCTAAGCCTCCCTGAAAAGGTCTATTCAGGGGTCCTGGAGAGGAGGGTATTTTGGATAGTCGAATCTCAGTTTCAGGAAGAGCAGTGTTGTTTTTGTCCTGGTTGTGGAACACTGGATCAGTTCTGCACCCTCAGCAGTGTCCTGGAGGGAGCATGGGAGTTCATCCAACCAGTCTACATGTGTTTTGTGGACTTGGAGAAGGTGTTTGACAGTGTCCCTCAGGGACTCCTGTGGGGGGTACTCTGGGATTATGGTGTGCCAAGATATGATACAGGCTGTTAGGTCCCTGTACAACAGGTGTCAGAGTTTGGTCTGCATTGCCGGTAGTAAGTCGGACTCATTTACTGGTCGGTCTGCGTTCCAGCCCTCATCTATGGTCAAGAGCTTTGGGTAGTGGCCGAAAGAATGGGATCGTGGATACGATCAGCCAAAATGAGTTTCCTCTGCAGGGTGTCTGGGCTCTCCCTTAGATACAGGGTGAGAAGCTTGGTCATTTGGGAGGGACTCAGAGTAGATCCGTTGCTCCTCCACGTTGAGAGGAGCCAGGTGAGGTGTCTCGGGTATCTGGTTAGGATACATCTTGGACGCCTCCCTGGTGAGGTGTTCCGGGCACGTCCCACTGGGAGGAGGCCCAGAGGAAGACCCAGAATATGAAGGAAGGACTATGTTTCTCAGCTGGCCTGGGAGCACCTTGGGATTCCCCCAGACGAGTTGGCCCAAGTAGCTGGTGTGGTATATTTTTGTGTACCGTGCCTTTAAGAAATGTGAACGAGCGTCAGACCGTGGGGGCGTCCGACCGGAGCGCGCATGGAGACGGGCACGTGCTCTTTGTCAGAGTTCTTCGTAACACCTAGCTGTTAGCACCCTCTCTYGCATCTCTCGTTAAATAAACATGTCTAGAAGCTGAAGTTATCGTCTTTCGTCATTCAAGTGTTAGCTGAGAGTCAACAGCTCAAAGGAAGAAGCCTTGTGATTTTCCAGCAGCTTACAGGCAAGGACGCTTACTGATTTTTCAGCGAAACAACCGAAACAGCAGCCACCAGAGTGAGCAGACTGGCAGACGGGAGCAGACAAAGAGAGAGACGGGTCCGAGCAGTTGACGGAGCCCAGAAGAACCGAATTGGACCGGGACTCGACACTGTCTAACTTGCACAAACAAATTCTTCAGTTTTGGAAGATGGTATTTCAWCATAGTTTCTCACCTCACAGATCAACACTGTGGAATTATAGGACAGTTACAGTTGGTTGGAAGAGAGTATTCTTACAAGATTGGTATGATAAGGGTATTATCTTTGTAAGACATATTTTAGATGATAATGGTGATCTTTTGAGTTTCCCATCATTTGTTGAAAAATATAATTTTAATTGTTACAAAGATTTTAAGAAGGTGTGTAAAGCAATCCCCTTGGCTTTGATCCAGCTAATGAAAAATGTTGTTATATATGCAAAGGTGACAGCTTTGATGCCCACACAAAAGGTGAATGATTGTAACTTGATGGATTACAAATGCAACAATAGGATGATAAATGAAAATATAAGACAAAAA
This sequence comes from Austrofundulus limnaeus, assembly GCF_001266775.1. Taxonomy (NCBI): domain Eukaryota; kingdom Metazoa; phylum Chordata; class Actinopteri; order Cyprinodontiformes; family Rivulidae; genus Austrofundulus; species Austrofundulus limnaeus. Next base: position 1,482,462 of record NW_013952497.1, read on the forward strand.
AATCACCATGACTATAATACAGATTCCTTCAAGAAACCTTCTAATACCAGCAATAAAACCATAATGACTTCTGCTCATTCCAAATTTACAAAATGGCCTTTATCTCCTCAAGTGAAGGAAACACATTTTAAAATAATTAATAGGGTATATCCTGTAGCCTTGTTTCTTGAAAGAATATTTGATTTGATGATGATTTGTGTACTTTTTGTAAGTCAGAAGATGAATCCTTGGAACATTTGTCTTTCTCCTGTCATTATTCACAAAGCTTTTGATCAGAAATTAGGAACTGGATAAATCTTAAACTTAACATTACCTCTTTTGATGTGGATATTTTGTTTTATGTGGATAATTTAAGTTCTTCCTTCTCTGATGCCATAAATGTAGTCATATTTTTAGCAAAATACCGTATTCACTGTAGTAAGTGGAGAGATACCAAGCCATCCTTCCCCTGTTATATGAACAAATTTAAAGTATATGTTTCTTCATCAAGTACATTAAAAAAAAAACTGGAAATCAGCCAAGATCATCTCAAACCAGATCTCTRCATATTTACTGTTTTAACTTTCTCACTGTATCATTTTGCTCAGTTGTTTTTGTATTTTTTCTGTAACACCCTTTAGCTGGCCCCCTGACATGTAGCTTGTAGTTTTATTTTTTTTACCCTTCATGAGAGTTGTATTATTGTTGTTCTGTTTTACATTGTTAATTAAAAAAAAACATCAAGCATGGCAGAACATAYAGTTTCACTTCCTAAACAGGTCTTCTTCTACACCCTCCTTCACCCTCACTTTCTATCCAACAGTGACACCTACTGGCACAGCCACAATTGAATGTGAACACAATGGCTGTGTCTCAATCCATGGGCTGGGTCCTGGGACATGTGTTTATATGTCTTTTTACTGGAAGAATAACTTCTCAGTTAAAACATTACATGTAAATAAAAAAAAAACATCATTAATTTGGGTTTAGCTCCAGTATCAACAGTTGTGGTTGCATTTTGTATTTAACATTTTTATTGCGACTTAAATTTCAACAGCTAAATTTCTAAACTTACTTTTAAAAACAAGTTCTTCAATCTGTGGTAAATTTCCAAACTGTGCAGACTCATTAAAAAACAAAAACTCCACTGTCATCGTTTCTCTGTTTAGTTTGCTGCTCCCACATTGAATCCTGGGATAGCCTCGGCTGGTGAGGGTACACAGATGCGTCCTCGGATTTCGAGAGTTTGTCAGTCACATTCCTCGGCCGCATGAGGAACCTTTGAATTGGGACAGTACTCCACGCGGGGAAGTGACAAATGACAACTGGAAGGGTAAGAGTCAGGCCTTGTTATAGTTATGCTATTTTAAGTCTCAATCTTCAATCAGAGGGTCTTTATTATCTAATCAAATGTGCTTAGTCCTTCCTGTTTCTCTCTGGAGCAGGGTCTTTATCTGTGTCATCTTCTTACTGATCTGAAAGTGTCTTGGCCACCTCCTCTGCTTGTCTAACCTGATAGCTACTGTGTTTCCCACATCCGATTCTGAGGTGAGGTGAGAAGAATGCCAGTCTTCCATCTGACAATCCATATGTGCTGGGACCCACTTGCTTTTGGTATATTACTGGGTCTGCAAATCTACAGATTTCCAAATACAAATATACAGATGTTCTGACATACACAATGTTCTGCTCTTTCAAAAAGGCGAAAAATACAGCAGATATCAGCTGTGGACCATTGTCAGCCACAACATATTCTGGGTTGCCATAGTCACTAAAGGCAGTGTTGAGAATGTCCACCATCAAGTTCCACTTCCGGCCACATGGAATAACACATGTCTAGACTAACCTTAGTCCATGGTCCAACAGCCCAGGGAACTGGTTGTAGAGGTGCAGCAACAGTCTTTGATCCATGAAGTACTAAGTAATCATGCTTACTCAGTTCACATATCCTGGCATTTGGTTGCAACTCTGAAGTCAAAGGTTTTGAAGAAGGAGGCCACCCAATTTTGATCTGTGCATACAGGGCAGAGAGTTCTGTGCACCCCATAGAAGCAGACTTGAACTCATCAAGTATAATGGTAGCTTGTGCTGTAGTGAGCACTGCAACCAACTCAGGCTCCATCTCTGGCACGGACATGGTAGTTGTAGTTAGTGGAAATCTAGATAAACTGTCTGCGGTTTGGTTATGTGTGCCTGCTCAGTAAACCACATGGTAGTTGAAGCATAGTAATCATGCYGACCATCTGGCAATATGTAGTCCTGCCCTGTCAGCACTTTTGGTTCATAGTAGTGTTGTAAGGGCCTGTGTTCCCACAGGTACGTTATCCACTTTTCAATGGCCCAAACACAGGCCAAAGCTTCATTTTCTCTACAATTGCATATTTCCTTTCAGCCCATGTAAGGGTCCTTCAAGAAAATTYCACTCTTCGTTCAATAGTGTTTGGGCGAATCTGTGTGAAAACGGTGCCTATGCTGTAGTCTGAGGCATCAGTGGAAACAATTCTTGGTAAAGCTGGGCTGTACAAGGCTAGTGCTGAACTACTCAGCAGTAGCTGTTTGACTTCACCTAAGCATTTATCAGCTTCAGCCATCCATTTGTACTCAGAGTCATTGCAGAGGCAGGCACAAAATGGGTCAACCACCATGGCATGATTGGATATGAATTTGTTGTATCTAAAAAGCATTTCCAGAAAGGAACGCAGTGTGGCAGCATCCTTTGGCAGAGGTGCTTGGGTGATGTCTTGGACATGTTCTTTATCAGGTTCAATGCCCTGTGCTGTCACAGTTTGTCCCAGAAATTGCAGACTAGTCTGTCTGCATTGACACTGATTTGCATTGGTGCACAGACCTGCATTGTGTCAAGAGACCTGACCACACCAACCATCGCAAGAGTTGGAATCAGGCCAGCAGAGCCTCCTCATGATTCTCAACAGAGAGCAGAATGGGACAAGAAGAGGAGTCACAAGAGAGATCGAGAAGCAGGCCAAAGGGAGAGGAAGATCAAGAAACAGAGAGAAGAGAAGTCATTTTTAATGCTGGCAAATATATAACGTGAGTAATGATTATATGCTTAATGCCAAGGTATGATTTGCATGTACTGTAATAATCAGTGTGTTTCAATGTAAGGTGGTGGTTAGAAAAGAATGTAATAGAAAGGAATGTATTGCATAAAGGGTGTGTGTGCTATATTAGACGTTAATAGTACAAAGTGCACTTTTCAGAGCAGAAGTAGCTGGCAGAAAGCAGAAGTGCCAGAGGCTCTCAGGTGGAAAAACTAGTTTTGAGACAGCACAAGAAAGTYCCTGACAAGTGCTGTTACCAAGGAAACGAGATTACTTCATTCTAGAAAGTACAAGAAAAATCTGCGCCCAACCTACTCGCAAGGGTAGAAGAGGGGGGTGAGCGGGCCCAAAGACAGTATAAAAAGGGAGCGGCTTTGACAGTAAACTCGTCTTCTTGCCCCTACTGGAGAAGAGGCAGCAAGAARCAAGGACAGCCCAAGAAGAGGAGCAAGCAGATCCAAAGGACATCTCATCTGGGAAACGCTGACAAACTTCTCTCCAGCGATCTACGGACCGAAGACCAGATAAAAACCAGCCCAGCTCTGAGAAGTCMTTTTTAGGCAAAAGTCTGCTGCTTCTCATGGAGGTAAAAGAGATACGACTCCAAGCTGTTGCGCTTTCTCAAAATTAACAGAAAATGCCACACACCCTGGTCATAAAGATAGGCCAGAGCCTTAGAGATTTTTAATTTTTACCACCATCAATTATTACTGAATATTCTTAATCTGTATAATCAAATGTGGCTTTTCTTGCAAATTCCTATTAAACTGCTTACAGCATCGTAAAGACAAACTTAAGACTGGACATTGATTTTTTTAAGTTTTTCTCTGATTACATGAGAGTTTTGTTACTTCAGAGCAACAAGGTTTTAACATATTAATGAGTATGGTTACTTTGTGTCCAAGAGGTAYGAGGTAAGATGATATGAGGTCTTAAATCAATAATAAGTTCATTTTTAACAGTTATTAACCTGGGGAGATATGATAACTCTCTTTAACAGTTCCCTTGAGACCTACTGTACAGGTCACTAAATGGCACCTCGGTCACAATAAGAAGTTCACATCCTGAGAGGGAGCGGCTACYAGGAACAGTGGTGACCGGCAGCTGGAGGCGTCCTGAGCTACTACGCTGACCCAGAGGTCGGGGTTCAAGAAGGGAGCGACCACTGGAAGGAAGGTAGCTGGAGGCCAAGCTAAAGGCTCCCACCCGATGACTCCTGGAGGAGAAACGCCAGACTAAGCAACACAGGTCACCCCCAGGTGGCTGTAAGTCCGGTCCATTGTCTCCAATCCAAGGGGGAGACATCATTTCCTCTTCAAGACCCAGGGGGTCTTGAAGAGGAAATGATGTCTGGGGGAGGAGCCACACAGGAAATCAATTGTTAAGGTCCTGCAACACTTCATCCAGTGCAGCATCATAAATGGTAAATGGTAATCAGCTTGAACTTATACAGCACTTTATCAAGTCCACATGGACCCCAAAGCATTTCACACTTCACTCATTCATCCATGCACACATATCCACACATTGATGGTGGTAAGCTAGAACCACAGCTGCCCTGGGGCAAACTGACAGAGGTGGGACTGTCATACACCTGAGCCACTKGACCCACTGACCACCATCAGTAGTTCCCTCATGAAGTTCCTTTGTGTGTCTGAAGCAAAATATGTCATCAAGATAATTCTGAAGGTTTGGCACTCATTTCAGAATCACAGAAAAGCTAATGGAGCAGATGCTAATAGGGTAAACGACAGAAACAAAAAATGCCCTCATGAGTTATGAATGCAGTCAAATTCCCACTGTCTGGGTGGAATGGAAGTTGGTGGTAAACACTCTCCAAGTCAGCTGTGGAAAAGAGCGTAGATCAAGTTAATGTAGCAAGCAGTTCCTCCATGTGTGGTAGCAGATGACTATTCACCACTATGGCTTTGTTAGGTTCACTTAGATCCCAACACATTCTTATGCCACCTGTTCTCCATTGAGTCACCACAATGGGTAAGACCCAGGGTGATGCATCAATCCTTTTGATCACCCCAGCAGAGAGTAATCTGTTCAGTTCCTCTGACACAGCTGCCCTGACTTCAAAAGGCAGACGGCATAGTTTCTGGTAAATTGGTATAACATATTCAGGTACTTTGACTTGGTGCAAAAATCCTTTAACACACTCCTACAGCGCGACCATTGCCAGTATCACTCCACCCCCTGTTAACAATAAGTGTTAATTAGGTGTCAACGATAGCCATGTGATGTGAGTATCAGTCACACGGAGGCTGGGCTTAAAAGCCTGATTTTTGCCTGAAACTCTCAGACTGAAGAAGTCTCTTGGAGAAGAGACAAAATGTTTCATTAGAGAAGAACCCGTCCAGAAGACCTACACAATTTTTTATCTTTTTGATTTTTTACCTGGATTACTGAGATGCATCAGGACACCCCACAGTTGGTAGATTTTTATCTGCCGTGGAGAGCAGCATAACTGGGCTGAAAGCAGGTAGGTTGCAGGCAGGTGAAGTAGAAAGCAATGTACCTCCTTCAGTGCTTAAGTGCCATGATCAGATCCATCCCCATTAATGCAGTTCCCTGCTCTGTATAAAGCACATAAATGTTTGTTTCACATTTGTCATGGTGTCCTACCACTGAACCCGGTTTCTCCTTCAAAATAAATCACCTTCACCATCGGAAGGAAAAATTAATGCTTTGGAGGTTTTGAAACATTGTAGGGGGATCCGACAGGCTTGTCGAATCCCTGGCTGTAAAAACCCACTCTTTGTCGCTTGAGTTGGATTTCCAGCTCAAAGCTGAGTTCCTCCAAAGAGGAGCAACAGCTGCTTCCTTGTTTGAATTAGGAAGTCAGAGTGTGTCGCTCAAAGCCGTCCGAGTTAGTAATAAGAACAGACGACTTTGGTTCCGCCCTCAGGCTTAAAGAGGAGTCAGAAAAAGGAAAGCTAAAGATTTGCCAGGTGCCAGTCAAGGTTACTCTGTGTGGKTGATTAAACAAACAACATGATAACCTCTTYTTAACTTCCTTCTGATAGACCCCAAATAAAATCACCGCAAAACATTTTATGCTGATTAACTGTAAAATTTATGTTTATGATCAACTCTGAACCATTCTGTTAGTCGAGATAAATAAAAGATTTTCTCAGGAAAAATCCACAATTATACTGTATTACTGTGTTCACAGTAAAATAAAAACAGTGATTTACATAAAAACACAATGAAACCATTGTAATCAGATTTTCTGTGATTTTTATAAAATATTAAATCTTTAAGGCACGATAAGAGAAAATAAGTTATTCTACTTTTCCTGTGAAAGGCATTATCATGATTTAATAAATGCATAAACATTTTTAGTTAAATGGCAAATGAATCACAAACAAAGGAAATTGTTCTGTCCATTGTCTGATTAAGAGAACTGAGTGGTTCTCTTCCACGGTTAGAATGACCTATCAATGCCTAAATGGAGYTCAGTTTGTAACAGAGTTTCTGTCCTCTTCTCAGACCTGTCCGAGGCCTGCTTAGAGGCAGGAAATCTTGTTTCTTCACTTGAGGTGACCCCTACATTACCATAATTGAATCAGAAGAGAAAATAYATTCCTTTTTGATATTTCAGAGATAAACAGAACAGAGTGTTCATTCATGATGCAAATATGAGCAGCGCCTCTAGGGTCRCTGTAAGACCACAAATGAAACCTGCAGCCCTGTCCCCAGGAACTGGGGAATGTCTTTGTAGTTGAGTTTACGTATTGTCTGTCGTGGTATACTGTATATTTGATGTACTGTTACAAAGCCTGGTTCTTCAATTAGTACCATAGTACTAATTCCTTGAGACAAGACACGGTATCTGCTATCCTTGATGTTTATCTGTTAAAAMAGCCATTTTAAGCAGTTCAAAAGGTTTGACATTGGAACTTAATCAATGAGGGATCCCTGTCCCTGTTTTGTTTACGAGATGAATAACAAAGGCCACTGTCCTACTATCCTGAGATTGGGGGCAGGATAAAGTGTTTGTTCAGTGTTCCTGCAGAAGGTGATATTCCATGTTTGTGCTACAATATCTTGTTTTAATGCATATGGATGACTGCAAAATAACACTGCTGTCCGGCTCAAGGGCTTGCCATCTAAGGGCAGAGATACCATTATAAAGAATCTACAGGTCAGTGTTAGCTGATTTCAACCTGTTCAGGTGTACCGCAGAGAGAGATGAAGAACTATTGTAAAACTAAACCGCAATGTCTACAGGCAGACAATTAAACACACAAAAAGCACATACACAAGCAACTACATTGTATGATGTCTATTRGTAAAGTAAGTTTTGTGAATGACTAATGAATTTTAGTTTGCCATAATATAATCACTGTAGCTCAGTGGTCAGTGTTGTGGTAAGGGTTGAGCCCAGGAATCGTGCAAAACAATTGTCAAATAGTTTGTGCACATGTGCTTACTGTGGTGAACCATTCAAAAGGAAGCAGCCAGAGAATGAATGAATGAATGAATGAATGAATGAATGAATGAATGAATGAATGAATGAATGAATGAATGAATGAATGAAGTCCTGTGATGGACTTGCGACCTGTCCAGGGTG
>NW_013952497.1:1490696-1498914 GCF_001266775.1 Austrofundulus limnaeus
TATTGCCATAACAGTAATGAATCCCTAAAACAGAATCATACTGTAGTGGAGTTTTCCCACTATTTATAATTTTCTGAATTACTAGGCACGTRGCATACAATGAATCCTGTGCATGTTCACAACAGGGAAGAAGCAGAGATGCATGTTAAGTTACTTGGACAACTGGCTGGCATTTTTCCTCCTAGCACATGGTGTCTAAGGTATGTGGTTTCATGCCAAAACAGGATCTCCTGTCATAATTCCATGAACACATTCATCCCGCAGGGATTCCTTGTCCCAGTTTTATTTTGGTGCAAGTCTAAATTGTGTTACTCTAGTTACAAAAGGCCAGCTGTCACTTCATGGAATCTGGAGATCATGCTACCAGTCCCTAGTCATGAGTCATTTGAGCWGCCTAAGCAACACATGTATTTTAAGTTTGCATTATTTTTTGCTTATTAAGAATTTTTAAAGTGTAATAGGACACCATCTTTTTTCTGCACAATAATGTTTCCACTATGTTATGTTTGCATGATGTCAGGCCTGATTCTTACATGTCAGGTTTATAATTAGAAATCTTGGAATGCAAAATGTAGAAGCATCCCATCCACAGTTCACTGCCAACATACACGAATAGCGAAACAAATTACAGTGGCTTTAAACATAACTGCTTTGCACTTTGTGGTATTCGATTTTGTACATTCAAGTTTTGTATGGATGTGAATATTTTTACTTGTTGAAATTGTCACATCAGTTTTCTCAGTGATGGTCAGGATTTGTGGATAATTATGTTATTAGATGTGTCATTTACTAAGAGTTTTACCACTAATTTAATTTATTTTTGAAGGTCCTTCACAAAACTACAAAAAGAGCTTGTACAGATAAACACAAGCTAAAAGAAAAATAAACATAGTAAAAAATAACAGTACAAAAAATACATACAAATATTTATGAGGACTTAAGGACTTAAGTTGGACCTGTGACACATTTCTCATCTTTGCTGACATACAGTATATGTAAAGACTGAGGGGTTGAAGTCAACCTGCTGATATAATGCTTCTGAGCCAGTGGTAGATGTAGTAAAAATGCAGACTTGGCAAAAAAAAGTGTGAAGTGGACTCCACTAATTTTGCAATACCAGCTTCATTTGTGAGCACACATTGTTGTAAGATTTGATTATTTCTTGTGAATGTATATGTGAATGACCTAAAGATCCTTAAAGACGGACTTGTCTTTGCAACCAGATCACAGATTTTTATTTATTTTATTTTTTTTATTTTTTATTTTTTTGTGAAATGGCCTCATTGCAAAAGTAAAAGTATATCAGTGAAATTAATTCCTGCAGGAACAAATGCTCAAGGTATGGAATGTCCTGCTGATTGTTATGAGAAACAATATGGCCTTAGATTATTAACTTTAAGGAAAATCAGTTTCATGCTATGGTATTACCAATTATCTGCTTTAATTTATTTAGTATTTCTCTTTTTATACACTGTTAAACTTGTATTTGTCATTATGAAGAGGGCATTTACATTTGGACAAGTCATTCCCTGAGAAACATTTACTATAATCAGTCATCCATTGATGTGTCCCTTTTGCTTCTACCTGTGTTTACACAGTTTCATAGAGTTCTTTTCATAGCCATTCACAGTTACCAAATAATGAATAATCCTACAGTGACCCCATCTGACAAGGTGTGTAAAGAATAATGGAATAGATTTAAAATTGAAATGATTTCAGTTCTGATTAGTGTTGTTCTGTTTACATATTCTAAAGCCAGTGTTGTTATTTTTTTCTTTATTTTGCTTTGAAAGCACTGTTTTTTTTTTTCATATTTTTTTAATTGCCTTGGCATCACTCAGGCAAAGCCTTGCCAATAAAGCACCTTGAAATTGAAAAGTGAATTGGAACTGGGTGCAGGGAGGAGATTTTCTCTCCCTGTGTCTCCMCTTTTTTCTGCAGCTGGTAAGGCAGGATTAGGCTTGGCACAGAAAGACACAAAGGGGAGCATATGTGTGTTTGTGTTTGGATTTGTGCATGTGTCTGTTTCAGTGTGTGGTGTGTAATCATGTGCCAACACTGTCCTGGAGTCAGGGCAGTAAGGTTTTTAAAGGACTCAATTAGTTCAGCCCAGACACAAATCCAAAATCTTCCACATTCCAGGTCTTTCTGGGCTGTGTTAGGAGAAAACAAATGTCTGCCCGCATCACAGAACAGCCTAAAGTCCCTCTGTTGCCCCGCTTATCCACAAGAATCCATGTGCACATGAACTATAGGACTGTCCGTCACAGCAAAAATCCCACGATCAGCTGCTGCTCTGGGTTTTCTAGTTTGTTATGGGTGAAAGGTGATTTGGCCCTACTGTTGCACTGTTGCTTTGTTCATATGAATTATGCTTACAGGGGGGAAAAAAAGAGCTGTTGATTCAGCATGTCTTTTGGGCACATGGTGAATGGAAGTTTATTAAGGAACTTGCCTAAAAGTATCTAACAAACTAGATCTTTTCTACAGTCATTTTATTTTATAGTTAATCTATATTGCTGTTTATTCATTGTTATTGTTTTTTTTTTTTATTTGTTCACAAATTCTTTTTCAATATTTAAAATGGAATTGGCAAATGTACTAAATTTTGCTCAGCTCTTGTTGAGCAAAGTGCTCAGGGGTCGGATTTATAAAGCTTGCATACGCACAAAACCAGACCAGAAACTTGCGTACGCCACTTTTCACACCAATGTTGTGATTTATAAAACCCAAACTTGACTTGAAAATGTGCGGTGCCTCATGCCAGCTCTGACCCATGCATACGCTCATGTTGGAGACTGGAAATCRCGACACAGATGGTGAAGTGAGGAATTGGAGCCACACTGTGTAATGATCACTGTCAGAAATTTAATTTCACTTCATAATCAGACTTAGATTTTAGATCGACTTTAGCTTTCTTAACAGTAACATTTATGCTTCTGCTACTGAGCCATAAGGACCTTTGAAACAAAAAAAGCTTAAATCTTTAATAAAAGTTCCCGTAACTCCATTCATCTCCTTCCTCTTCAGTTGACCCTGACCCACAGACCCCTCCCCGACAAGAGACATTTCAACAGCGGGACAGCAAAAGTCACGCTTTGGGTAGGCTACCCGCAGAGCGCGCCCACCYTCGCCMGTGTGGATGTTATGAAACTTCACTTTTTATCAATAAATGCATTAATCTACATTAAGGTCATCATAAAGTTCCAAATATAAACAAGTTTAGCACATATCCCTACAACCTTGTTTAGAATCTTGCAATCTTGTTTCAGGTTTAAATTTGCACATATTAACGATAAACCACAACCACAGTGTTTTTAAATTGACACTTCGACAGAAATAGAAAAAAAGTAGTTACAAAAAACAATAAAAATAAAAGAATCAAAGATTCAAGTTTTGCTGTTAATAAATGTTCAATTCCCAAAAGCAAATCAGCTTCCAGGTAGGCATGAATGGCTGCAAAGTGCACAGCTAAGCAGGGCTGCATTCAATGGAAATCTGGGGTTAGGCTCAGGATGCATTTCAAGAGGCTATGCTCTGGGGTGGCTGATCAAATTGTGGCACAACAACRTTCCCATTTGCGCGCAAGTGTTGGCTGATGTTGTTACTGCAGCGGCCTGGGTCTCTCTTAAGGATCAGCAGACCTTTACACTAATGTTGCACATAAGCTCTGCAAAAGTCTAAAACTGCTTTATGTTATGTTTAAGGTTGGGACAATTTACTCATGGGTTTCATATATGCAGGGGCAAAAATCGCATCTCATTATTGGCGGGGTCATCACAGGGAAAATTTTAGGAGCATTTTTTCTTTTTTTTTTTTTTGGGGGGGGGTGTCCACCTAAATTACAGTCAAATGTGCTGTTGTATAATGGAATTAAGATAAACCATTAACTAGTTCATCAAGTTCTGTAGTCCAGTTTCAAAGACTAAGACACATCAAACAAATTTCTGCAACTAAACAGAACAGCAGCAATTATTTCATCTTTTAATGCTTACTTTAACACTCGGATCACATGGTTATGTGACTTACAACATAAGCTTATTTTCCAAAAATGTATCACCCTATAAACTACAAGGTGTTTTTAATGGCACCAAAAACAAACAAAAAAAAATAAACATTGCACACACAAAACACAATGTGCACAATGTGATGCACACTCTCACAAACACACGCACACATACACAGTCCCGCTTGAGTCAGTCACCTTACAAAAAAAATCTGAAAAATGTTTTTTAGTGACTGCAGTTTGCAACATTAATGCCTCCTTGTTTCTCTCTCTGCCTCCTCTGCAGGGAGAGGAGAGGAGAGGAGAGGAGAGGAGAGGAGAAGAGAGGAGAGGGGAGAGGAAGGAAGGTGCAGTCTGTTAAATGTGCCACTGCCACTGTGTTAAACAATAATTAAATAAAAAGAGCACAAATATGGATTTGACTTAAGCAGACTGTAATGGTAACTACATCAAAGAAAGAAAGAGGTACAGGTGATATTCAGAGGTTTTTTTTTCTTTGTCTTTTCATTGGTTCTGAAGTGGGAACACRACGTGAACCAACATTGGGGGTGGCTGTGGCTGTGGCTGAGTGGTTAGGTGAGTCGTCCTGGAACYGGAAGGTCACCAGTTCGAGCCTCCGTCCAGCTGTTTCAGTCGTGTCCTTAGGCAAGACAATTTACCCGCCTTGCCCACTGGTGGTGGTCAGAGGGTCCGGTGGCACTGGTGCATGGCAGCCCCACCTCTGTCAGTGCGCCCCAGGGCAGCCGTGGCTACAATGTAGTTTGCCATCATCAGTGTGTGAATGGGTGACTGTCAGTGTAAAGCGCTTTGGAGTCTGGAGGGACTTGATATAATTTCAGACCATTTACCATTGTTAAAGTAATTCAAGAGAGTCACAGAAAGCTGCCTACAGTCTATGAACACATTTTACTTAAACCCGACTGATTAGTCAACAACCAGGTGTAACGGTTGCCTGTGGCCGGTCGGTCAATAACCAGGTGTAACAGTTGTCTGTGGCTGATCGGTCAATAACCAGGTGTAACAGTTACCTGTGGCTGATCAGTCAATAACCAGGTGTAACAGTTACCTGTGGCTGATCGGTCAATAACCAGGTGTAACAGTTACCTGTGGCTGATTGGTCAATAACCAGGTGTAACAGTTACCTGTGGCTGTGAGCTGCTGGCTGAGCTGGGCTCCTGTGGGACAGAAGCTGCAGAGGTGAAGGCAGAGAAGTTGGCGGGAAGAGAGATGCAGGCTCAGGTGCTGTCTGTTAGTTACATCCAGAGGATGAGGTGAAGTGACATTTACTGTTTTCTACTCTTTTCACAAATGTTGAGACAAGCTAACTGTTTAGCTAAAAGTCTGTTCACTCAAACTTCTGATTTCAAAATAAAACCCATGTGTATCGTGTGTCTGCCTATTCTGCATGCTACATGCTGCCATCCACTTCCCAAACAGAACAATACTTTGTGACTGTATTTGTGTATACATAAACTTATATATTTATTAATACAGTATAGCTTGGATTTCGACAAAATTTCCTGACTTATTTTGAAAATATGGATGTTGTGTTTGTTCCTTTTCCTGTTGGTGCAACACAATCTTTGTAGCTTGACTCCGGAGCAGCTCCGACCGGCAAAATGGACTGAACTATTGTTAGGCAGGTGGGGGTGGGGGTACAACCAATTTTCAAAAGACATAAAGGCATTATTTTTCCTATAAAAATAATGTTGCTTTCTCTTGGTAGTATGGCTTTACTTAAAATTATATATTTGTGAAATGCATTTGGGGGTGGGGGGGGGGTGTCCAATTTAGGATTTTCCAATATTGGGGGATCAGGACCCCCTGACCCCCCCAGGATTTGCGCCCTTGCATATATGTTTAAATTATTAGCAAAGAGGTTTGTAATTAATGTTTTTTTTCTCCTCTGTGTGTGCCAGGATATTGGACAAATTTTTCAGATGTCAGCATAGGTTGTCTAAAATRTCATAGTGTGACGACATGACCTTATCAGACTAAAAAGACATAACACATGCAAACTAAACATGTCATATTGTTCTGGAATATTGCCTCATATGAATTTCAAAACCTTTTTTATTGGTCAAATAACATTTGCACAGGTTCAGTTTTGTTAGGTAATATAATCTAGTGAATGTGCTTCAACCTGGGTGCTCAAGAGTTTGGTCTATTGAGATAGGTAAAGCTTGTGGCTCTAGGTCTTACCTTAAATCCGTTCCACATATTTTTCAAAGCACTTCTCCAAGAAACCCAAAGAAGTATAGGGCATCCCTTTGTCAAAGACAGATTAACCTTATACAAACAGGTTTCAGATGGAGGAGAAAGGGGTAAATCTCATGGGGAGGGGGGGAGATAAGGTTTGGAAAGTAAAGTGGTGAAATAAAATAAAAACGAAATGACATATTTCTAAAGCTACCTGGAGAGAAAAAGATTGAAACATGTGACAGTCTTGATTTGGGGTTARAGAGAAAAAAGATTTCAAGTAAAAGTGGCCTGCTATTTTTGTAGTTAGGACTGAAGCCAATGGAACAGTTCATGGTGATAGGTGGCTTTCCTAAAATGTGCTCTAATTGTTTAAATACCCAAACTATTTCACCTGTTTATGGTAATGAAGTAAAATGAATAGGATTAAAATTATAGGCAAAATATGTGTGCACACAAACACACAGTAAAAACAAGAAGGTGGATCTGTCGACTCTACAATTTCTCATGCGTCTGTGCAGTAGTTTTTTTTAATATAATTGATTAAAACACACCGAGGCAATTACTTTAATTCCATCCATCATGTGTGATGGGAGCCCCAGTAACCCATTAGTGTAGTTGTTTATTTACTATGAAATGACAGGTTCCTAAAAACTCAGACCTGCATTTATTTTAGTGTAGAAACTGCTTGTCTTTCTTTCTCAAGCACCATCAAAACATTTTTAGTGTTTGCTTTGTCTTTGTTTCATTCATTTAAACAGTTTATTGTCAGTTCTGCATCTTTTTTTGCCTGCTCTGATATGCAGTTCAACACTTTAGTTCTAATTTATTTGCTCTGTTCCTGTCTTACAATTCAATTGATTTATTTCAATCGATCTATGTGGCTCCCCACAAGCGTGGATGAGTTCATACATATTAAATCTCAATATTGTTTCTAACAATGCCTCATACTGATTGGAGAACCTTTTATTTCAGTGTTGAATTTGTTTCAAGCTATTGTTTTGTTGCGCCAAGCAGGCTTTTTACCATTCAAAATTTAGATAAATGCTTTAAAATGTCACAATAAAGTTGTAACATAATGCATTTTGAAACACAAACACATAAATAATATTAAGATAAGTCAGACAGGGAGGACAAGGCTTTAACATTTCAAATGTATTTATTAGATTTACTTATTTATTTTTTCTGATCACAGTTGACTTCTGACTGTGAAAGTGCTGTGCCCATAGGATTCGAATTGGTATTGAACTTTGTAGCTGATTCAGCAGTGTAAATTGATGTGATCAATGTTCAATTTGGAGCATCTTTAAACCTGAATGCTGAACAAAGATAGTCAATTAATTTGAGAACAGATAATGGGAATTGAATGCAGAAATTTCTACTGAGGTTAAGTGAGATAAGTCCCTATTCATTCATTCATTCATTCATTCATTCATTCATTCATTCATTCATTCATTCATTCATTCATTCATTCATTCATTCTGGGCTTCAGATGCTTTTCATTCACTGTGCGGGATTTGGGGCACACCCATGACAGCCATTCACAATCTCACTCAGTAATTTCATTTTTTTTATTTCATAAATTATTCAGAGTTAAAGAACAGTTTATGGTTTTTACTTGTTTTGGCTTTAACAACTATATTGAAAAATGCTGTATGTGATCTCTCTAACCTCACCTGTTCTGTATGAATGTAACCACAGTGTTAACTTATCTGACCTTCTTTTTTTTTTCCTTTTGTGCAAAAGACATTTCTGACTGTTTTGGTTCTGAAATTCTGAGAGCTGCTAGTATTGCCTGAGTGGAGACCGAAAAAGAAAAAAAAAATCTAGCAGCACAGCAGCTKATGTGTGTGTATCAGTATTGGTTTCTATATTTCAGTGTTGTAGCCTCTCACTCTTATCCTGTTGTGCTTTTGACCTTGTTTAATTCATTCAGCCTGGGGTTGCTGATAACAGCAGAAACACTGACACGCGCGCGCACACACACACACACACACACACACACACACACAC
>NW_013952497.1:1499802-1503256 GCF_001266775.1 Austrofundulus limnaeus
GAGATTATAAGGAACAAAAGTGGCTTTGATAAACTCCATGAAACCATTTGCAAGAGCCTTTGCAGGACCAGTTTTGTAACCAGTAACATTGCCTTTTGAGAAGATATGAAGAAATTAATTGTTTCAGTGTTAAAGTACAACATAAAAGTGTCTACCTATGATTTGGATCTTTCCATTCCACTCATTTTAACTCCTTTCCAACCAACTTCAATGCTGGTAGCTCTAACTCAGTAGTAGGAAGACAAAACTCTTTAAATTTTGTCCTTAGCTTTGCTTTTCTCAACAAAACACGTCTACTGCAAATATTTTTACTGTGGAAATTTGTCCACCTTTTGAATTAAATCAGTTATATTTCATTACCATTTTTACTATCATTGCACCCTCACCTATGAAAACTTTTTAATGTTGGATTTTAAAATATAAGACAGACAGACAGACAGACAGACAGACAGACAGACAGACAGACAGACAGATGATAGCCACGTTTCCATCCAATTGCAATGCAAATTCTGAGCAAAATTTCTAAATGTCACAAAAAATCTTTTAAAAAAAGGAATGCAAATTAAGTGTGTTTCCATTTACTGGTTTGTAGTGGATCAACCAAGAGCTCATTTCACAAAAGTCAGATTTCTAAATTCAGGACATCAGCTGTAAGCTGAGCTTGAACAAGCCTTCAACTTGTAAACAACCATAATCAGTTGCACAAACACCAAGCCACGCTCAATCAAGGCGGCTCATTCAAGCAGCTGTAAATGGTTTAGGATTAATGCACATTTAGGGTTTGCTTATTAGACCAATCAGGTGGATCACAGATTTCCTGATCAGGCAAGCGCAGTAAGGCACATGAGTCTCACTTTTTTTCAAGCAGTTTAATGGTTTATTATGATTCATATGAAGAGATTAAGCGAAACACCGACTGAATGCTGAAATAATTTCAAAAATAAAAACTTTTTGAGCCACATAATCTGTTTGTAAGTTATCTGAAATTAACAAAATGAACAAAATAAAAAAAACAGATGATCACACTGCCTTAAAATGATCGCGACTGTACATTTAGGAAATGACAATATAGATCAGCGGGGGGTGGCAGCGGGAGGGGGAGATATTGCAGTGCTGACAGGAGAGGGGGAGCGTGTGTGTGTGTGTGTGTTGGGGGGGTAGGGGCTGGGTGCTGCAGCAGGCACAATGAAGCTGAGGTTGAAGATTTGTTTGTTTTTACAGATAATCTAATAAATAAACAAATAAAACTAATATATTTTCTCTGTAATAATTTAATGCAAAGAAAAAAATGGAAAAAAAAACTTAAAATAAATG
Organism: Austrofundulus limnaeus; assembly: GCF_001266775.1. NCBI lineage: Eukaryota > Metazoa > Chordata > Actinopteri > Cyprinodontiformes > Rivulidae > Austrofundulus > Austrofundulus limnaeus. The sequence goes on from NW_013952497.1 coordinate 1,501,117, forward strand.
TAATGATTGTATAAAACCCTAATTTCTAATCAGACACTGCAAAAATTAGCCATCTAAAAAGTTTAAAGTATAATATTATACTCTAAATATTTTCTAATAATTAATAATAATTAATAATCTGCAGTTTGACAGCTGCACTTGCTGAGACTTCTTGAAATAAAGAAAACTTTTCAGATTAACATGATTAATAACCCAACATATTCTGATCTTGTTTAGTATATCAGTCTCAAAACAAGATCAAAAATACTTTTTTATGATGCAAGATTGTAAAACTTGATTAGATGAACAGTTTTCTGCAGTAAAGTGACTATTGCTTAGAATATCAAATAAGCTCCACTTTAAACCTGGTTGGGACCAGGTTAGTTTCAGAGCACTTGTTACCATTTAAACATAAGTTCTTCCCCTCCCATGCAACTGATTCAAGGCTTAATTAATCCAAATCCCTTAATCCCTTATCCTAGATTTGTGCAATAGGCTCTAGGTCACGCATTTTTGTCAGACATTGATGTTGTGCATAGCTGTAATAAATCAGAAGTAGAGGTCACATTTGGATCACACATATCCGTACAATGGAGAGAAGTGGTCAGAAATGTGTTGTAATTGTTCAATCATATCAATTAGTATTGACGTTGATACATGCTGTCCGCAGATGTAGAGAAAAAAAATGCCATTATTACAGGAAGATGCCAACAGGTGAAATGGCTGATCAATCATTTGAGGTGAACACTCATAACATCAGAACTTATTCAGAAAATGTATTTCAATCTTCTCTTTTGTGGAAAATTGGAAAACCACCTCAAAAAAGTATACAAACTGTTTTGAGTAATTGAGGAAGTTTTTTTTTTTGTTTGTTTTTTGTTGTTGTTTTAATTTTGCCATTTCCGTCAACCTTTTCTAATGCAATACTTCAAAATGCGAAAAAAGAAAAAAAGGAGAAAAAAACAGCTACTGACTGAGCTACACAATAATTACAGTGAATACTTTTTTAAAGAAACGGTTAGGTTAGGGTTAGAAACAAAATAAACATTGAATTATATTTTACAATTAAACTGTTTGTTGTATGAGTATTTTGGATAATTCTTTTGGTATTTTCTTTGTTTCATGTTAGTTTTTTTGTTAGTTTTTTATTGTGTTTTGGTTTGTTTGTTTCTGTGATACTTGTGTTTTGTTTTGTTCCTTGTCTTTTCTTTTGCATATTCTTATGTGTTTTTTTATGTTCCCTCCATGACATATTTAATTTCTTCTCCTGCCTTACCCGTCCCCAGTTGTTATCATGCCAGGTGTTACTGCTCCATTCTCAACCCATTCATTCAACAACTCAGTTATCATTTCTTCTTCAATCTAGCGTCATGAATGCTTCATAACATTTCATGTTCTTCTTAGTGTTTCCTTCAGTACAATTTGTATTTTTTGCAGCCACATCAGCCTTTTTTTTTCTGTTGAATGAAATTAAGTTGTGTCCACTCATGTTCTTTGTGTCWGTCTGCATTCCTGGCTCTTTTAAACCAAGACGGTTTGTTTGACTTGTTTGTGGTAATGTAAACTCAGTTTGCTGTGTGTGCAACTTTGGGCTTTAAAGATGGTGTTATTTCCAACATCAATGACATCTTTCAGCATTAAGCATGATACAAAGACTAAACCTAAACGACACTCATTCTGCAGAAGAGAGTAGTGGAGAAAAGTGTCATGATGCTTATTGTAATATTTCTTGTCAGTCTTGCCTGTGAATAGTTGAAATTACCACAATAGTTTTATTACCTTTGGCAGTGATGCGCACAGCTAACCAAAATGTTAGCTTAACACCTAAAGCACTACACAATTTCCTTAGTTCCACTMATGATAAAAAGGTAAATAGAAATAAATTTAGTAGAAGCTAAAGCTAAACCATTATTATAAAGGTGCAATATTATGTGTTTCTTGGGTATACATTTAAATACTATACCATAATACAGTATCTATATCAATTTTAGCTGTTATTAAAAAAGCTGTTTTATGTTTAACTAGAAAATAAGCATATTTTCATCACTTCCTCTTCTAAACACCTTGAAATTGGCCTCTGTCTCTTTAAGAACCACCTTCCGCTTCTGTCCCGCCCATGTCAGTGCGGGCGGGGGGTGGTGGGGGGGGGGGGGGGGGGGGG
>NW_013952497.1:1503266-1505603 GCF_001266775.1 Austrofundulus limnaeus
GGGTTGCACGCGCCCAGGGCGCCATGATGCAGTTTACTTGGCATACATTTCCTCAAAGGTATTTTGAAACTGAAAAGAGCTTCACTGAGTGATAAAGTAGTGTTGAGAGCTCAGCAGACAGTTTCACTTTCGGTTTCGGTTTCACACGTTGTTTGCTTTGTTACTGCCGAGAGCCTGCAGGAGTCATGGGCGGGGTGTGTGGGGTGGGGGGCGGTACCCTGCCCTATCTGTTGTTTTGCTCTTCAGTGTGGCTGCCTAAAAATGCTGCAGGATTTCTCAAACATGCATGAATGAGTCAAAGCAAGGCTTTGGGCATGTTTTTTTTTATGAGAGTATAACATTATAACATGATATAAAACTCAAAAAGTTTCTTGATATTGCCCCTTTAATCATATTAAAATCTAGTAGTGTTCAGTTCCCCTCCATATTCCCCTGCCTCAGACCTCTCAAGCATGTCAGATTTAGTCAATAACTAATCTTCAACACCAATGTCATATCAAACCTAAAAGTGTATGTGACTAAAAAGTTACACAACACAACTCAAAATGTTTCATAGATCACAGATAAAATGTATGTTTTTTATAGAGGTGAAATTATAGAAAATATGGGAAAATGTAGACAAAACTGTGTGTTTTGTTAAGCAAAATACAAATGCTAAACCATTCATCAAAATATTAGTTTGGCTATTATCAGGTCAGCAGATGAACAGAACCGTGCTCAACTGCCATTTCGGGATGTGTTTTGTTATCTGTAATGTTTTAAGTTGGTAGAATACCACTGACAAAAATGCTAGCACCTGAATTCCCAGCACAAACTTGGACTTTGAAGAAATAATTGATGATTTAAATACTGTGATTAGAACATGTTTTAAATTGAATGTTTTCTTTTGGTTAATGCAATTACTTTTTTTTAAAACCAAATTTCTGACATGCCTCAAGCTGATGACTCAAGAGTACATTCTTGCACAACTCATATTAATTGTTACTTTAATCTCACTCCTCCCCTCCTTTTTTGCCTTTACGCCTGTACAAGGGTCATAATCATCGTAATGTGTTGTAATCACATTTAGATAATTGAAAAATCAAGGGGGTAGTTATGGAAGAATATCAAGTAGAAGGGGGTATTTGAGGTTGTCAATGACTGAGACTCAGGCACATTATCAAACTCCTCCAGCACACATGCCATCGTCTCCTTTTTTTTCTGCTCCCTCACAGTGTCACTCCCTCTCTTCTCTGCCTCTGTCTTCTGACTTTATCACTGCCAGGTCTCCAATGTGCTGATAGATTATAATGATCTTTAATTAGATCTAAATATAACAACAGCTGCACACTGCCATCAGTGCCTCTTTCTGTAAGAACTGGCTATCATTAGGTTGGGTAATAAGAAGAAAAGAAAAGGATAAAGGATAGGGAGGGTTGTAAAAAATGAAAGAAAAGAAAGAGCACTTTGGAAATAAAATACCATCAGAAATGAAAATTACTGTGAMAAATACAGATTGGAGATTCAGTGAACTTCAAGAAACCTGGAACAATTTACAGCAAAATGGTCTTTTGAGCATTGGGCTGATCTGTTAACCATATTTCCTTTTTTATATTTTAACTTTGTTTACCCACTAATGACACAAATTAAAGTTTACCTTTCGTTAAATTTCTTAAAAATGTGGCAATCATGCCCTTTTATGCAAATATTTTTTTTCTATTTTTACGTGTTTTAATATGTATTGTTCTTTCTAATTGAGAAATAGCAAAGAAATCAACAGCTGCCACAACCCATGTGATTTCAGGGCGTGACCGCTCCCCATCTGAATAAATGAAAACTATGTAACACAGTTGTTTACACTTAAGTTAAAAATATTTGACCAAAGAAAAACCAGAGCAGGACTAGAAAGAGATGAATATGATTTAGATTTTTATTTCTGTGACTATATACGACCCACAGCAGACACGACGTTAACAGCGGCCATCATTTCATTCCTTGGCTTTAGCAGGTATGACGCTGCTAAAAATTACTCTTTTTTTCAGGATCTCTGAGATCAGGACTTCAATCTCCGAACTCATAAAGTTCTTCTTTTTTTACATTGTGATGTCATTTATGAATGGACACTTCCTGGTATGTCAGGCAGGAAACGTTACCTTATATGGTGTTTTTGGGGTGGTAGATTATGCTAATCACCTTTCCCAGTTTACGCTCCTCATTCACACGCTTTTCCTGAAGATAGAAGAGTTCGTTGAATCTGACGTAGCATGTTTGTATGAACCTTCATTTTTCAGTTTCAAAATTGTTTTTCAGATTCAATTTTTTTCCAGTTTCAAAAATATTTTTCATTTTCAAATCTTT
>NW_013952497.1:1506244-1508528 GCF_001266775.1 Austrofundulus limnaeus
GATGTACAGCATGTCATGAAAACCTAGGTCATTAAAGGATGTCATGAATTACTTGCTTAAACACAAAAGTATTAGATCCATTACACATATAAATGATTGTGAAAAATAAAACTAATTTCTGTATACAATATARCAATTTTTAAGGTGTCATTGCCACTCCAAAAAACACAAAACCCTGTCACTAAAAACACCCCTCCCTGTACATTTATAAAATATATTTTTGTTATACAATATATATTTAAATAAAAAAAGTGCCACTTATTTAGTTTTACACTAAATCCCACCTGCTAATCTCGGTGTCCTCACATTTACCCTTAAATCAGTGTTTATTCACTGCAAGTGAGAAGTGGATGACTCAGTTCTAGTTTTCTTTTTATCACACCAAAAGAGATTTTCAAGAAGGTAGGATTCTGCTCAACTTTGCATCCTGTATAAATAAATAAACTCACTCTGAGGAGTTTTTTGGAGGCCCAATCAGCCACCACATGTGTAAATGCCCACGCACAAGATTTTTTAATTTTATTTATTTATTTATTTTCGGTATTATTACAGATGGTCTGTGTAAACAGTTGTGTTTAAATAGCATCAAGAAAAGGCCAAATACTAATTAATGTGATCCATCATCTTCACTTGTTCATCCTTTTATCTCATTTCATTGTCTTCTCCACAAAATTAATTTGTCACTGGGCATGTTTACATGCATAGCAAAAATTCAGAACAAACAAATAGGGCCTCACACTGAATAACACTTTCTCATGTAAACAACAATTCGTATTTACTTGAAGCCCAGTAAGCTTTTGTTTGGGATAGGCAGTAACCAAATTMATCATGTAGAGTATGCCAGAATTGGTCACATTATCTTCACGTACATWATGTACACATTTATCACACTAATAAATACTACCCTATGTATACATTATCAAGAAACACTGTGGTTTTAAAATATCTGCCCTAAGCATTTACAAGAAATAAAAGAAAAAAAAGTGTAGCATGGAATTCCAGATCGTCTCAATCATATATCATTTCAAAAAGTAATTTAGATGAACTGGTAATCACTTACCCACATCTCGATGCACAGAGTCTTGCTAATAAGTGGAAAAAAAGAGTGAGGAAACCCACCGGTGCAGACTTTCAAGACATAACAATTTAAAGACATACRATTTWAAAAAGGGATACAAGAAAACTGAATCAGTATTGCTTGAGAGCGCAGTAGTGAAATGATTTGTAACATTCATTCTTTTGAAATCTCAATATCTTGCTACTTATCCAAGACCAGATTGCAAGGGCAGCAATTTAAAGAGAGATCTCCAGATATTTCTAATCCAAAATGCGTTTTCAAGCTCATTGGGTGGATTATTGTGTCTTCCCAGTGGGACATGTCCAAAAGTGCATTATAAGGCTGGCTTTACATACCTCCCCGCCAGGTTAAGCTTTGTTTGTTTACTCAGAGCGGACATCGACCTGCGGAGCATGTGCTAAATTAGTAAAGCTAAAAAGCTTTTGCAAAGACTCTCAGCAAAAAAGCAGTTATAGTCATCTAAAAACTCAGGCAGCAAAAAACGCATCTCCTCCATCTCCTCTCTGTCCCAGGCAGAGCGGCTGCGGCTCATCTCTCTTCACACACACACACAACTACACCCCCCCCCCAGAACATTAACCCTTTAGGGCACGGATAATATAGCTTTACCTCCCAGAGCAGCAAAACATATTATTTTCAGTGATTTCAGTGATTGATGAAAAGTCTCTTCTTATAGTTTTATTTTTGTTATTACATTACTGATATTTTACAAGGGTTAAAGTTCTTCTGAGGTTTTACAAAGATGATAGGATGTGATTTGAAGATTTTATAGTTTATTGTTTCTTTAAAAAAATATGAATTGGTATTTGTCCTGGAAAATAATTATACCCCTCTGCTGATTATTAAGTTTGAACTGTCTTGACATTTATATTTGAATCTTTTTGATAACTGCAATGATTTGTCATTATCTGTCCTCATGATTCTGAGATGCCACTGTCTTGCTGATGTCCTTCTCCATGCAAAGTTACTGTATAAGTCTTGTTGTTTCCTCATTGGTTGTTCATTGCTCTGCCTGTTATGTAAAACTGACTTCCTGAAACTCTGCTGGGAGTTGCAGTGTGATCAGACCCTTGGCTGAGATCTGTTCACGCTGTGACCGTTTTTGCAATTGCAAATCTGAATAAATCAACGACGACCACACGAAGTGCATCTTCTTTTATTTACGTGTTTCTATCTTTTTAGCAAATATTTCACAATGGTATTTAA
>NW_013952497.1:1510682-1512100 GCF_001266775.1 Austrofundulus limnaeus
GCGTCGAGCTGCAAAAGTTCAGATTTTCTAACTTCAGCGATTTGCGCCTCAGCACGTCGAACGCTCAGATMGTTCAAATCGTTCAAATCGCGCTGCTCTAATCCCGCTTGAGGCACYGCAGCACTTCCTGACGTTGCTTGAAGCGYGTCCACCATAGACTTTGCATGTAAACCTGAGGCTCCTGATGCTGAAATCGCGTTCGGTGTGAGCGCACCATTAGAGTTCAGTCTTACACTCTYATAACTGGGTTATAAGGAATAAATTATTTGGCAAGGATCTCTTTTATTTTGGGTAAACATTCCTCCAGTGCAAAATGAATGGACACAAGAAGTGACTGTCAGTCAGTGAATGTTGATTTGATCCATAAATATATAGAATCATTTATTTTACAAATCACACAAAATCACTAGWGTAAATATGATTGTGAACAATTAATTTCCTATAGAAGTCTTTGGGACGAACAATAACAAGCGCTTCAGCTTCTTAATTGTTAACCACATGCACTTTAAATAAAAACACAAATGTCAGCTAAGATGTTAAATACCAGACAAGTTTGAGACAATTAACTTAGAATTGGCAAGGAAGGGTTTAAGAACAATGAGGAAGTAAGGTGTTAGCTTTTCCTGTACTTTTTATCTTAAATAATGGGGTTTAACCAGAAGGGCGAAGCGTTTTTGGCTCGGCATCTGTCAGACAGCAACGTTCACACACAGCCAGCTTTTTAACTTTAAGATGATGCCTGTCACCTGTCCAGGTATTTCAGRGGCTTCTGCTTAGAGAATCTAAGTTCCGCCCTCCAGAAGGTTAGATTAGAAAAGTTAWATCAAGGAAAATGTTAGTTTCAGAGATTTACCGTCGCCTCCTGAAACTAAAAAAAGATTATTGCTTCTGTGTGTTCAGAACAAAACATTTCATGACCTATATTAATTATCTGATGAGAACTTCTTCAAACCATAACTGAAAGAAAAATGACTTGCTTCAAGTTCAAAACATTTGCAAACATGATTCAGACAAGTAAAACATTGATATTTCATCAACTTTAAACCATAAAGATTGTTTTAGTTAAATAAGATTTTTCCCACAAAATACATACATAGCTGAAATCATACTGAGGGAGAAAAGGTATCTGTCCTCTCTTCTCCTGTAACTTTGATAAACATTCTCTGATTATCAAAATGTGTAATAACGTCCAGTTAAGAGAACAATAAATCAAATAAAAAGAAGATTATTCTGTATATTATCTGATTAAAAGGGAAGAGAATATCTCTTTGAAAAGTTAAGGTGACCTGAGGTGGCCTAAATTAAGTTCTAAGTGGAACCGAGTATTTGTCCCTTAAAAGGCCCATCAGAAGAATGAGGTCCAAGACAGTTTCCTTGATAATTTCACTCGAGGTGACCCCTACATTAATAATAATAAT
>NW_013952497.1:1520988-1532333 GCF_001266775.1 Austrofundulus limnaeus
AGATATAAACACTGAACTAAACAAACATGTCAGATAATTATTAATCAGCTCTGATTAAACAACAACTTCCGATTCGATGTACAAAATGTAGCATCCATGCTAGCTCTGTAAACAAACAAGCCGGCTGATGAGACGTCACGTCTTTTACTGCGCATGCGTGTCACATCAGTGCTGTGTTGCGTTCACACAGGAGTCTGACACAGGTCACATTTAAAATGTAATGTGAACGTTCACACAAAAAAGATCAGATTTTTTCAAAAAATCGGAACTGAGCATTAAGACCTGCAGTGTGAATGTAGCCTGAGAGAGAGGCTTTTATATCAGAACACGGCAATGTAGGAAAGCAGTGCTCTGCTCCTCAATTGGCTGAGGCAGTCATTGGCTGCAGCTGCAGCTCTTTGGGATGATTTTCTCCTGGGCCTTATAAGGCTGCAGAGAGGAACAGATCCTCACTGGAACTTAACATAATTCTTGTTTTGAGCTACAGCCATCTCTCAAACTTTAAATCTGGGTCTTGCTAATCCTGAGCTCTGTTCACTTCTAAGGATTGTTGGTGGCACCCCTGATCTGCTTGYCTGCCTGTCTGCCAGCCTGTCTAATGAAGGAAGCACACCTCTGCATCTGTAAATATTCACCACTCTCCATTCCCTTGGACCACATCTGGACCTGCTATCCCGATTCCCCTCACTTCACTGTAAATAAACCATTTTAACTGTTGATTTTGGTCATTTTCACACCTGATAGTCCGGTAGACTCGGTTCGATTAGGGACCAAAACTGCAAGCTTTGTTTACATTTTCTGTTGGTGTGGTTTGAATTCACACTGCACTTTCACAACTGAACTAAACCCTGTAAACAACCTGTTCCTGCCCTCCCCTGTGGGGGCGCTGCACAAAGAACCACTGAAGAAATCAACATGAAAACCTCAGAAAAAGACATGGAGCAATGACATGGAACAATAGTAATGTTACATTTTAGTGGTTATATGGTTTATTTATTAATTTTTTTGTTGGCAAATGCACTAAACAAATAGTCTTCAATGAGCTCAGCATGAGAGGAAGATGAGGCGAAACCATGGAGAATATTGTTTTGCACACAAGCGGCTGAGGCGGCTCCGTGTTAACCGAGCAGAAGCACGTCTAGCTCCACAGTCATGATGTCCACCTTATACAGTCCTCCAGCAAGGTGTTTACACCAAATAAGTGAATTTATTGCTGTTATTACTCAGAATGTAATGGGGTATAGTCCACTTCCTGCTTTTGGAGTGGTCTCTGGTCCGCTTAGCATTCACACATGCACCACAGTCCGTTTCAACCGAACCAAGACCTAGGTTTTCAGGTGTACCAGAGTTCGATTACGTGTTCACACCTACCCAAACGAATCGGACTTTCCAGGCAAATGAACTAGTTTGATTAAATCGGACTAAACAATGCAGGTGTGAACACGACCTAAGTCTCTGAAGTCAAGTTGTTTCCTTTGCTCAAATTTGAGACCCATTTCTGTTTCTGACAGGCAGCTGTGAAAAAACCATGGAGAAGACACGTCATTGTGGAGAGCCGTTAGCCAGTATGAAAATGAGACTTCAGTACCACTGCTCAACCCTAGTGCAGCAAAAGGACATTGTTAGACTAAACATTGCAGATTTGATCAAATACGAACAAAACGTCAAAATTAGCACATAAATAGTACTATATAACATTTTAGACACATTCTAAATAGTTTATCAGCTAAAAAAAATAATTTTGGGGTAAGTTACCCTTTTAAAGATACATTTTAGAAATGGAAATGATGAGAAGACCAGTTTATTTTTGATTTAAACATAAATTTAAACATAAAAACAGCATTTTAATAACAACTAAAAGTGACAGATACTTTATTATGGTGTTGAAATGAAATAAATGCCTGATAAACACATGATATTGCCCCTTTAAAATGACAACTCTTCAAAATGCACTATGTCTTAATTTCAGTATTTGGGCAATGTAATTATACCCTAATAAGCTAAGTAACTATGACTAAACATTAGACTCATGTTGACAGTTTCATACCGCACACACACAAAGCAATGAATTACCAAATCACCTGAAAGCAATGCAAGTAATATGAGAGGCCGCACTGCATTCTGTTTGACCTTCATATTTGACTAATAACCAACTATTCCCTGATACCTATGTGTTTCATCTTTATGTGGCAGGTTTGAAAGTGTGGATCGTTCCTTACTTCATGGGCGTCTACTACAAGTGGATTTGTTTGTTTAAATTGCATTATGTTCTATACAATTTAGCACTTGGATTAGCATAAAATTACAGTGAAGGCTGAAGAAACTTTTTTCTGTGTTTGTTATTCGGTACCATACATACCTGATTTTTTAAATGTTTTTATTTATTTTTTCCATAGTAGCTAATAATCACCTTTTAACTTTTCTCAGCTATACYAGCAGAAAATATTTGTCTATGGGTTATTATGTTTCAAAAGGGATAAAATTGTAAATGAGAGGCAGTAGGGTGCTCTAACAATGTTTGATAAGAACTGGGGTTCCAAATGATCACTCTTCTGTCACTCCTCTGTCTTTCCCCTTTCTCTCCTCTTCTTTCAATCTTCTACATTTCTCCTCCCTCCCACTGCTTCTTTCCCACACCATGTTGCTTTGGGTAATTTATCAGCAACAGAATATGCCTTCAAGCTCTCAGCCACAAACTGATAAAGACATGCATACACTGACACATACGCACAAACATATACACATACTTTCTTTCTTCAAATTAGACACAGTGTTCCAAACTCAAGTCTCCAAAACACTTTGTAAAGTTTCTTCATAAACTTATTATTTTTTTGTTTATTTTATGAAGTCAAAGTGCAAGAAGTGCCTCCTGTTGGTTTTCAGAAGGGCAGTCAGAAAAGTTTTTCCTTTTATAAAGCTTAAGTTTTCACAAACAAGCAAAAGGGTTACTCCGTGAGACATGGAAATGCTTACAATGCAAAGAGGCTTAAAAGATATAAGCAAACACAAATATGCACACAAGCTCACAGATGCACGCAGACTTTATTCAAACTCAAATATACGCAGAGYTGTACATCTTGTGTAGTTTCTCATTTTCTCACTCTCCAAACAAACAAACAAAAAAAATGTAAATAAAAGTTGCACAGAAGCATATTCTCATTTCCTTTTCTGTTTAGCTTGTGTCAAGCTTTCACTGATGAGGTCACAAAYTCCTTGAAACAGAACTAAATTTAACTTGGGACTGTTGCATTCTGTGTTGTGCTTGATTTACAATCCATAAACTAAGTTCACATATTCCAGTTGCCTCCATCAGCTGTATCAAAATTAATACAAATCACTTAAAGCCACAGGCAGAGGGTTTTGTGTACTACATGGACACACAGTATTACCACTCTGCCAGTACGAAATGTAACTTTGGATTTTTTTCTTTTGTCTTGAATTTGATTCATTAGATCATTGCTAATTTAACATAATTAACTAATTAGTTTAAAAAATAACTAATGTGTATCACATTTGATCATACTTTTGCTCTGTTCTATTTGTGTCCACCGTTGACATACTTGCAAACACCAGTTCCTGCATGACTGAGTCATTTTGCTCAAATACCTTGACTGATACAGTTGTACATGGACACTGCTGTTCACCTGAGCAAACCACTATAAAAATCCCCCCTGGCAACTCTGTCTACTCAGTTAAAAAGACTKTCCTAAGGAAATACCATGCTTGTTTTTGCACCATACATTCCACTGCTGATGCTATTCTTGGCATGCTGTGATCTTGACCAAAAAAGTTCACAATGAACAAGACAGCTCATTAATATTGTCCTTATTTATAATTATGGTTAGGGCCTCAGGACAGAAGTTTTAGCTGAGTCAAAAGCTCTGCAGAATGACTAAGTTTAGAAAATGGCAGGAAAATAACCAATTAAATCTTAATATAGGCTGAATGGGACCAAAGAATGTTGGGCCAAGCCTTTACAAAGGCCTGCAGGCTGTCCTGTGATATTGTTAATTCTTTGTGTCCAAAGCAGCTGTAGAAGACATGAACAAGGTGGCTAGTTTGTTAGCATCACCTTTAAAGAGGCAATTTTTTTGCACTGAMCATGATTATTTTTCAAAAAAGGAAAACCAACTTAAGCGGTGTACCTGACATAAAATAACAGGTGGTGAGAGCGTTATGAAAAAGACCGTTATCAACTTTTTTTTAGTTGTCTGAAAACAAATACATTGTATTGTTGGAGATGTTTGCTTTATTCCATTATGGATGAATCACAAATTTGGGCTGTTACCAGATTTTTTTTAATCATATACTTCTCTCTGGGCTGCCACCTCACGAGGTTTGAGTGTCCCAATAATCCTAGGAGCTATGTTGTCAGGGGTTTCATGCCCCAAGTAGAGTCACCCAAGGCAAGCAGGTCCTGGGTGAGGGATCAGACAAAGTGCAGCCCAAAGACCCCTCATGACRAATAATAACGATGGATCTGGTTTGCCCTTGCTCAGACGCAGGTCASCGGGGTCCCACTCTGCAGTGTTTTGTTCTTGGACTTCTGTGCTCATCATGGATTGTCCATAACAAACACCATGTTCAAGCATAAGGGTGTCCATATGTGCTCTTGGCACCAGGATACCCTATGCTGCAGTTTGATGGTCGACTTTGTTGTCATCTCGTTTGATCTGCAGCCACATGTCTTGAACACTCGTGTGAAGAGGGGGTGGAGCTGTCAACTGACCACTACCTGGTGGTGAATTGGCTCCGATGGTGGGGGAGGATGCTGGTCAGACGTGGCACACCCAAATATATAGTGAGGGTCGGCTGGGAATGTCTTCTGTCTGGCTGAGCTTCTACTCACACCTCCAGGAGAACTTTGAACACATGTGGGGTAGAGTCTGAGTGAGCCATGTTGCGTGCCTCCATTGTTGAAGTGGCTAACCAGAGCTGTGGCCACAACGTTGTTGGTGCCCTGGTGAGATGTTCCAGGCATATCCCACTGGGAGGAGACCCAGAGGAAGACCCAGGACATGTGGGAGGGACTATGTTTCTCGGGTGGCCTGGGAATGCCTTGGGACTCCCTCAGAGGAGCTGGCCTGAGTGGATGGGAAGAGGGATGTCTAGACCCGATCCCAGATAAGCAGAAGAAAATGGATGGATGGATGGATGGATGGATGGATGGATGGATGGATGGATGGATGTGTGGATGGATGGATGGATGGATGGATGGCAGATACAGTAAGCTCATTTGTACATATCTGTAAGCTATAGTAAAATTTAAAATGTTGGGACACCTATTTAGACTACCAGTTAGATAAGCCACATCACAATCAGGTTCTTGCTCATAACAAAGTCAAGAGAATGAATTCTGAATGTCTTCTTAATGCTGTGTTTCTGGAAAAGAAGGACATAGCAGAAAAAAATAGAAATCCAAGAAGGACTCAAGAGAAAAGTTGATGGTCCAACATCAGATACTTCTTAACAACACATAATGAGAAAATGGTCAGTTTGACCTGCAGGTGTTTTAAAAAATAGCCAACTTTGCAATGAGTCAATACACTGTTACTTCTGAAAAGCAATACATAAAAATTGAATCTGAAAATATTTCAAATTTTAAGGACTGTTGATAACTTGTTGATCATAAACCTTAAAAGTTAGTTCATTGGTGGTATAGGAAAAAAAGAATCCTAATAAATTGTTGTATTTTATGGTAAATTAACAATTATTTACACTTAAAGTGTCAAACTAAAGGCAAACACACTGCCAATAAGTGTTTGAAGCTAATGAGGTCCTAGAGGTTTTTTATTGCCAATGCCCCTTTTGACGATCACCAGAAAATCATTGAACTTGTGTTAAATAAGACAAACGTAAATATTGGTCTCTTTTTTGTCTCAATAAAATATAACACTCATTAAAAGGCAGGTTTTCCTTACATCTCCTGTTGTAGAGACAAAAGTAAATATGCAGTAATATTTAAATAATAAAGACAAAATCCAATACTCTTAAGCAAGGATGTTCAGAGATAAAAACAAAAGCTAAAAAACTAAGCTTGTATTTTTTTTTTTACTTCTTGTGTTACACTTAGACAAGACATAAATATAAATCCAAACACARAGTTCGCAGTAAGCTATCCTCTAACCAACAAAAGGAAGAGGAAAGAAAATAAAAGCAGAAAGTTGAGCAGCAACAAAAAATAAACCCTAATCCATTTAATAGTGCCATTAACTGCATATTAGACCATGCAGTTCTGGAGCCAGACTACACACTCAGAATAGCATCCATCTATGGCACAACTACTATCTGCTACCACGTTTCATCAAAAAGAGCAAGCTTGAAGCAAACAAGGGATTAATGAACAAATTGTAACCAAACAATGTAATTAAGCAAACACTAGCATTGATGTGTTAAGAAAAATAACATTATTGACTGTGCAGTCTAAACAGATTTAGAAAACAGTGTGAACAATATGCACATCTTTTTTTCACAGCTATTTATATGTACAGATTTATTGTTTCTTTGTCMATTACAGGCCAGAGCCATTCTTGTTGCCTCTCTCATGTTAGTACCCCTGAAGTCTTTACCGTTTTAAGCCACGTGTAAATGTCACAAAGACTCCTGCAGTAAATAAATCAACATCAAATTATTCATTTAAAATATTTGTTTTGCAGTGGGGTATGATAATTAGAATGTCTCATCATTCATATGTTTTGCTTTCTTCAGACTTTTTTCAGTCCACTTATGCATGAGATACAGAGACAAAATAATGTTTGTGAAAATTTGTGAGGTTTCAGGCAGGAAAGACCCAGGGCGCAGGAGAGTTTCAAAAAAGGCAACAAAGGTTTATTATTAAACAAAAACGCTGGCAAGGCAGCTCAAAAATTCTCTGGWGTACATGTAACGAGGAGGACTGAACACAGAACATACAGAAAACAATGATCTGACACAGACTGATGACAACATTCAGAATATAAAGCAAACAAATTAAGAGTTACTAGGAAACACATGGGGAGACACAAGAGGAATCAGGTGTGCGTGGGCGGGGCTGGAAGCAAAACAGCAAGGAAAAGAAAACACAGGGGAACAGAGAAACACTTTGAAAATGAAGACAAAAACGCGGATCATGACAGTACCCCCCCCCACTTAATGATGGCTCCCGACGTCGAAAAAGGGAGAGTTGAATGGGTGTTCTTAAATGTAATTTCATTGTGCTCCATACAATGTTATTAAAGTCATCGTCGTTGTCGTCGTCGTCGTCGTCGTCGTCATCATCATCATCATCATCATCAAAATAAAACATTCAACACAGCTAATCATGCATGGCCAACAAAAAAACTGTATCAGTTTTACAGATTATGATTGAACATTTGACGTGATTGTAGCTGAAAAAAGTCACTCTGAACACATATTCCAGCATACGATCTTGCACTGCTGCATGAGGTTGTGAATAATGTTATTTTAAGATTTAGATTCCAGATTCGAACAATAAGACCACAACTTTGGCATACTGTATTGTAGTGTGGTTTATGTGGTGCTGGCCCATGAATGGAGCACCTCTGGCAAATCACATCTGGGCCATCATTATTTGCAGTGTCTGGGCTGAGTCTATTGTGCGGGTCAGAACTGGACTAGACACATTTTGCAATGTGGTAATGAGCTTAATACCATGCCATAAAAGACAATAAGCAATATGCATCACTACTAATACCTTCAGTATGTTCATTTGAACAATTACCTAAACATTTCTGTGAATTTAACCATTATTGTCAAATAATTCTACATATTTACATGTTTGTTGTTGACTGTATTTATATTCTGTACAACAAAAAGTATGAAAGCATGTTATTTTTTCCTCAAACCTATCTCTACTGTACCTTGGTTACTATGGTAACTGTTTCCAGACATAGTATAGTCTTTTTTGTCACCCTTACAATTCCTGAGCACTCTCCCACAACTTTTCTGTTGTAATGGTTATGATCTTATAAAGGCTACATMTTTGAAGTGTGTGTCTTTATAATTSGGTTTGTCTATTTGTGTGTTTGCATCTTTTCCAAGGGCGTGACTGGAGGAGCTTTGGCTCATACGGGGTGGAAGGAATGACACACATACTACACACTCACGCACTTTGAAATTTGCATGCATAAACACGCATACGCACAAACACACACACACAAAGACAAAGAGAGAAAYACTCAGAGAAACTTCTACTTGAGGTGATTTAGTGTCTTGTAGTTTCCATGGTAACATCTTGGGAGTGAATCAAGGAGGAGGTCCAGCATAACAAAGAGAACACTGCCCCCCCACGACTAGTGAGAGGAGGMGAACAGAAGGACAGAAAGACAAAAAAAGAAGCAAACCAAAGATGAAGTATTCACAGAGTGATACAAGTGTGGAAAGAGCCAAGCAGCTGCTCTAAATCTGGAACACTCCAGCACTCTTCAGGATTGATATCTCTTTGATCTATTCTCAGTGGAGACTCCAGACTATGTAGCAGAATGTCACCTTTTGTCCTGAGTTAGCATTGTGTACACTTGCTTTGTCAGTACTAAAATCGATCACTGAGTTGCAGGAATACTGGTGCACTCCTGTTGCTTAGTGGAAAATCTCTCTTCCCAGTTCCCCAGGGTATGTCCAGCCTTTTCACTTTGATCCTCTTACTGTTGCCTCAGGCAATGGAACCAGTCTCTGTCTCTATAGTAAATCATGCTTTTATTTCGGTTTACTGTTTATTCTAATCAAAACTATGTGATGGTAAATTATCAACAGCATACAAGAGGGGCAACACATGTATTTGAGAAGACAATAACATTTTTAAAAACTCATGCCAAGTTCCCACGTTTCATACTATGCTCATAATTTCTCAAAAATAAAGTTCTATGAAACAAAAGGGTTTGATAAATTAAACATCACAGGAGATCAATCCTGGCAGGAACAGCAGCAGACCAACACACATTTCAGTGCACATTTAAAAAGTGTGAACATAACTTGGAAGTTCCTATTGGTGTTTAAAGCAAAGGAAGTCAGTCACACTTTAGAGTAACACCTTTGAAAGAGCATCTTACCCAGTAAAGAAAGCACATTTCAAGAGGTGTGAAAACAAAATGGTGTTGTTGGTAAAAGAGCATACGGTGTGTTCAACTTGTTACTGACACAGGATAAAGTGTTAACCATCTTTCCATTTTCTTTCATTCACACGTTTTTACATGACAATGTAACAACAATTGTGCAAAAGTGTTTGACACAATCTATCTTTAAGCTTAACTTAAGTATTTGGTTTCATCTTTATAAATTYCTTGAATGCTTTTGTTTTTCTTTTCATTTATAAACAAACTGAACTTTGCATCAAGTGTTACTTTTAATTTCTGTTTCTGCACTTCACTTGACTATTTTCTCATTCAAAACACCTGCCTTGTTTTTTATTTTTATTTTTTTTTTGTCTTACATCAGTACTGTAGTCCCCATTTTTCAGATTTTTTTATTTACTTATTTGTTTTTAAGTACTGTAATAATTGATTTTCTTTGGATCCTGTACTGCATTTGGGTCTTTCAAGCACCATGATCTACCAACACACAACAAATATTCCAATTATGAGCTTGAGCATAAGAAACTATTTCATCAAACAATTTCATTTTGGATGTGTAACAAAAAATAAATAAATAAAACACGGCCAACATCTGACCAAATTTGGAATCTCAACATGTCTTCCTAAATTGTACCTTTCCAATATTCATTATACCATGTCTTTTAACAAGCTCAAAGTTGCTATTGATCCTAAATATCACACTTATAAAACTGGATTAATTTGGGAAAATAAAAGAAGACTGCATATCATTGCAGTACATTTTGTCCTAAATACCTAATTCACACATCTGAAAGGTTTTTGTGTACAAGCTTGGAAAATCAGAAAAAGCTCACTTCCTTCTCATTCTACATTTTTTTTATTTTTTTCTATGTGACATATTTACATGCTAGTCTACACACAAATCCCATTTTAACCTAAACCCACGAGCAATGTTGCAAAACCAGTTAATTGAAGTCGACATGAGAAAAGCAAAATCTGTCGCCACTAATTGAGACAAATGAAGCCAGTTGTGATCAAGGGATAAGAGGCCAGCTTCAATGTCACTCCAACAAAAAGAGTGCAGACAGACATGAAGCCAGAGCAAAAAACGACAATGTATGCAAGACTCACACAATGTGTCAATGCCAGCTCCTAAATTACCATTACACTCGCAATGTTATTGGCAAATATAAAAAGTGAGAAATGATGTGCTTGTCTCTCTGTGTGTGCATCTGTAAACAAAATATTTTATGAACCACTGCTTGGATGGTAATGATTTTCTCAGAAAATAATTATTGGGTGAACATTTTCACCTTAATAACAAGGAAATGACATAAAATCAAGATTGCTGCCACACCAGACTAACCTCAGGTAGCACATAAAAGGATATAATAAACTATTTTGTGTGAAAGTATTGTGTGTGAATGGGTGAATGTCTGAAGTGTAAAAGCACCTTGGGGTTTATGTGGACTTGATAAGGTGCTATTTATTTCAAGTCATTTACCATTTACCATATTTTTAAACATACAGTGAGTCTCCAAGTTTTCCCAGGGCTTACATTTTTAGAGTACTTGTGAATTGTTAAAAAACACAAACAATGAATGTGGTCCATAAAAGGTCTACAGTGTGTTTGGGGGTAGCATCTTAATATGGTAAAAACCAAAGAGAAATATACAACTAAGCAGTTAGCATCTACACACCAGATTGTTCTTTTCRTGTACAGTGCCCTGAGAGAACAAATGTTGTGACTTGGCACTATATAAATAAACTGAACTTGAACTTGAACCACATGATACTGTTAGAAGGCAGAAATTCTAAGCTCTGGGTGGATCAAGGGCAAATTGGAAATTAATTATATTTATGTTAATGGTGATGGGACTACATGACAATGATCTGTRTGATGCCTGTAGCATTGRATTAGAGACCACTTTGCACTACTTAGGCCATTGTGTGGCTCTGACCTGCCAAAGGAAAATAATTCTTGGGGACCCCTTTCTGGATCCCTAGAAGCACAGAACACTGTGTGTTTCTAACCTTCATCCAAGGGACGAGAAGGTTCGAATAAAGACCAGTGTCTTTTTGGGGATGACAATGGACCCACTAGGAGGCCACCGCTCATATGGATTTTATATCATTCCCCACCAAACATAACACATAACATAATTATATTTATGTTGCAAAATGTGTAAATTATATTGCTTTTATTAATTTAGCCTGAAAACTCAAAAAAAAAAAAACACAAGTGAAAAAAGACATTTCATAGTGTACTGCATTTTCTGTTTACACAATATTACAAAG
>NW_013952497.1:1532678-1545241 GCF_001266775.1 Austrofundulus limnaeus
ATATATATATATACACACACACACACACACACTAAGATGGAGTAAAAGTAAATTTCCTTTCATAATTGCCATCAACCAAACTATAAGGTTAGCTGGAATCCGTTTTGGCCAAAAAAAAAAAAAAAAAACATCCCATTTACTGTTCAGCCCTGAGGGAGTCATTAACTCTACTGAAGACTCTGTGGTCTAATCCGCCTAACTGCTCCTCATTTAGAGGTGTTATATAAATGATTCATTTAGCAACACAATAGCTGATACATTTGACCCTACTGGTCAATAGCCATATGTTAGACTGATGTCTGTGGGAGACTCTAATTAGGCTACAACACAATCCCAATAGACAATCTATAGGTGTAATGGCAATCACACATGTTATGTGAGACAGAGAGAACACACTGGGTAGAAAAGGTTTTAAAGTTGATAATAATGTTGGACCAAAAAAAAAAGATAAAATTAGAAGATAACCAAAAAAAAAAAAAAATCAACTGTTAAAGAAGATTGCAGTCTCACTCTCTTGTCTCACTGTCTCTCTCTTGTTGTTCCGTTTGCCTCTGCACTCTTTATTTTCACAAGAACAGAAGTGGAAATGTATTTCCGTCAGATTAACAATGTATTATCAGCAAGCAGCTGTTGTCAGATGATAATACTTTTCATTGATGGATTTAAACAAAATTTGTTGCAGATAAATCYAAATACAGTTCCTCATAGCTTTAAGCGTATGCATAATAGTGTGTGAGTGTTCATGTGTTTCACTCTATATGAACAAACGATGCTGTAACACATAAAAAGTGTGAAAATACAAATTTCACGGATGCCTGTGAGAACATTTATTTTGGGGCATAATTGACTCAAAATTATTTTATACATCTGTCTTCATTCAAATTCATGTTTGCTTGCATTTTTTTAGGTAAATGAATATTGTATAAATGTGGGTGCATGTGTTTGTGTGTGTCTCATTTATTATGTCACACACTCATCCACTCTTTTCTTTCCTTCTTTCTTTTTTCAAAAATAGCAGCCTCTTGGCTGAGGCTGTCATCTGCAATTAGAAAATAAGGAGTTCCATGCTGCAGGTAGCAGCCTTCGTGACACAATAAGGATAGGTGGCTGAGGAAACACACGGACACTCACTACTTTCGCACACATGCACTTACTTTCAGTTAATGTAATTTTAAGTCCAGGCTTTTTATAGATAGAGAGACTCGTTTAATAATGTGAATATTTAAGAAATAACATCATTATTTGCTTTTTGATAGTACTTCCACTGGACTAAATAGTATTTAAAAATAGTAGGCTCCTTAAAAAGGCTAAAACACAATTAATTAGATACTTTTTAGATAATATAAATGAGTTTTAGTAAAACAGCAAAACATCACTGTAAGTGGTTATAGTGAGATCTACTCATGTCTTCAGTCTTCTGCTTGTTTTTGTTACAAGAATGAACTTATTTTGGCTATTTCTTCTTCAGGGGTCACCAAAAAGAATCATATGTGACTGGCCACCGGCAAACCAGCAACAAGTCTCCCTGGGGGTGTTTTGAGTTATTAACATAATCTGAAAGTGTGAGTTCTAAGCTATCCAATGATGTCAAACACATGGCAATCAGGAAAAAAAATGAAGAAGACATGGCCATTTGAATGTTGTTAATCTGCAAACAAGATTAGGGAGAGAACAGGCCTCAAAGTTTTAGAAGAATTGTCCCCACCAGAGGGCGCTTCCTGTAGGTGTTAGCAATGGCTTTTCGTTTATATTAATTTGTATTAACCCTGCACCCGAGCACTGACTGTCAACATAGGCTCTAGGAAAGTGTGCAGACAAAACCTCAAAAGGTTCACAAGCCAGAATTTTGATTTTTGTAACACTACAAGCACAAGTATTATTTAAAAGGTAAACACAATTTTAATTCAAGTCTTTTTAACACCATCATTCTTATCTATGATTAAAACAACAAGTGTCACACTACCTGCTAAAATATAAATAGTTCTTTTGCTTTGTAAATCAACTATTTAAAATAGTTTAAAACAACTTGTTTAACTTTCTAGCAGTTCTAGACAAAATTTGTCTGGGGGTACAAGATGGGTCCAGTGTTTTTTTCATGGGTGCAAAAAAAAAAAAGGCAGAAGCAAAAAGTGCAACACCTTCATTTTTATTTCTTTTTTTGTTGAAGTAAAACAGTGACCAGGACCAATTTTACAGGGGCACTGCCCCCTGTTCATTATAGTTTAGGATCACCCCTGTTCCCCACTCTTGCAGCTGCAGAATGGACTCTCACTGTAGGTCTTGATGCTCAATTCGGACCTTTTGGTGTGAATGTTCACATTAAATGTGACCTCCATCAGACTACTGTTAACACTATATGGCGCTGTTGTGACCCGTGTGCGCAGAAAATGACATGACGTCCAATTCAGCCGGCTGTTTATAGTAAGCTAAACATGCTATCCGACATGCTTGTTTAGTTTAGTGTTTATATCTGAACTTTCCTCTGACTGGATGCTCCGGTGAAGCTTTTTGTTTCGCAACAAAGTGACAAGTTTGGAAACAGGACCGCGACCAAAGAAAGATATTACTTTTTGTGGACTACCAGGACATGTAAAATAAAAGGAAAAAAAGACAAAACAACTGGACTGCTGTTCTAAAGACATGTCGAGTTACAAGATTTAAACTGGAGGGTAGTGTCTGTCAATCCTTCACCCCGACTCCTGTAACAAAATATTCTGAAACTCTTTGGCCTTCATTTTTGTTGTTTTTCTTGTAGCTTCATTTCTAACATATTCTATACATGTATGATATGCCTCCTCTTGACATGTCCAAACCATCTTAGTTTCTCCTCTCTATCTCTTGGTTGTTAAACCTACGCGGTGTTGGGCAGCACTAATATGAAAATTAGTTCTGCTAGCCCTAAAACACTAACTCAAATATTTAGGTCCCCTATTTCTAAAGCACTGAAATTAAAATGCACTAAATGCACTGAAAATTTTAGCAACAGCTAAAGCACTAAAATAACCCAATCAATGCATGAACATTTTACAACAGACAATATGAGATGTTGCTCTCTTAATACTTATCAGTGACATTCCACAGCCATGTTTGGCTTCAAAAATGTTCATCATAGTGTCACCTAGTGAATAAGTGACACACATATGAASAAAATGTGCATCAGCTTTCACCGTCAGCATTAATGTTGATCAACAACATTTTTAGACCTCAGTTAGTGCTTCTAAATTTAGCGGCTGTGGCGGAGTGGTTAGGTGAGTCGTCCTGGAACCGGAAGGTCATCGGTTCGATCCCCCGTCTCAGTCGTTGTGTCCTTGGGCAAGACACTTCACCCACCTTGCCTACTGATGGTGGTCAGAGGGTCCGGTGGCGCCTGTGTATGGCAGCCTCGCTTCTGTCAGTGCGCCCCAGGGCAGCTGTGGCYACAGTGTAGTTTGCCATCAGCCGTGTGTGAATGTGAGTGTGAATGTCTGTTAGTGTAAAGCGCTTTGGGGTCCGGAGGGAYTTGAAAAGYGCTCTATAAGTTCAATACCATTTACCATTTTTAAATTTAGCCTATAAATTTAGCAAGTGCAAATCCACTAATAAATTTTTAAATAGGCAAAAGTCCTAAAGCACTAATCAGGAAATTAGTTCCCCTATTGGTACTTTAGGGGGAACTGTGCCCACCACTGAACCTATGCTATGCCTATGATGATGTCATTTCTAATCCTATTCATCCCTGTCATTCCCAAGGAGAAACTAAGTATTTCAGCTCTGCCACTTCCAGTTCTGTCTTCTGTCTTTATTTGTCTCCAAACCATACAACAAATTTGTTTCACTGCTTTCTAACAGACCTTTCATTTGACCTTTGCATTAACCCTTTTGTCACAAATTACKCCTGAAACTTTTTTTCACATCCGCTCCACCCCATTTGGATTCTTCATCATCTATTTAAAAAGAGGCATTATTGACATGGCATGTACAACACAAAACACATTACACATTTTGTTTAAATGAGAAAAAAGTTAGGAATAAAAACCTTTGATAAGGTACTGTATATGACTTTTGTTAAATGCTCTTTGAAAGTCAAAAGACTTCTTTGGCAAAGCTACCAACACGTTCTCACTCTTGATTTGTCACCATATTGACACTTGGTCAGGTACCGTCTGCGTCCAGTTTTGCCGCGTTGGGTAACCCCCTTGGGTCAGTTATTCATGCCCGCGGCTTTTCCGGGTTGCACCACAAAGGGGTCTTTGGGTGTGGGGTCTGTGGTTAATATGAGGGATTTGGATTAATGGTTAATTTTAGGTACTGAGGTTAGGGATATGATGTCTAAAGCTAATAAAAGTTCACTTTAGGGTCTGGGATGGTTAGTTGTTGAGCATTTCCTTCTCTAAAAAAAATACAACACGCTCCTCCTCCTTCATCTCGTCTCATTAACAGCTGATGCGGGGACGTACCTGACACGTTCAAAACTGGATGCAGACGATATCTGACCAAGTGTCAAGATATGACGAGTTGGGAGTAAGAAYGGGTTGAAGCTACAGAATATATCTGTCCAAAGCACATGGAGACATTTTGTTTCAGAAAACCATACACTTTTTAAGCCAGAAAAGAAAGAAAATCATGCACTTAAATATCTTTATTAGAAAAATAAAAAAATAAAAAAATAAACATTGAATTGAAAAATACACAATATTCAAATGAAGTCAAAAGCCAGTATGACATGATGCAAGCCACTCTAGTACCTGTTGATAGCAAAATGAGGGTCATCAACCTATCTCCTCTTGTAATTAACTAATGGACTGGGTGGCTAATTAGTCAAGTGATACTCCAGCAAATCCATTGTGTTTCAGGCAAAGAGGATAAAAAGTAGAATGAGGGTCAGCTATATTGTTTCTTTACTCTAAGAATTATGCATCAAGTGTATTTACCACCATCAATGAGGTGTAAAATGAAAACCAAGTTAAACTGTCCTTCCTTCAGCAGTCCATACATTTACATTAAAGTCAGGAGATAAAGTGAGCAATGGACACTTTAAAAAAGTACTCAAAGGCTCCTTTCAGACAGAACAAGGTAATATAGAGCTTAGAATTGCCTTTACCATGTTAAAGTAACTGTGTTAAAGTAACACATTCATTCTTCTTCTTGCTTTTATTTAATATGTGGAAGAAAAAGTTAGGAGGAAAAGTATATAGTTTGTCTTTAAACTCATTCCAGTTTGATAGCCATACATGTTTACTCCCAACACATTGCTCTTTTTTTCTTTTCTTTTCTTTTATCTTTTCCTTTCTGTTCTTTTCTTTTTTCTTTTCTTTTCTTTTCTTTACACTTAGCATTAATGTATCTACTTTATCTGATAAAACATAGATGCACTGTAGAACAATTTGTCATCTGTTTGCATCTGAAAGTTGCCACTCCTCACATCAGCAAATCAATGTTGCATGCTGTGCGCTTTATTTCATTTCCCCCATACATTACCTCTAACATTGTCTCTCTGTTCTGTCCCCAACCTGACCTCATCCTTTTCTACTGTTCATCCCTTCCTCAACTTCCCCTTCTCTATTGCCACACTCTTATTAACTCCACAGCTCCATCTCCGTCCAGTCATCCTGCTCTCCTTTTCCTTGCCCTTCTCCTCTCACTTGCTCCATCATCCTTGCATCTCATTCACAGCAGAAGCAGCACCAGTCAAATTGATTTTGCTGCTGTGCTGTGGAGCCCCATCAACTCACAGATTGGGTTTCCCACTTACCCAATCCCTCTGGACTTGTGCATTTCTTTCTTCCACTTTGCTACTTTAACTTTTCCGTCGTATTTTGGTGTCTTTGCTCCATGAGCTTCTGTCTGATATCAGTCCTATCATATCCTGGCCCATCTTTCTTAGTCTGTAAAATATGTTTGTAACAGAGACAGGGACAGACATATGGGACATGATGGGGCCATTTGCTTGCCATGTTCATGCAATGTCAGTTAAATTCAATTGAAATTATTTATATAGGGCTAAGTCACAAYAAATGTCTCAGGGCACTGTACAAACAAACAAACAAACAAAAAACAATCAGTCTAAGGAAGCCAGCAGATTGTGTTGTATTACTTCATCACAGTCAGATTGGCAACAGTGGAAAGGAAAATCTTCCTTTTAACAAGAGTCATTTTTCCACCTACGCGGTTCTGTTCAGCTCTACCCCACTCCGCACCCCTTTTGTGTATTTCCACTGTGGCTCCTGCCCGCTTTCGGCCCGCTTTTTGGTAGGTGGTACTGACGCCGGCACCGTTTGGGGTGTAGAGGTGCCAAGGTGTGTAGCAGTCACAGTTGGCCGGTGGAGCTGATATAGTTTATTAAGAGCAAGTTGAGATTTTCCAAATGATGGTGGCAACGCTGGGAGAAGCTAAAAATATATTGAGCCGGTTTTCAGAGGAGTGAAAATCCACAACAACAGCCGGAGTGGCTCAAACCAGTGGGACTGGAGCTGCTTTGGGTAAATGGAGGGGATCTCTCTCTACAGCCACCATTCTGGGTGCTGTTAACTGTAGACTGGACTCTTCACAAACTTCAGACGTCTACAGATGATGAGTGCTTCATGCATTTAGTGAGATATTGAACGTGATTTATGGGACACATGTTYCGCTTGTCAAACTGTACCTTTTATTTATAAAGTTTGTACCGATGTGTAGTAATGTGAYGAACAACACTGGTGCATCAGCACTGTGCCGAGCACACAAGAGTGAAACCCCATATTGGTGTGTATCGCTTTAAGAAAAAAGTCATGTGACCGATACAGAAAGTGTGTCATTTGGATGTGCTGCACCAAAGTGTGTTTGTAAGGAAACAAACTTTATCGATATGCCTCAGATTTGATGGATGGAGTTTTGCTGTTGCTGTTGGATTTTTGTCCTCACCTTGTTCCATTGACTTCATGGATCGTTCAAAGAAGTTTTCCCCAGTCTGGAATAATTTTGATCTTGTGGTGCCAAATAATAATAATAATAATAATAATAATAATAATAATAATAATAATAATAATAATAATAATAATAATAATAATAATTTATTTTTAAAATATGTGTTACAATCTCTGGAAACCTCTTAAAATGAAGGTTGAGGAGAAGAAGATACAACCAACTCCATAATTGAAGTCCAATGTTACCTGGCTGAAAGCAACACATCCACAACACAATACCTGTTACAATATTGGAAAAACACCCAGAAAAAATATCCACAACTTTATCAACTCACACTTAAATTTTTATGCTCGCCATCTTCATCTGTACCCTATGAAAGAGTTTTTTTTTTTCCTAAGACAGGAGAACGGGTTTCTAAGGGAAATTGCCTTGAGGCTAAGACACTTCAAAAACTTTTGTTCTTCAATAAAAATGCATAAACTAATCAATTTTTAGCCTTTTTAGTATATTATTAATATTTTATTCCATATGGTTTAACACTTCAAATCACATACTAATAATTTTAACTCTGAATTTTATTATAGACAAATCTGTATTTCACARCTCGGTTTAGACAAACAGTTTACACAAATGAGGTTTTAAGGAAGTTTTAAACTTCTCATGAACAACTTAACTCAGCAAACAAATTGAGCAAATGGAATTATACAATGATGAGATCATGTAAAGAACTGGTGATTCAAAATTTCACAGGCTGATGTTTGGTAAGCATCATCTAAGCTTTTCCATCTTATTTTCATTTTGTTTACCTGTAATGTTTTTTTTAACTACTGCAGGGGTCACTATTGAGTGACCAACACAGTGTCAGTACAGAGCCAACACAGTTTGTGTAGTGTGTCAATACACTCCTTGAGGTATCATCATCTCATCACTACCTATGTCTACTTTGTGCATGTTCATTTCCAATGCTAACTAGTTAGCAGCTAGCAACTATTGCTAATTAGCGATCCAGGCTAAAAACAACATCCCCAGCTCTATATGTATTGTCATTAGTAATTAGTTTTGACCGTATTTGATGCTAATCATTGGTTTTATGTTCAGAGTCACCTTCGACAAGTGACCAGGGCCCTCATGCATAATGGCTTGTGCAGCTTTCACACTAAAAGTTGACGTACGGACAAATTTAGAAAAGTGCACCGCACCAAAAAATACAGATGTATAAAACCGTGCGCATACAGGTTCCTGCGCACCTTTCCATTATATATCCCAATGAACATGGAATTGAGTGCACATGAGACACCTCCCYTGACACACCTCCATTTAAATATGTAAAATAGATGTAAATGTGTCCAGCGTGTGAGATTCTCCTCAGATTGTCCTCTCTGTGGGATCAGAAATGATTTTTAGATGCAGGGAAAACATAAATTAAATAGAGAATGAGTGAGAAAACTGTCTAAATAAGTAGTGGAGTGTTAATTCTTCTATCAATGCACAAGTTTACATTGACATTTTGGCCAGTTTTCTCACCCCTTCAATTGAACAGATGTTTGGAGGTGATGAAATAATTTTCCAACATGACAATATATCATACCATAGGGCAAAAACAGTGAAGGCATTCCTTGGACAAAGACACATTCAGTCGATGTCATGGCCTGCAAATTGTCCAGATCTCAACCCAAATGAAAACCTGTGGTGGAAATTGAAAGAAAAGGTCCACAAGAAGGCTCCGACCTGCAAAGCTTATCAACTGCTATCAAAGAGAGTTGGCACCAAATTGATGAAGAATATTGTTTGTCACTCAACAAGTCCATGCCTCAGAGACTGCAAGCCATTATGAAAGCCAAAGGTGGTGCAACTAAATACTGGTGATGTATTTTGAATTGTCTTTTGTTTATCTGTTTTTCATGTTTCCATACTTTTTTTCCTCAGAATTGAGTGATTCACAGAAAAGGCTGCACCGATCAACATGAAATTTGGCAGGGCTGTAGTTGAGTCTGACCTACACTGTGCCAACCAACGGTTTTACGATAGACCCCATATTTGAGGAGGGGCTCCTTTCAATGAGGGGGTGTCTGGACATGAAAAAATGCTTAAAACTCAAAAACTGTTAAACATAGAAACTTCAGATTTATTTTGTTGTTTAGCTCTGATGAAGCTCTATCCATGAGGCCCACCAATCAATGACCCCACCCCCCGAACCCCCAATTTATCTGAAAAGGTGGGTTTTCGTACAGTTTTTTTCAGTGATTTTTGGTCAACCGTAGCACAAAAAAACGGCTGCATCAATCAACATGAAGTTTGGCAGGGCTGTAGATAAGTCTGACCTACACTGTGCCAGCCAACGGTTTTACAATGGACCCCATATTTGAGGAGGGGGCTCTTTTCAAAGTGGGGGTGTCAGGACATGAAAAATTGCTTATAACTCAGAGAGTGTTCAAAATAGAAGCTTCAGATTTCTTTTGTTGTTTAGCTCTGATGAAGCTCTATCCATTAGGCCCACCAATCAGTACCCCCCGCCCCCCAATTTATCTGAAAAAATGGGTATCTAGACATGCAAAAATGCTTATAACTCAGASACTGTTCAACATAGAAGCTTCAGATTTCTTTTGTTGTTTAGCTCTGATGAAGCTCTATCCATTAGGCCCACCAATCAGTACCCCCCACTCATTCAAACCACTACAATTTTGGGATGCACCAATAGCATGGAATTTATTAGGAATTCTTCTGAAAAACGTCTGAGTTCTGATGCATTTCTGCATGTGGCGGTCATTATGTTACTGCTATGCGGTATGTAGTTGTATCATGTTTTTGATCAGAGTTTGTTTTACAGAAAAAAAAAATGTCTGAATGAGTGCTCATCCATGACTGGTGATTCCATACTTTTTGCCAGGGGTTGTACAGTGCTGCAGGAAGTCAGGTTCCTGCAGGACAGTTCTCTGAAGCAGCACTGAAGACCATGGAGGCTCACCCAATGCTGAACAGGACCAAGAAGTCTGATCTAGTTCAGGAGCTGAAGTGGTGCTGTGGATCTGTACCAGCTCTTAATGGCGAACAATCTGCAGGACACCTTCAGAGACTGTGACTCTGCTGAAGACTCTCATCACATCTCCYCTGACTACAGGTGAATCTTAGAGGTGCTTCTCAACACTGAGGAAAATCCAGACTTTCCTCAGGTACAGCATCACATCTTTCTGCACTGAACATCATCTATTGCAGGGGTGCCCAAACATTTTCTCTGAAAGGGCCAAAATTAAAATCAATCTGAGGGCGGTGGACCAAATGCAATAATACACTAAATGCAAATATTTCAAGGAAAGTTGTGTTTTTGTGATTAAGCTGCAGCCAGTGTGGTTGCCCAATTTTTATTTATTTATTTTCCCAGCCCATGGACATGAAGAAAATTCAGCGTTTGCTCGGGCAGCAAAGGCTCTTGGGACTTTTCATAATTTAAAATTTGAGTATATGGGGTCTTATAAGGTGTGCAAATCTAGAAATGAACTTAAATCTAATATAAATGTCTCTTGAAGTTACTTGTATTTTAAGTTTAATCTTAACATAGTTCAAAGATAAAGTGAGCACCATGAGTTAAGTTTATCTGACTAGAGCTCCTTGTATCTATAGTTGGACCAATGTTTGAAAAGACTAAGTGCAAATAGTATTTCTACATTAAACAGGAGATTACAATCTAGTAACTAGGATAACTGCTAGTGGGCCAAATCAAATGGCTTGGCGGGCCAAATTTGGCCCACGGGCCCCACTTTGGGCACCTCTGATCTATAGAGAAGAATCGTGTTAAAACATCCTTGACTTTAACCAGAGTCATGAAGATATTTGCTTCTCAGTAACAGATGAGCACATTTTATGTTCTAAAAATAAAAATTACATGATTGTTTTATTATTTGGATTTGTTTAATAAATACACTTGCATGAAACAACGTAGTACAAGTGATTGCTTTTTGGGATACATCTATTTTGGAGTTGTAGCCCCCCTGGAGAAAAATCCACCAGCCGCCACTGGTTTAAAGTATTTGTTGTTATCTACAAATATGTTCAAATTAACGCATTTCTGAAAGCTGTTATTATTTTCTGATTGTCTGTGACTTTTAAAGCTGTGTTTTTATGTGTTAAAACTAAACTGAAAGCCATTCAAAATGTAATGTGAAAAACTTTTAAGGCAAAACTTCATGCCCAAAAAATTGCAATATTTCCTCTTATGGGCAGGTTGTTTTCTGTTGTGTGCACAGACAGTTACATATGTCTGTGTAARGTTCTACAGTACTGTGTTTATGTGAACTTGTCCGTGTATCTGGAAGCACAATCAAAATAAAAGAACAAATATTTTCTAGTAAATAAATGGTAATATGCCAGCTAATGGTGTGCTTGAAAAGAATCAGGGTTTTTATTTGAGTAGAACACCAACGGTATACTATTATAAAAGTGGCTGAAAATTAGTCTTCATGTGCCACTTTGCAGACAGAATATTAGCATTTTTTAGCTTTCTGACAACAAATGAAAGAAAGAAACATGAATGACAGCATCTTGATTGTGTATTGGGTCATATGAATATAAATGAGAACACTGAAAGGAAAATGACACTCTTAGTATAATGATAATTGTCATCACAGGCGTGTATCAGTTTTTCAGAAGACTATTACAACTGTATTTTGAACYATTTATTATTGAATTGTGAATTTCCGATTACTGATGCTGAAGCTATACAAAATAGTATTTGTAGTCCATTTCTTTCAAAATGTCTTTACTCAAGCATAAGTATGTTTCTTTCAAAATGCTGTTTTGTGGGGATATGTTAATGGACCAATATACAAAGACTGAATGGAATATGAAACTGAAAGCAGTCATGATGAAAGCCAGCTAGCCAAATTTGAAGCCTGACCATGATGCATTGCAAATTTATTGGTGCAAGCATAAATAAATTAAAGATGCTATTAAAGAAAAAGGCACAAATGTAAAGGTGGGTGAAAAATAATAGGTTATTGAATATGTGATAAAGCCTGGTTCTCTGTTTCTTGTGTAATTTAATCAAGTTTCTACAGGCAATTTTCTCACATCATTTCCACCTGTGCCAGACGGTGTTAGCACCTACATTTCTAACCATGGTAAATAAAATAAAAAAAATACTTAAAGCCACAAAGATTGTTTTGAAACTTTTGAATAAGTTTTGTACATGAAATGGTGACACTTCCCTCGTTCTCCTCCTTCCTTCCTTTTTGTCTTCCTTCTTTTATTTCCTTCTTGTTTACTTGCTTGCATGCTTGTTCCACCTCCTCRACCTATCCCACCTGCTGTTCTCTGCTCAATAATCACTTCTGAGTGCCAGTGACATTTTACTGGATCTTTCTCCATACATGAAAGTAAAGAGACAGAACAAAAAATAGAAGGAAACAGATAAAAAAGGAGGGGTGAGAAAAGAAAACTATTGTGTGGCATCCAAACACGGTGACTGACCTTTTACTGCGATGTCTGACTCTTAGATCCGCTCCTTGTGAGAGGATTGAGACGCTCTTTGATCTTTTAAACACTCAGATGTCACAGACAGCAGTGTAATTACGAGACAGCTGAAGCACAGACAGGGGTCATTGATCAAGAGAAAGGTAGTTAAACACACACACACACACACACACACACACACACACACACACACACACACACACACACACACACAC
>NW_013952497.1:1546103-1560810 GCF_001266775.1 Austrofundulus limnaeus
TGTGTGTGTGTGTGTGTGTGTGTGTGTGTGTCGGGGGGGGGGGGGGTTCAGAAAGTAAAGATGAAATCCCAAAACTCAGATGAGAAAAAAAGGGACCCAGTAAACTATTTTTAAAATTATTAAATTGTATGTTTAGTATGTGTGTTTGCCATAATGTGTTGTTTCATATCCTCAGGGAAGTTTGTCAGTATACAGCACAGTGCTTAAATGAATCATTATAGTAAAGCTATTATTGAAGGTTGCTGTTGACCACAGTGAGGTAACGGCTCACAAAATGCAAACACACAAAAATGCAATCATGCAAAATTGTACTATATCAAACCTGTGACTATATAAACAGTGCTATCCTGTATCAACACCTAATCCACAGTGATTTTGTATTAAGGCAGTTTTATCTGAGATTGTTTTTTCTTTTGTCCAGGTAAATCAGTATAGTCTTTATATATCCATCCATCCATTATCTATACCCGCTTCCCTTCAGGGTCACAGGGGTCACTGGTGCCCATATCCAGCAGTCATGTGCGAGGAGTATTTGATCAGGGAGACATTAAATAAACTTTTGGTAGAAATAAATTATGTGTTCTTACAGAAAGGATGTTATGCCCTTATATTCAAGTAAGTTTTATGTTTTCTTTTTTATTTTGTTTTGTTTTTCTAAATGCATTCTTACAATTAAAAAGAAAAAAAATGTTGAAAGAGCATGTTTATGCAGTTACTCATTTCATGTGACAAGAAACTTGTATCTGAGTCTATGAAAAATTTATTCAACTCCCTTTCTTTGTCAGAGAGAAACTTAAAGTCTGTAAAACTCTGAAACAGTGGCATTGTGTGTTTGTGTTTACACTTCTACTGTATACGTGTTACAACAAACTGCAGCACCTCCTACGTTTTCCAATTCTTTCTGTGAATGTTCACGTTGTGGTTGTATTCCTGCTAAGCCATCAGCTACGATTCTCTTCTTCTCTATGGTCTGTGGTCCAAAAGCAGCAGCACTGCAATTATTGATGAGACTCCCTTATCAATAATTCAACCGTACATCTGATTAGCCAATGGGATTGATGATAGGGCTCTGCACTGAATCCTCACACATCAATCCCCTATTTTGCCCGTGGCTGTTATCTCTCCGACCCTGTGTTTCTGCCTCTTCTTTCTTTGTCTCTGTCATTCTGTCAATTGCTGGCCCTTGCGCTTGCTCTCTTTTAACGTCACTTTATTCAAGTGTCTGTCATTTCAGCAAAATATCTTCTGAACTGGTGGACAGATTTTAATGAAACTCTGAAAAATTAAATATTCAATGCACAATTATGACTGATTAACTTTTGGAGTAAACCTGATTCAAGAAGTCTTCCACAACCCATTATACATAGCAAACACAACAGTTCTAACCCCTTCATCTCTCAACGTACAATAAAATGATCCTAGCATAAAACATATCAGATGAAACTGAAATATGATTTTTACTGGACTATATACCAACCAGTTGTCATATGTCAGTCTAGTCACAAGACAAAAAAGAAAAGCATAAATGTGACAGTGAAGAAGCATAATTTGTTGAATTTGTTTGTGCAACAAGATAATCAAAACAGGCTTGCACAATGGAGAGAGTAAAAGAGATTTGATGTAGAGGTTATTCACATGGAACTGAAAGCCTTATTATTTGTATATTTTTAATACAGCAAGAGTTAATATCCATGCTGCCTGTGTCATAGCACATACAGTATGAACACAAAAAGGTGCATATATCTGTGCATGGTTGAATCCCTCATTCCATTGTTTCTGTCAGTGTTTTTTGAGTGTGATGTGCAAAGCATGAGTGTTTGTTGAGCAGTGTGCAAGAGTATGCAACAGTCGAAGGAGGGAAGAGAAGTTGGCAGCAAAATGCCAAAGTGTTAATTACTTATCGATCCAATTTGGTAGATGACTCCCTAAAAAAAGTGGAGGGCAGCTTGGAGCTTTGCTCAAAAGAAGAGGGACGAGACAGTCTACTACTCCAAAGTCCCACAGACTTTCATCTCCACTGCTTACTAGAAAAGTCTGCCCTTTGAGCCATGCCGGTGCATTGCCTACCACCTCTTCATCAAGCGACTTCCTAGCTTTACTCTTTCATGCTTGTACTACATTGCCTTCTGTCAGTGTATCCCTCACATCTCATCTATGTCATCTCACCTTTCACTTCTTTCCTCCTTTTTTGCTTCTCTCTAGGGTCTCTAACACTCAGTGACTTTTATCAGTGTTCCTCATGTCTTAGCACTTAGTTCTTAAAAGCTCTGTCTTGTTTGTAGTGTTGTTGCCTTGTCACATTGCTTATATGTTCCTTATTTCCTCAGTCATTCTTTTTGTCTAATGCGTTTTCCTCTCTTCTTTCTTTGCTTGACTCAAATCTCTTGCCTGTAAAGGCTAGATAAACCAACACCCCATTGTTGGCTGTTTAAACAATGTCTCTTTAGTCCTGCTTTCTGCCTCAAAGCAGAAACTAGTTCCTAAGAAGCCTATTTAACATGGACATGGGCACCCAAAAATGGTGCATACAAGGTTGAACCTACTTCACCAAGGGGTTCAACCTTGAAGAGCTGACCACTAGCTCAGTCTTGAGAAGGAGAAATTTGCTGCTCTCTCAAGAGCAAGTGAGAGATGATAACAAATGGAAGGAGTTTGCGAGAATTTAGAGGTGTGGTTCAGTTTTTGGGTATTTTTTTCAAGTTGAACTGCTGTTACAGTTTTTATGGATTGTTTTGATGCAGCCGTCAACTCAAAATCCACATTTTCAAAACAGTTAATGCAGAGGCGTAAACATTGACACAGTGGTCAAAAAGACACATTTTGTTTGCAAAAGGCACCAACTGTGCCAAAACATTTAAAATATGGAACTAAAGCAAATTTTGCCTTCAAACAACTCAACTTTGACACAAGTGTATGAGCACCTCCAAACAATCAGTACACAATGGGCAATAAAATACAGCACTCACGTGAATCAGTGCACCATTGCTTGTCATTGTAGCCTATTACTGTACGTAGCTTACATCAGGGCTCTCAAGTCTCATGCATTGAGCGTGACACACACACATCTGAGGGTCTTCACAGCTCTTACGCCACACCCTTACTTTCTCACGCTGAGAACTGACAAATACCAAAAACTCAACTCTGGTCTAGTTTATCATTATAAAAATACAAGTATTGACATAAATCCAGTCCATGTTTTCACCGCAACCCATGGTGTTACACATAGGGACATGCTAGGTT
Source organism: Austrofundulus limnaeus (assembly GCF_001266775.1). Taxonomy (NCBI): domain Eukaryota; kingdom Metazoa; phylum Chordata; class Actinopteri; order Cyprinodontiformes; family Rivulidae; genus Austrofundulus; species Austrofundulus limnaeus. The sequence goes on from NW_013952497.1 coordinate 1,549,344, forward strand.
GTTATCCAGTCCGTATTTTCACACCAACCTTCTCTCTGCCTGTAAACAGCGGCTCTGTGGAGCGAGAGAAAAAGGAGTAGCCCGGAGTGCTCCCCCTCCCAAATTAAAAAAAAGAAAAAGAAAACAGGTGAGCCGCGCTGGTAAAATTAACAAACATGTTAGAAAGAAAGAAGAAAGATATGTATGGAGCAGAGAAACTAAGGGGAAAAAAGTTTGTGCGAGATGCAGCCAAATGAGTTCAGTAACAGATATTCTCTGTGATGAAGGGGCCGAGGTCAGACTGAAGTCAGCTGAGAGGCACAGACCCAACAACCAGGTCAGCAGCTCTGTCTACATCCATCAACACAGCTCAGACCGATCCTTTCCATCTGCTGTGTGCACAAATTATGTTTTTAATCATAGTAATAAAAATAACTCTGTTTTCATGAAGATATGCTGCACGCACAGCACATCACCTGCAAACAGCTGGATCAGTGTCAGAGCCATGTTAAATAAAGGGATAACCCAGCTATTTCTAAATAATCTGTCTGCAGGTCAGAATTTATAACAAAGACCTCATATGATCTTAGTGCTTGGAGGAAGTTGTTTTTAACGGGCATATATGCAATATTTTTCTTCTTCTTTTTGCACCTTTATTATTCAGTAATTGATTTACTTTCATGTTTTYAATTGTTTTTGTTTGTTTTAAGAAATAAATTCATAAACACCCACAGCTACTTATACCAGTCTACTCCTGAAGCCTCACACAGCAACCCCAGCTGCAAATGATCATTTTCTTCTATTCCCATGGAATTCAGGGATTAAAATAATATTTTTAAAAACAGCACTGCTTTTATGTGGGGGTCCCTGGAATTTTTCACTCTTGTAAGGTGTCCCCAGACCTAAAATGTTTGAGAACCCCTTCCACTTGACCTACAGAATAATCACCAAGTGTTTACTTGTGTAAAAGTCTGTTTAACAGCCTGTTAAAATAAACCAGAATGCAAGAAATGGCATCTAATTCATTCAAAATGTTCTGGGGGAGGACCCCCAGACCCACCACCAGAGTGATTTTACACACTGTTTTCTCGTACATTAAATACCATACAGCCCTGATCACAAATGTTGGCAAAAGTCCAAATACGCAAATTGGACGATGACGATACTTAGCAACTTATAGGATGACCAAAAGCAACTTTTGGCAACAGTGTTCAGCGGCTCGAAATCTCACTCCAAGCTCAGGTCAGAACTTGAGAGCCCTGTTATATGCCAGTGCCATTTGTAGTCAAGTTTGCCCTCTTGCAAAAAATGCATCCAGATGCAGATTTGCTTTGATGCAAATTCCATTGATTACATTCTTTTTTTTTTTCTCACTGTGCCTGACAAATGAAATATTCCAACAGAGAATACATGGAAATAAAAATAAAATCCTTTACTGTGTGAGAAATTAGGTAAAGAAAAAACAGTATTTTACGGTAAAGAACAAAAATCTATAGTAGGCCTATACTATAAGAGTATAAGAGAACAACACAGGCCTGCAGACTGATGGCAAATTGAAAAATTCTGTGAAGAAGTGTCAAACAGGTGCTTTCGGTAATTTCATACTGATCAGGGAATTTCTAAGAGCTATGAGCATTTGGTTTCTGTTGTGTAACCACAGCTAAAACGGAGCAGTTTGGACTTCTTGAATGACATCTGAGTGAACTGCTTTGCAAAAGTGTGGGAAAACTGTATCAATCCAATGAGAATGAGTTAACACGTTTGCAAGAGGTCCTGATGCATCTCAGTAATCCAGGTAAAAAATCAAAAAGAAAAAAATTGTATAGGTCTTCTGGACGGGTTCTTCTCCAATGAAACGTTTCGTCTCTCCTCCAAGAGACTTCTTAAAGNCACCCACAGCTACTTATACCAGTCTACTCCTGAAGCCTCACACAGCAACCCCAGCTGCAAATGATCATTTTCTTCTATTCCCATGGAATTCAGAGATTAAAATAATATTTTTAAAAAGCATGGCTTTTATGAGGGGGTCCCTGGAATTTTTCACTCTTGTAAGGTGTCCCCAGACCTAAAATGTTTGAGAACCCCTTCCACTTGACCTACAGAATACTCACCAAGTGCTTACTTGTGTAAAAGTCTGTTTAAAAGCCTGTTAAAATACACCAGAATGCAAGAAATGACATCTAATTAATTCAAAATGTTCTGGGGGAGGACCCCCAGACCCCCCACCAGAGTGATTTTACACACTGTTTTCTCATACATTAAATACCATACAGCCCTGATCACAAATGTTGGCAAAAGTCCAAATACGCAAATTGGACGATGACGATACTTAGCAACTTTTAGGACGACCGAAAGCAACTTTTGGCAACAGTGTTCAGCGTCTCGAAATCTCACTCCAAGCTCAGGTCAGAACTTGAGAGCCCTGTCACATGCCAGTGCCATTTGTAGTCAAGTTTGCCCTCTTGCAAAAACTGCATCCAGATGCAGATATGCTTTGATGCAAATTCTATTGATTACATTCTTTTTTTTTTTTTTTCCAACTGTGCGTGACAAATGAAATATTCCAACAGAGAATACATGGAAATAAAAATAAAATCCTTTACTGTGTGAGAAATTAGGTAAAGAAAAAACAGTATTTTACAGTAAGGAACAAAAATCTATAGTAGGCCTACACTATAAGAGTATAAGAGAACAACACAGGCCTGCAGACTGATTGCAAATTGAAAAATTATGTGAATAAGTGTCAAACAGGTGCTTTCGGTGATTTCATACTGATCAGGGAATTTCTAAGAGCTTAGAGCATATGGTTTCTGCTCTGTAACCACAGCTAAAACGGAGCAATTTGGACTTCTTGAATGACATCTGAGTTAAATGTTTTGCAAAAGTGTGGGAAAACTGTATCAATCCAATGAGAATGAGTTAACACATTTGCAAGAGGTGTCTTCTGCTCTGCTGAGATGGTGCTGATGAAGACTGAGAGGTTCCCAGTTTCTTCAAACAGGTCAAACCAATCAATAAAAACTGCAATCAAAGAGTATGATCCATTCATACATTTTGTATCATCTTGTTTTTCCTTTCCTGACTGTGACAGCAGTCATTAAGAGGGAGGTGGGATACACCCTTTTACTGAACTGTTTGACTGTCAAGCAGTCTGATTGATCTACCATTGATTCAGTTAAGCCAAAATGGGTCAGCCATTCTCCAGCCTGCAACCATTTGGAACTTATTTATTTATTTATTTATTTATTTATTTATTTATTTGTTTGCTTGTTTATTTAACTGTACTAATGTTTAGTAGTGCAGAACATGCAAAAGTGTTTTTGCTCTTTACATTCAAAACATGTTGGACTCCATAGCAACATCTAGAACAAAAGGAGGGATCTCTTCTAGCATCCCTCAAATATTAGTACAGAGCATCACCAAGAAAAGCATAGACAAAGAGTTAAAAAAATTCTGAAAGGAATACATGATATGATATGATGACATGATGTGATAATTGAAATATGATATGATATGATATGATATGATATGATATTGAATCAATAAACAGATTTAAAATGATTTAATAAGGATTTCCTCTAAGAAAGACTAGTGGGTAGTAAAGTTACTGTGATGTCATGGGCACATTTGAAACAATTGGGACAAAAAATAGGTTTGTCAAGAACATTTGTGTTTATTGACAGCACCAAATGAATAAAAAAACACTAACAAAAATAAATGCTTGGGATTTGTTTACCATGAAAACTTATAAAGCTTAACTACATTTATGGTTAACTTATAGAAAGCATACAGTATATACATTTATTTGTAGGTATTGCATTTATGTACTTTTTAATGAATAATACACAAATATATTATTTTAGGCTGAATATTTGTGATAATAATGCACTGCAGCAAACATTATAAGTATACTACAATCATTATGTTAATATACAATTATTTATAGCAATATTTACAGTTTGTTTGGTATCGCTGGGTAACGGCACCACAGCTTCTTCTTCTTTCTTTTTTTTTTTTGGTGTCTCCAAAGAGAGCACAGCTCTCTTGTCACCTGAGCCTCAGGGAAGAGGTTAGATCTCTCTGCCATAGTGTGATCTCCACAGGAAAGTCACAGAGAATTCCTCTTGTGACAGGGACGAAAGATGCCTCCCTGAGACTCTTCAGTGGTCAAGTACACATCACTAACCAAGCTGAACAAGTTCAGTGCCTGCAGCAACACACAGGCTGCCCACTGACTTCACAAAAATAGCAAGCTGGCATTGATCGTACCCCACAAAGGACAGCGAAGCAGCAAGCACTTTCCTCTAAAATGCACCATCAGAACCCTGAACAGCAAAGCCTGAATTTGCAATTATATGAGCATGTCTCACAGGCTCATACAAACAAGTAGAGACAGGGTGCAGAAAAACATAATCATTCTGTTAGACTCATAACAAATATTTGAGAATACATACTCAGTAACACACGTGTTTTTTATTACACTTACCTTTTGAGTATTGTGCCAAATAGTATATGACTATTTGTTTTAATAATTAAAATAGTTATGTGCCGTAACCAAAATTAGTTTCATTTGAAACTAATTTTGGTTCAAGAGAAGTTAGGGCCTAGCATTATTTGAAAAGACTGCAAATTACCTGTTGCCTTTCATGGCAGAACTTTAAACTAAAATCAACTTAAGTTGAGAAATTATAAAGTTATAGTCATTTGGTCAAACCTTGAAAAAATATTTTGCACAATCTCCTGCAATACTGCAATATCTTGTGCAATCTTGCATGATCTATCAGTGGTTGGATTATGTGCTATGAATAACTYACTTACYGAATCACTAAACTGAAGCTCAATGTCAGATTTGCTGAAGAATAGCTTTTTTGTGAGTTGGCTAAGGACAGTTAGTTGTGGCAGCTATCTTGAACTGTGTTGACTCCAACAGTTAATGTCAAGGTTTTAAGCCAAAAAAGCAATGTTTTGCCTCTAAATTAAGTGTTGAATACAATGTACAGCTACTACCACACCAAAATATTATAACCATGTTTKTGTTTTCTAAGGTCAAGTACAGGTTTCAGACAATGGAATTGAAACACCTGTCATTTTAGTGTGGGAGGTTTCATGGCTAAATTGGACCAGCCTGGTGGTCAGTCTTCATTGATTGCACATTGCACCAGTAAGAGCAGAGTGTGAAGGTTCAGTTAGCAGGGTAAGAACACAGTTTTGCTCAAAATATTGCAATGCACACAACATTGTGGGTGATATACCAGAGTTCAAAAGAGGACAAATTGTTGGTGCACATCTTACTGGTGCATCTGTGACCAAGACAGCAAGTGTTTGTGATGTATCAAGAGCCACGKTATCCAGGGTAATGTCAGCATACCACCAAGAAGGACGAACCACATCCAACAGGATTAATTGTGGACGCAAGAGGAAGCTGTCTGAAAGGGATGTTATGGTCTAAAACCAGGTGTTTCAGTTTCATTATCTAACCCCTGTAGATGTAGAAGCCTTAAGGTTAAGTCATAATTGTAAATGAAAGTTTCATTGAAGTTTTTACAGTGGCTTGTGAGATATTTTGCCAACCACCAGACAGATTTGACTCAAAATTTAATAAAAAAGTTATAGCTTTACACAAATATTTTAGCTATTCTGGTGTTACTAAGATGCATTTGCTGGCAGCCTACTTAAATCTGGATAACTTTAAAAGTAATCAGTAGTAGCTGTCAATCCAAGTAAAAGTTTCAATAAAACCCACAAAAGTTTCATTAAAATCCACTCAACGATTCATGAGAAACGTTAATAATACAAAAGAACCAACCCCTCACCACCGCTTATGAGCTGCTCCTCACCGTAAGGTGAATGCAGATTCTTAGAATGTATTTTAAACACCTGTCGACACAACAATATTTATTTTCCACAATGAAAGAATTAGAAAGAAATATGTAAACCAAATATGATGTTATACCAAAGTTATATCCAGACTTCAATTATAACAAGATTATGTTAAATGTTATTCTTTTTATAAATCATTGAGTTTTGTAATTATATAACTCACTCCAGAGCACACATACAAAAATTATCATTATTCATTAAAGGAATGCAAAACATGCATGTCAACATTTGAAACAAGTTTTACATGTGATCAGTTATTGCTTGAAATGTATGATGAGGACTCAATGCCTACCAAATGAAATTTTATGTATCTGTAAAAAATGACTGTAGCAGCCCATTTTAAATCACGCTGACTTCAAAAGTTGATCAGTTGCCAATGTACAGTATATCCATATACTTTCTGAGGCTTTCATTAAAATCCATGCAATGGTTCATGAAACATTTTGTCAACAGACAAGTCGACAAACATTGTTGGGCTGTAGCCATTTTTGTGTTTTCTAAAATGTACTACCATTATTGGGTTTGCTACAAACTTCAATTAGGTGTAGATGTGCAGGCAATGCATACCTTCTAAGACATTTGTTAAATTATGTCCATTTGTTTATGAATTAGTTTGCTAATTGCTATGTATCTCCATACATACACCCATGGGAATAAAAACTGTCACATACCTTCAGCCTTTTGGTGTCAGGTACTACAAAAAGAGTCTTACAGTAACAGGTTTATGTTGGCATATAACTAGTTAATATCAGAGGCTATATCATCAGTTGTGCAAATAAATTACTATCACAGACTCATCATTTTCAGTGGAATCCATTTGGCTATTAAATGTCAATGTGTTCAACAGTATTATCAGGAAAATGAAACAGTTTTTCCAACTGATAAGGAAGAATTAGTGAATCCTCCATGCTGCTAGATACTAACAATGGGTGCTGCATGAGACCTCAGTTTATATTTTCTGCCTGTCAGCTGACTTGATTATAGTGTAAATCAGCTCTATTTTCTTCTGGCACATTACTGCTATTTTCTTTTTTAGAGCTGAGTGACAGTGTGTGGGTAGGACATCCTGTCATGGTCAACTTAATGACCAACAGGCTGATCCAGGGAAGCAGTATGCATGGAAATTATTACATATCTAGCAATCCAAGTGGGGTGGATTTGTATTTGTTAGATGGTTATTATGACCTTAGGTCCAAACACCAATTTATGTGTGTGAATAGATGCAGTCATTATTTGGTTTACCATTGTCAAATGATRTTACTGATACATTAATTCATAAACCTGAGTCAAAAATGGTAAAAATATTCAGAGTCTTGCAGAAACTCACCCTTACGGTATTGTTTTTGTTTGTTTGCTTGCAGGGTATGTTTGCAGAGAGTATTTCTGGCTGTGTGTGTTTACATTTCAGTGGCATTTTTTTATTTTTATTCATTTATTTTTCTAACATTTCTGTTGTTGTTTTAACTCACCTGAATATTTGAAGTGTTGAGTGTTTTGGTGTCTTGAAGTGAATAAAAAATTAACACATTTTGTCTTAAAATGACACAAATTGAAATACATATTAAGCAGTTTATGATAAAACTGTTTTAAGAACTCCTACATCACCATTGTTCCACTATTTAGCTGTTACCCTGCATTGCTTTAAATCCTCCATCATTATCCCTGTCCCCAAGAAGCCACGGATCAGTGCCCTCAATGACAACAGGCCTGTGTCTGTAGCCATAAAGTCATTTGAGCGCCTGGTTCTCCCTCATCTAAAGACCATCACTGCCCCCCTGCAGGACTCGCTGCAGTTCGCCTACAGAAGAAACCGCTCTGCAGATGACACTTTTAACCTGACCCTTCACTCCATTTTGCAGCATCTGGACACCCCAGGAACCTAAGTGAGGATCGTATTTGTGGACTTCAGCTCTGCAAAATCCTGCCAGACCTGCTCCAAACCAAGCTCTCCCAGATCAACGTGCCTGACTCCACATACAGGTGGATCACTGACTTCCTGACGGATCGAAGGCAGTATGTGCGGCAGGGGAAATCTGTTTCTGAGACCTGGTCCCTCAGCATCGGCTCCCCATAGAGCTGTGTACTTTCTCCCCTGCTCTTATCCCTGTACACCAACAGCTGCACCTCCAGCCACAAGTCTGTGAAACTCAGCAAGTATGCAGACGACACCACCCTCATCGGTCTCATCTCAGACAGAGATGAGTCTGCTTACAGGAGGGAAGTTGATCAGCTGGTGTCCTGGTGCAGCTCTAACAACCAGGGGCCTCATGCATAAAGGATTGCGCAGCTTTCACAGTAAAAGTTGACGTACGGACAAATTTAGAAATGTGGGCCGCACCAAAAAAATCAGATGTATAAATCCATGCGTACGCAGGTTCCTGCGCACCTTTCCTTTATACATCCCAATGAATGTGGAACTGAGCGCACGTGAGAAACCTCCCCTGACACGCCTCCATTTAAATTTGTAAAATAGATGCAAATGTGTACAGCGTGTAAGATTCTCCTTCGATTGTCCTCTCTGTGACCTCAGAAATGATTTTTAGATGCAGGAAAAATGTAAAATAAATGGAGAATGAGTTAGAAAACTGTCACAATAAGTAGTTGAGTGTTATTGTTTTAAGTGGCACATTTGCACAGGATAACCAAAGCCTGAGATTTTCCTGAAATTTACAGACATGTCCCAAATGTGATATTGAAGTCTGGTTAGTTGTTGTCTATTTAGTTGAACACAGCGTTGAATGGACGTTTAAAAAACAAAACAAAACAAAAAAAAAACATCCCATTACCCACTTTTTCTGCTCTCCTTTCCTCCTGCGTTACAGCAGGCACTGTCATCTCCATGTACAGACCCCCATCCCACCCCCATGAGCAGGTACGAGTGGTAGCCTATGGATTTTTAGCAAAAAATATAGATTTTTGAGATTCATTAGACAGGTAAACATCCAAAGGGGTTGACACATATGAACAGCTTCCCAGCTGGCGAGGGTGCGCGCGTCCTGGCACGAGAATCTACCCAAAGTGCAGCTGCTGCGCTCCGGCCACAACTCAGCTCAGCATCAGCCAGAAGGCTACACACAGAAAAAAATACTTTTTCTTACGGTACAGTGAGCCACCATTTGCATCCGATTTTGCTCCCTCTCTTCAGCCTTTTTTWATTTTATTTATTTCTTTTATGACACACGTAATGTGTCGGGTTTTTCCGGCTCGGGACCCAAAAGGATTTCAACTATGTGACAAAAATATAAAAGCAGTTTATAGTAGACTGGACGGAGGTTCTTTTGATCATTTTTAGACTGATCCATTTTCTTGTCTGAGGTTAAATGATTTTCAGTCCCGGGGTTCAGTTTCATGATTGTTCGAGTTTAAACAATAAAAACTCAAACTAACATTCTCACGGCAGGTTTCACGCAATGTTGGTTTTTATACATCACAACGTGGGCGTAGAACCTGGTGCATGTAACTTTTTTATGTGTAYGTACCGTTTCTACATGAGGCCCCTGGTGATCAACATACAGAAGATAGTGGAGTTAATTGTGGACTTCAGGAAAGTCACAGCCCCTCCTTCCCCTCTGGTTCTCAGCAATTACACCATCCCAACTATGAAGACTCCTTCTGCTTCTTGGGCACAATCATCACCCAGGACCTCAGGTGGGAGCCGACTATCAGCTCCCTCATCACAAAGGCCCAGCAAAGGATGTTCTTCATATGGCAGCTGAATAAGCACAAACTGCCAGAATAGATGATGGTGCGGTTCTACACAGCCCTCATCGAGTCCATCACCACCTCCTCCATCACTGTATGGTACACTGGGGAGACAGACAGAGACTGCAGCGCATTGTACGCACTGCCAAGAAGGTGATTGGCTGCAACCTCCGACCTGTAGAGGAGCTGCACTCCTCCAGAACTCTAGGTAGAACTCACAACCTGTTTCATCCCCTCCCCTTAGGCAAAAGACTACAGTCCATTTGGACCAGAACCTCCCACCACACGAAGAGTTTTTTTTTTTTTTTTTTTCCATCAGCCATTAGACCAATGAACAATGTTTAATCAGCTCTGGCCCATCGCTGCCGGCCACTCTTGCATTTTTGTTCTCATTCTTTGTTTTTCTGACTTGTCTTCCTTCCTCACTTCAACCACTTAGCTTTAGTTCTCCTTTACTCCTTGTTTATGCGCACCATTGCATTCTGTAACATGTTTACTGACATTGGCAATAAAGTGTTTCTGATTCTGATAGATAATCTTTTTTTGTGCTGGTCTTATTCAGGAATCCTGATCTTCCTTTTCAATTTCTATTTTTAATTTTTTTTGGCTTTCTCTTAATTTGCTATCATCACTTTCATAAACCCATTGTAGTAAAGAGCATTAGTAACAAACTGCTGTAATAAAAAAGGTTACTAAAGAGCTCTCCACTTTATAGATTGGACTAGTCTGATCCTATTTTTTATGAACTAATATGTTATTCTCCATTCCCATTAGACTTAGTCTCCATGTTTTTTTTTTTCCCTCCACTGGCTTGCACCCTTCTACTTTGTCTAATTGTCATTACAGCATTTATTGGTTGAATGTTGACGACAGTTGAGGCTGTGGCAGAGGGCCGAGATCAGGGAGGGGTGAAGAGACCAAATAGAGTGGGGGAAGAAAGACCGGGAGAGGGAGGGTGAGGATGGGTGGTGAGAGGGACACAGATTTGCAGACAAATTTAATAAGCAGCCCACAGAATGGAATAACTTTGCTTGCTTCAGAATTGCTCAACTCTCTGGAAGAGAGCAAGGAGGAGGGAGGGCAGAGATACTGAAAAGAGAGAGGGTGGAGAAGGGGTGGGCAGATGTCATACTAAAAGACTGAAGAAAATTTAAATCAAGTCACATCAATTTCTGCCACTGTAGTTATCATGGCATTTACTTTACACCTGGATATTATGGTGAAAAAGAGAGTTAAAGGTGAGAACGACAGAGAAAAAAATACTAAAAGTGAGAATTGAGAAAAAGTTTGGCTTCTAAAATAAAATAAGCAGCAGTTTCAGGTGGAAAATGGAAAAAGGGAGATAAAATTAGATTTAGGTATTCAAACTAACACTTTCTCATGTCAGACTTGTCAACATATTGATGCTTGGGCAGGGACCATCTGCGTCCAGTTTTGACATTTTAGTTACCTCCCGCCCTTCTGTCCTTGCTGCCTGCGGCTTTTCCGGGTTGCGTCATTTTGAGGTCTTTGGGTCAGGGGTCTGAGGGTAACATGATGGATCAGTATGTACTGGGGTCAAGGATAGGCTGTWTATAGCAAATACAGGTTAAATTTAAGGTCTGGGATGGTTAGTTCTCGCAAATTATCTACATTAAAAAAAGGGTTAATATGAGGGATCGGTGTTAATGGTTAATTTTAGGGTCTGTGGTCAGTGATAGGCTGTATAAGGCTAAAATAAGTTACATTTAGGGTCTGAGATGGTTAGTTTCGTGCATTTCCTACTCTTGTAAAAAATATGACAATGCACTTGTCCTCCTCCGCCTCATCTCGTAAAGAACAGATGCACGGGGGCTACCCGGCACATCCGAAAGTGGACGCAGACGGCTACCTGACCAAGCGTCAATATGTTGACACGGGGGGGGGG